>NC_141877.1:80741600-81059100 GCF_056163025.1 Triticum urartu
TGTTGGGAGGCTGACGCTGCATTCTTTAAATCAGTAGTCCACTTGCCTGACTGCCTCATGATAAGTGATTGATGAGGGATACACAAGAACATTAGTTCGATGTAAGAACATGGTTAATAGAAAGATGTACTAGTATGTACCAAAAATAGAAAGGCATGTCATACTAGCTAAGCAGATGCAATTTAACAAAATTGGAAGCAATACAAGCTAGACATCCGGCTGGAGTGCTGAGCATGATCATCTAGGACCTGAGAGCCTGGTGGGAGGTGGGCTGCTTCGCCACCATCGCGGCTTTTTAGTTGGCTTCCAGGTGATGCCTGTCTTTGCTGGGCTTGTCACTGGCTCGCCCAGTGCCCTGACTAGCTATTTGTCTTCTGGTGCTCACGGGATGGTGGTTAATGTAAAAAATATCTTTCATTATCTTAATAAAGACCGACTACAGCCTTTCGAATACAAGCTAGACACCATATGGAACATGCAACCACATATGACACCGCGAATTTAAACAAGCACCTGGGATGGTGGTTCATTGCGAGCGAGGTCATCAACTCCAGAGCTACGTTTACCATCTCCATCTGCTGACACTACACCCTTTATAGCGCGGTAACATGCCGTGCTTACCCATGTAGAAATGTGGAGCAACTTCTCTCTTTTCTTTTCTGCTTCTCTCGAGGCAGACTCTAAAATACCCTTGCATAAAAACACAATAGTGAGAATATGGGTGAAGTGTGTGCAGAACTAGTGCACTATAAAAGTAGCATATAGCAGGTGGCTGAAAAATAAATGACAGGAGACATATGATATCTCTACAACATTGCATGGCAAACAATATTAGATTCTACTCTGTATGATTTTGTAATATATGCGCACAGGAAATGTAGGTACTCCTCCAGCACACCACCACATGTGGTCATATCAAGATAACAGTCGACTGAAAATAAATAGGTCAGTCGATTTTTTTAATGAACCGTCCGATCTATAAGGAACGGGTAGATAGCCTTCGTCTACCTCCCGCCAGTCACTTTGACGATCTTTCTTGAACCACTAGCGACCACCCGCCCAAACCCCTGCCTCCGCCGCCCCACCCTCCCCTCGACCTCACACCACCGCTGTGCTTGGCAGCGCCCCCAGGCCATCCCTTTAATCCCGGCGATCTCCAGATCGGGCGCCAGTAGCTCTAGGCCCCACACGCCCCTAAGATAAACACCGAGGCGCTGCTTCCCCGGCGTAATAGGCGGACTAGCGCCTGTTACACCGTGGAATGCTTCCGTTAATTGGGAATCAACTGACCAGGAATTAAAATTCAGGGGGGCGACGAACCTCTAGCTAAGGTGAAATAGTATATGAGGAGAAACCTTGTTCATCGCGAGTTACTAGGAACATCTAGTAACGTGAAGAAGCGGTCAACTAGTGTCTTCTGTGGGATGAATACCATCCAAGCAGACACGTAAGATTTGCATGAATAAGGCAAGAGGAGTACCCTTATCGGTTGCCAGTGTGGTCTCCTCCATATGTCGTGGCGATCTTCTTTTTTCTCCCGGGGGAACCGATGTTTTGGAGAACCGTCGATCCTTGGAAAAACCCATAGCCAAATTGTTGACTGTGTTGCCGTGGCCGTATATCAGCGGAGGGGAAGCAGATCCGAGGCGGTGAAGGAAGGCATAGCAGCAACAGCTCCGATGTGGTGGAGGGTGGCGAAGTTGGAGCGGCAGCGGTGAGGCGCAGGATGGCGTGGTTGAACTGGCTCGGGTACGGACGACTCGGCCTCGTCTTAAACTACTAGCCGTGGAGGGCGTTGCGGTTGAGGTTGCGCTGGACGACGATGTTGGGGTATGGGCTCCGGCGTGATGGAGGAGGGCGGCGGTTGATGGGTGGGATGGGGTGGCGGACGGAGGACGCCGGGGTTTCGCTGCTGGTGGAGAGGTAGTTTTTCCACCGAGTACGAATGGGGAATCGGACAGGTGGGCGGGGGGGAGGGGGAGAACCATGTTTCAGTCTAGGACGCGCTTGTTTTTGGCTTTTTTTGAACAGAAGATGGGCCGCGATTGTTTGAAATTTGGGGAAAGAACAAACTTTTCCCCCCTCTTAAATTTTGGACCAACTGCTGGTCAGGGGTAGGATGGTAATCCCATTTGTCCCAAATAGTGGGCGGGAGCGATTTCGGCCGCACACATGTGTGCTTAGGCGGGCATTGTGTATGAATGATTTTCGGAGGCGGATGCGTGGCGTCTAGATGAAGCTACAAACCTACCCCGGTTTAGACCTTTGGACGTCGGGCCGGTAGGTTTAACGGGTCGGCTTTATTAGAAAAGTAATTTCCTTGTACTACCAAACATTGGTCTCACGCGGTTTCGGGTGAGTAGAGGCTCTTTTGGCACTTCGTTCGAAATTTTAAAACACAAGCACTCATGTTTAGAGTACTGTTGAACTTTGAGGATTGACCTAAATAGACAACGTTAAATTTGACCTTGTATGTTTGAAAACCTCATTAAATTATCCGCTTCTTTTTGAAATTTTGACACTCGAAAATCCTATAACTACAATTATTTTGGAATGGAGGAGCTAAATTTGAATCTATTTTGTACATGACTACATATGCTATTATGTACAAAATCAGAGCAAAGATTGGTGCCCCCATAATTTAGGTATGATTTACAAATGCCATGATATCAAATTCAAATAATTGAATGGACTTCATGTTGAATTCCATTTTTTAAACCACCTTAAGTTGAATTCAAATGTATGCTAGCTCATAGGTAGCTATTTATAATGTTCATTGTGTAACTTTCGTATGTATAATGTGCTTTACACACACAACATGAACTATACTCACGTTTATATTCGATTGCTATAGTGATGCATTGTCTGGAGTTCAAAATACTAACTATGTGGATCAATTGTGTCAAATAATTACATAGACATGCTCAAATTTGACAGAATCTAGATGTCTCATGGATCAATGACCGTTCCTTACGTGAACTGCAAATATCATGATCCCATCCTAATATTTGGATACAATTTATATCTTTATAATCAATGTGTATAGCAGTCATTTATGTGTAGTTTCACTCTCCATCCGTGGTCTCTCACACATGCTCACACACTGTCTCCCGAGGTGTCTTTCTCGCACACATGCTCTCGATATAACACTCCCTACCTCTCGTAACCATTTACGACTGTTTTCACTAACCTTTATCACAAGCACTCTTCCTCTCGCAAGCATACACACACACAATCCCCATCGACCCTTTCTATATACATAGACCTGCCTACGTGTCTCCTGTACGCACATTATCTTTAGGCCTGTCTCTCACGCATTGTCTCACACCTCTCTTCCTAATCGACAAGTATGATTCTAGCAGAGCATTCTGTAGGATGCCCCTTAAAGTAGGGTTGGATGAATTGTAATATCAGAGATAAAGGGGTTACCTTAGTCCGAGAACCTAGGGTTACAAATCCTAGCCGGCTTTTTCAATGGACACAGTGTCCTTCACAATTATGCTATCTTTGTCTTGTATGACTAGTCATCCATTGGTCTCCCTACATGCGTCACGGGCCGACCAATGTGGCGCAGGAAGGAACCGAACGAAGGGCCTCACCTCGACCGACCGGACCTCATGCGGTCACACACCCTCTGCCCCCACGTCTCGTTATCTTCTCACACCCACACATACCAACACAGACACCACACACAAAAAATATATTTTCCTAGTGCCTCTATCCACTCCCCCCTTGCATATACACACGCAAGGGAATCTCTCGCCGTGACGTCATTGTAACACCCTGGATATGATTTACCCAATTTGTACTCCAACTCTTGTCATTTCCGGCTTTAAGTTATTTTATTTTCTCGGATTCGGGTCTTTGTCTTCATGTGTTGCTATCGTTGTCATGCATCTCATATCATGTCATCATGTGCATTGCTTTTGCATACGTGTTCATCTCTTGCATTCGAGCATTTTCCCCGTTGGCCGTTTTGCATTCCGGCGCTTCGTTCTCCTCCGGTGGTCATTTCTACCTTTCTTTCGTATGTGGGGATTAAACATTTACGGATTGGACCAAGACTTGCCAAGCGGCCTTGGTTTACTACCGGTAGACCGCCTGTCAAGTTTCGTATCATTTGGACTTCGTTTGATACTCCAACGGTTAACCGAGGGACCGAAAAGGCCTCGTGTGTTTTGCAGCCCAACACCCCTCCAAGTTGGCCCAAAACCCACCAAACCCCTCTCCATCATCTAGAGCATTCGATCACAATTGCGTGGCCGAAAACCGCACCTCATTTGGACTCTCCTAGCTCCTCCTATGCCTATTTAAAGACCCCTCCGAAATTCTTCTTCTTCCTCCCCCCGAAACCCTAAAAAACTCCTCGCGCCGCCGCCGGACACGTCCGCCCCAGGCGGACGAAGTCGCGCCGCCGCTCCACACCAGTGGCGTGACGCCACATGTCGCCGCCGCCCGTCCCGCCGCGCGGCCCGACGAGCCCGTTGCGGGCCCTCTCGGCCCGTTCCCTCCGCGCCGCCGAGCCGTCTCTCCCTCCGCCCACGCCACCGCGCCTCCTTGCCGGCGGACGCCGCCCCACGCCGGCAAGCGCCGCCGCACCGGGCCGGCCACCACCCGCGCCGGCGAGCGCCGCCGTCCCACCGCCACCGGCCGGCTCCGCCTCCCTCAGGCCTCCTCCTCCACGCCTCAAGTCCCTCTCCGGCGATCTCCTCCGTCTCCGGCGAGCTCCAAGTACCGCGGCGTCCTCGACTTCCGTGCATGAACAGTAACTCCGGCGAGGTCCCGATCTGGATCTGAGATCCGAAATCTCGGGGTTGACTTTTTGCCCCGAAACCCTAATTTTTTTGCTATGTTCATCGCATCATAACTCTGCATCCGTAGCTCCGTTTTGGGCATATAGCATATCAAAATGTTCGTCTCAGAGAGTACATCATTTCATTCCATTGCATCATTTTCATTTGAGTTCATCTTGATGCCCGAAATGATGTTAGAAGAGTGCTACTTGAGATAATTGTCAGATCTGCCGCTCCATTTAGCTATTTGTCATTTTGCCATGATTATTGTGTGCATAATATGCCCATGAGCTCTAGATATGTTTTGTTAAGGGTTTTTCCATCTTTCCAGAGGTGCAACCCATGTATTTTTGTGATGTGTGTGGTGACTAGCACAAGCTTGCAAAGTGAGGCACTTGGTAATGCTGATTTCAGGGACTTAGCATTTCCACTAAGTCCTTGAGCTGTTTATCTCTTATGGTCATATGTTCATGTTGTTTCCTAGTGATCCGTGCCTCTTTTGAGGATGATCAATAAGGATATTTTGTTAATATTGTAGTGCTCTATCCATCCATGTCTTTGTTTTCAATTATGGAGCAGCCTAGCTTGAGTCAATCGAGCTCTACTTTTGCTACTACGTGAATCTGGGCAGATTGTCTACTTGTTAGCGATTTTGCCAAGGATGTTGTAGTTGATCCGTGGATGCTATGCTATTGTTCTTGCCATGTCTAGCTTGCATCTTATGTATTCTTGATGGATGTATGCTTAGCTAGCCATGACTTGCTCTGTAGTGAGTGTATCGAGCTCGTAAACATGCCTACTTGATATCTGTTTTCAGCATGCTCCAGTTTTCACTAAGTCTGAGAACTGATTATGTTCTTGCCATGTTCACATGCTTGCAATTGTATTTTCTGATCCCTTTTGGCTCAAGGTCAGTAAGGGACTTTTGTTAAGATCTTTGAGTAGCTCCATGCCGTGCTTTACTTTGCAATGTTCAGGTCCTGTAGCATGTAGTTTTGTTGGTCCAAAGTGTGCTACCTGATCTGAAATTCCAGTCAAGTGTTAATTTCACTAAGTCTGAAACCTGTTTACCGTTTGCTCTTTTTCCATGCTTGTTTGAACCTGTTAATGGATGAATTGGCTGTAGCTCAGTGTTCCTCTTTTGTTAAGAATCATGAGTGGATCCCTGCCATGTATTTTGTTGCCATGTTTGAGTGTTGTAGCATGTTCATCTTGTTGCATTTAGATGGCTACTTGCTGTAAATCGCAGACCATTGTCATATTTGAATTGCTTGCCATTTCCAAACCGTAACTCCGATTCTGGTGATCCTTATATCGTTTTCAAGCGATTTCACCTCATATTTCCAGTGGCACACTTGGATTTCCAAGTTGAGGCCAGGTTCATGCATTCCTTCTCCAATCATGCATATGCATCGCATACCGCATCCCGCATATCATACCATGTTCATGTGTTGGTTGTTTACGATGTTGTATGCTTCTTTTCTGGTGTTGCTTCCTCGGGTTGGTTCCGATAACGTCGCGTTTGTGAGGAACCGTTCGTCTACGTCCGTTTGTCATCTTCATGGACTCGTTCTTCTTCCTTGCGGGATTTCAGGCAAGATGATCATACCCTCGAAATCACTACTATCTTTGCTATGCTAGATGCTCGCTCTTTTGCTATGCCAATGCTACGATGCCTACCACTTGCTTTCAAGCCTCCCAAATTGCCATGTCAAACCTCTAACCCACCATGTCCTAGCAAACCGTTGATTGGCTATGCATGTTACCGCGTTGCTCAGCCCCTCTATAGCGTTGCTAGTTGCAGGTGAAGATTGGAGGCCGTTCCTTGTTGGAACATTAGTTACTTGTTGGGATATCATTATATTACCATGTTATCTTAATGCATCTATATAATTGGTAAAGGGTGGAAGGCTCGGACTCTCGCCTAGTGTTTTGTTCCACTCTTGTCGTCCTAGTTTCCGTCATATCGGTGTTATGTTCCTGGATTTTGCGTTCCTTACGCGGTTGGGTTATAATGGGAACCCCTTGAGAGTCCGCCTTGAATAAAACTCCTCCAGCAATGCCCAGCCTTGGTTTTACCATTTGCCACCTACCCTTTTCCCTTGGGCCAGTGCTCCTCTGAGCGCTGGTCCAACCTAGAGCACCGTGCGGGGCCGTCCCTTGGCAACTTGGGTTACGTTGGCTCCCGTACGCTTAGCTTATCCGGTGTGCCCTGAGAACGAGATATGTGCAGCTCCTATCGGGATTTGTTGGTACAGCGGGTGGTGTTGCTGGACTAGTTTTACCATTGCCGGAGTTGTCTTGAAGAACCGAGGTACCGAGTCTGATAGGAACGTCTCGGGAGGAGGTCTATTCCTTCGTTGACCGTGAGAGTCTGATAGGGACTCCCCTGCAGGGATTTGAACTTTCGAAAGCCGTGCCTGCGGTTATGGGCAGATGGGAATTTGTTAATGTCCAGTTCTAGATAACTTGAACCATAACTTAATTAAAATGAATCAACCGTGTGAGTTGCCGTGATGGTCTCTTCTCGGCGGAGTCTGGGAAGTCAACACGGTGTTGGAGTAATGCTTGCGCAGGTTGTCCTCTAGTTTCCCGCTCGCGCTTTGCCTCCTCTTCTCGCTCTCTTTTGCGAACAGGTTAGCCACCATATATGCTAGTCGCTTGCTGCAGCTCCACATATTTACCTTGCCTTACCTATAAGCTTAAATAGTCTTGATCGTGAGGGTGCGAGATTGCTGAGTCCCTATGGCTCACAGATTACTATTACACCAGATGCAGGGCCTGATGATTCCGCTCTAGGTGACGCGCTCGAGCTCAAGTGGGAGTTCGACGAGGACTCTCAACGATACTATGTTTCCTTTCCTGATGATCAGTAGTGGTGCCCAGTTGGGGGTGATCGGGACCGTGTCTCTTGTTGGGTTGTCTTTTTTTTGGCGCCGTAGTCGGGCCATGAGTGTTTGGTTGATGTAATGTTATTTATGTACCTTGATTGACGTGGCGAGTGTAAGCCAACTATGTTATCTCCCCTTTTATTATCTATATATTACATGTGATGTTGTGAAGATTGCCTAACTTGCGACATATGTCTTCAATGCGATTATGCCTCTAAGTTGTGCCTCGACACATTGGAGATATAGTCGCATCGAGGGCGTTACAAGTTGGTATCAGAGCCTTCCCCGACCTTAGGAGCCCCATTGCTTGATCGTTTTTAGCGGCCGAGTTGTGTCTAGAAAAAAAGTTTTGAGTCATTTAGGAATTATATATCGGAGAGTTTAGGAATTCTTTTTTACTTCCCAGTCTCATCATCGCTCTGGTAAGGCATCCTGACGTAGAGTTTTGACTCTTCTCTTCTCAAATTTCAGTAAAAAAAATTTAGGATCACGCGGGTATCTTGGAATCGTTCCGATGGTTTTATGATGAGAACATTGTCTTGGTGCCTCCTGTCAGGGGTCTTGTGGAAGTGTCCCGGGGAGTTGAGCTCTGAGGTGTTGTCGTCATAATTTTATTGTTGCAGTTCTGGAATACCTGAGTTTAGTACGCCGACATCGAAAATCTCTTTTATGCAGTTCGTTGGTGAGATAACCTCGACGCCACCCAGTACTGGGGCGGGAGTTCGGGAGTATCGCCATAACTTGTATAACGGATTCTCTTCGAAGGTTGAGGTAGATGGTTTCCGAAGTTTTTCTTGGTTATGTTGAAGGATGGATACAGCTGGATGTAGGATTTGCTAGATTTGGGTGAGATATTATGCTTCCCCTATATCCCCAACACCTGATTGCATAACCGGAAAGGTTCGGGAGTTTCATAGGTGGGAATTCTCGTAGCTCTAGTTCTTCTTCCACGGATATTTGGTTTGAGATTGGGATTTCTTACCGATTATTCGTTCTTGATCCATACCTTGTTGATTTATTTCTCTACCTAAATTCTAAGTGGCTTCTCAATTTATGGATATGTGACCATTTCAAGAGGAATGCATTCGTTCATTTTGTTCGGATGTGAAGACTATATGTTGCAATTTTCATTCCGTTGGATTCAGCTTCTTTTATCTGTCTATGTGCTAACGGTGGTCAACCAATTCAGGATGGCTCCCGCTAAGAGCACCAATCAGAATCAGAATCAGGATCCGCCACCTCCTCCACCTCCTCCGGAGGCATGGCAAGATGTGATGGCCGCAAACAATGCAAACACACAGTTGATCATGCAAATTCTTCAAGAGCGCAATCAAGGCAACCATGGGAACCAAGGCAACAATCAGAATCACTTTGCTACACTCAACCAGTTCCTTGCTAACGGGCCAAAGACTTTCAGCAATTGTGTTGAGGCAACTGATGCTGACGATTGGCTCGTGGATCTGTGCAAGCATTTCGAGTGCAGTAATGTCAGGCCTGAGGACTTCGTCATGTTCGCTTCCTTCCAACTCAAAGATCAAGCTGCAGAATGGTTCCAGCAATACAAGGATTCCAGAGGTGGACGTGTGATTACTTGGGATGAATTCCATCAAGATTTCAGAGCTCACCATATCCCTCAGAGCGTGGTTGAAAGCAAGCGTGAGGAATTCCGCAACCTGAAGCAAGGCTCTTTGTCTGTCTATGACTACAACAAGTTGTTTCAAAAGCTCGCCCGCTTTGCCAAGAAGGACGTCCCTGATGAGAAGAGCATGATATACCATTTCAGGGGTGGTCTCAGAGAAGAAATTCAGCTAGCTCTTGTTCTCTTTGAGCCCTTAAGGTACGATGAGTTCTACAACATGGCACTGAAGCAAGAGGCCGCTCAACTGAGATGTGATGCTTCCAAGAAGCGAGTCAGAGATGCTACTCCTTCTTCCTCTACTCAAGTGGCCAAGCAGCAGAAGTTTTGGCTTCCTCCTCCTCCGTTTCGTCAGCCGTATCAACAGAAGAGCAAAGGTGGCAGTGGATCTTCCCACCCACCCAACCCTGGCTTTCAGAACAAGACTTCGTCTCAAGCTCCAAGATCGAGTGCTCCGTACCACCGTCCGCTTTCAGAGGTCACGTGCAACAAGTGCCAACAGAAGGGTAACTATGCCAACAAGTGTCTCAACCAGAGGCGTCTTCCTCCTCCTCCTCCTGTGAGATCGGCAAGTACAGCTGGTCAAGCATAACCTCAAGCACGCCAAGGTTAACTTGCTGAATGCAGCCCAGGCAGAGGACTCATCAAATGTTATCATGGGTAACTTTCCAGTTAACTCTTTTCCTGCAAAAGTTCTTTTTGACACTGGTGCATCGCATTGTTTCATGTCAAGATCATTTGTTTCCAAGCATGACTTCGTTTCACAAATGTTGGGTAAACCTATGGGAGTGGTTTCTCTGGCTAAGTCTATGAGGGCTACTTCAATAGTCCCGGATATTTCTATCATGATGGGTGATTTCAAGTTTCTGGCTTCCCCAATGGTTCTTGGTAACTCGGATATTGATCTTATTCTCGGGATGGATTGGCTTTCTAAGCACAAGGCTCAGCTTGATTGTGCAGCCAGGCAGATTCAATTGACTCATTCGTCTGAGGATGTAATTGTCTTTGCCGCGAATGACGATACCACCCGTCTATTTTCTCTCAAGGAGAAGGGTGAACTCGATGCCATCTCGCAAATTCCAGTTGTTTGCGAATATCAAGACGTCTTTCCAGAAGAGCTTCCAGGAATGCCTCCGCACCGGCCAGTTGAATTTGTTATTGATCTTGAGCCCGGTACGGAACCTGTGTGCAAGCGTCCTTACAAGCTTGGACCTGAAGAGTTGAAGGATCTGAAGAAGCATCTCGATATTCAAGAGAGAATGGGTCTCATCCGTCCTAGTTCTTCTCCGTGGGGTTGTGGTGTTCTTTTTGTGAAGAAGAAGGATGGAACGGACCGACTTTGTGTTGATTACCGTCCATTGAACAAGAAGACCATCAAGAACAAATACCCACTTCCCAACATCAACGAGCTGTTCGAACAACTCAAAGGTGCCCAAGTATTCTCCAAGCTTGATCTCCATATGGGTTATCATCAGATTCGAATCCGTGAGCAAAATATTCCCAAGATGGCTTTCAGGACAAGCTATGGGTCATACGAATACACTGTCAAGTCTTTTGGCCTCATCAACGCTCCTCCGACGTGCTCTCGCATGATGAACTTCATCTTCAACGCCTACACCAATGACTTCATTTTGGCCTATCTCGACGACATTCTGGTTTCTCGAAGAACAAGGAAGATCATGCCAAGCACATGCGCTTGGTTCTTGATAAGCTGAGGGAACACAAGTTCTACGCCATGTTCTCCAAGTGCGAATTTTGGCTCGATGAGGTTCTTTATCTTGGTCATATCATCTCTGCCAAGGGCATTGCGGTGAATCCTGAGAAGGTGTCTGCAATTGTGAATTGGGAACCTCCTCAGAACGTGAAGCAACTCCGTAACTTCCTCGGTCTCCAAGATATTGCCGAAGATTCGTTGAAAACTTTTCTAAGATCACGAAGCCTCTCTCAAATCTTCTCCAGAAGCACGTCAAGTACGGTTGGTCTCCGGAGTGTGACATTGCTTTCAACACTTTGAAAGAGAAATTGATCACTGCTCCAGTTCTGACTCCGCCTGATGAATCCAAGTCGTACAAGGTCTTTTGCGATGCCTCTCTCCAAGGTCTTAGCGCAGTGTTGATGCAAGAGAAGAAAGTTGTTGCTTATACCTCTCGCCAATTGAAGACCAATGAGAAGAACTACCCCACTCATGATCTCGAGTTGGCGGCAGTTGTGCATGCTCTTTTGACTTGGAGACATCTCTTATTGGGAAGAAAAGTGGACATCTTCACTGACCACAAGAGTCTCAAGTACATCTTCACTCAGCCTAATCTCAACCTCAGGCAAACTCGACGGGTCGAAATGATTCAAGAGTATAATCCGAGTATTGAGTATACTCCAGGCAAGGCCAATGTGATTGCTGACGCATTGAGCAGGAAGGCTTACTGCAACAGTCTAATTCTCAAGCCTTATCAACCCGAGCTTTGTGAAGGTTTCCGCAAACTTAATCAACAAGTTGTTCCTCAAGGTTTCCTTGCCAACCTTCAAGTCTCTCCTACCTTGGAAGACCAGATTCGCCAAGCTCAGCTTCTTGATGCTATGGCGAAAAAGGTGAAGATTGGGATTGCCAAGAGTCAACCCAAGTACAAGTGCTACCGCCTTGATGACAAGGACACTCTCTTCTTCGAGGATCGTATTGTTGTACCCAAAGGTGACCTCCGTAAAGTGATTATGAACGAGGCTCACAATTCTCTCCTCTCCATCCACCCTGGGAGCACGAAGATGTATCAGGACCTCAAGAAGGCTTATTGGTGGACTCGAATGAAGCGCAAGATTGCTCAGTTCGTGAATGAGTGTGATGTCTGCAGAAGAGTGAAGGCAGAACACCAAAGGCCAGCTGGTCTCCTCCAACCTCTTGCCATTCCAAAATGGAAGTTTGACCACATTGAGATGGACTTCGTGACTGGGTTTCCAAAGTCCAAGCGTGGCAATGATGCTATATTCGTTGTCATCGACAAACTCACCAAAGTGGCTCATTTTCTGCCTATCAAAGAGACAATCACTGCAGCTCAATTGGCGGAACTCTATACCTCTCGAATTGTCTCTCTACACGGTACTCCTCAAGTGATCTCTTCAGACCATCGCAGCATCTTTACCTCCAAGTTTTGGGATTCTTTTCAGAAGGCCATGGGCGCCAACATCCGCTTCAGTACAGCTTTCCATCCTCAAACTAGCGGTCAAGTCGAGCGTGTCAACCAGATTCTTGAAGATATGCTCAGGGCTTGTGTGATCTCCTTCGGCATGAAGTGGGAGGATTGTCTTCCATATGCTGAATTCTCCTACAACAACAGTTTTCAAGCAAGTTTGGGCAAGGCCCCATTTGAAATTCTGTATGGCAGGAAGTGTCGTACCCCTCTCTACTGGTCTGAAACCGGTGAACGTCAGCTTCTCGGAAATGACTTAATCACAGAGGCAGAGGAAATGTGCAAAGTCATTCGAGATAACCTCAAAGCAGCCCAATCCCGCCAGAAGAGCTACTATGACAGTATGCACCGTGAATTGGCTTTCGAGATCGGAGATCATGTTTACCTCCGCGTCTCTCCTATGGAAGGTACTCGCCGCTTCGGTATCAAAGGGAAGCTTGCCCCTAGATACATGGGACCTTACAAGATTGTCAGCAAGAGAGGCGATCTCGCCTATCAACTCGAGCTTCCTTCAAACTTTGCAAATGTTCATGACGTGTTCCATGTCTCTCAGCTCCGAAGGTGCTTCAAGACTCCTGACCGCACCGTCAACTTCGAGGACATTGAGCTCCAAGAAGATCTCTCATATCGTGAGCACCCCGTGGCTATTCTTGAAGAGACTGAACGCAAGACTCACAACACGTCAATCAAATTCCTCAAAGTCAAGTGGTCATACCATTCCAACCGTGAAGCTACCTGGGAACGTGAGGATCACCTCCGTTCTGAGTACCCGGCGTTCTTTCAGTCCTAGATCTGGGGACGAGATCCTTTCGTAGTGGTGGAGTGTTGAAACACCCCGGATATGATTTACCCAATTTGTACTCCAACTCTTGCCGTTTCCGGCTTTAAGTTATTTTATTTTCTCAGATTCGGGTCTTTGTCTTCGTGTGTTGCTATCATTGTCATGCATCTCATATCATGTCATCATGTGCATTGCATTTGCATACGTGTTCATCTCTTGCATTCGAGCATTTTCCCCGTTGGCCGTTTTGCATTCCGGCGCTTTGTTCTCCTCCGGTGGTCATTTCTTCCTTTCTTTCGTGTGTGGGGATTAAACATTTCCGGATTTGAGTGAGACTTGCAAAGCGGCCTTGTTTTACTACCGGTAGACCACCTATCAAGTTTCGCATCATTTGGACTTCGTTTGATACTCCAACGGTTAACCAAGGGACCGAAAAGGCCTCGTGTGTGTTGCAGCCCAACACCCCTCCAAGTTGGCCCAAAACCCACCAAACCCCTCTCCATAATCTAGAGCGTTCGATCACGATCGCGTGCCCGAAAACCGCACCTCATTTGGACTCTCCTAGCTCCTCCTATGCCTATTTAAAGACCCCTCCGAAATTCTTCTTCTTCCTTCCCCCGAAACCCTAAAAAACTCCTCGCGCTGCCGCCGGACACGTCCGCCCCGGGCAGACGAAGTCGCGCCGCCGCTCCGCACCAGTGGCGTAACGCCACGTGTCTCCGCCGCCCGTCCCGCCGCGTGGCCCAGCGAGCCCGTCGCGGGCCCTTTCGGCCCGTTCCCTCCGCGCCGCCGAGCCGCCTCTCCCTCCGCCTGCACCACCGCGCCTCCTTGCCGGCGGCCGGCGCCCCGCGCCAGCAAGCGCCGCCGCACCGGGCCGGCCACCGCCCGTGCCAGCGAGCGCCGCCGTCCCGCCGCCACCGGCCGGCTCCGCCTCCCTCCGGCCTCCTCCTCCACGCCTCAAGTCCCTCTCCGGCGATCTCCTATGTCTCCGGCGAGCTCCAAGTACCCCGGTGTCCTCGACTTCCGTGCATGAACAGTAACTCCGGCGAGGTACCGATCTGGATCTGAGATCCGAAATCTCGGGGTTGACTTTTTGCCCCGAAACCCTAATTTTTTTGCTATGTTCATCGCATCGTAACTTTGCGTTTGTAGCTCCATTTTGGGCATATAGCATATCAAAATGTTCGTCTCAGAGAGTACATCATTTCATTCCATTGCATCATTTTCATTTGACTTCATCTTGATGCCCGAAATGCTGTTAGAAGAGTGCTACTTGAGATAATTGTCAGATCTGCCGCTCCATTTAGCTATTTGTCATTTTTGCCATGATTATTGTGTGCATGATATGCCCATGAGCTCTACATATGTTTTGTTAAGGGTTTTGCCATCTTTCCAGAGGTGGAACCCATGTATTTTTGTGATGTGTGTGGTGACTAGCACAAGCTTGCAAAGTGAGGCACTTGGTAATGCTGATTTCAGGGACTTAGCATTTCCACTAAGTCCTTGAGCTGTTTATCTCTTATGGTCATATGTTCATGTTGTTTCCTAGTGATCCGTGCCTCTTTTGAGGATGATCAGTAAGGATGTTTTGTTAATATTGTAGTTCTCTATCCATCCATGTCTTTGTTTTCAATTATGGAGTAGCCTAGCTTGAGTCAATCGAGCTCTACTTTTGCTACTTCGTGAATCTGGGCAGATTGTCTACTTGTTAGCGATTTTGCCGAGGATGTTGTAGTTGATCCGTGCATGCTATGCTATTGTTCTTTCCATGTGTAGCTTGCATCTTATGTATTCTTGATGGATGTATGCTTAGCTAGCCATGACTTGCTCCGTAGTGAGTGCATCGAGCTCGCAAACATGCCTACTTGATATCTGTTTTCAGCATGCTCCAGTTTTCACTAAGTCTGAGAACTGATTATGTTTTTGCCATGTTCACATGCTTGCAATTGTATTTTCTGATCCATTTTGGCTCAAGGTCACTAAGGGAATTTTGTTAAGCTCTTTGAGTAGCTCCATTCCATGCTTTACTTTGGCATGTTCCGGTCCTGTAGCATATAGTTTTGTTGCTCCAAAATGTGCTCCCTGATCTGAAATTCCAGTCAAGTGTTAATTTCACTAAGTCTGAAACCTGTTTACCGTTTGCTCTTTTGTTAAGCATCATGAGTGGATCCATTCCATGTATTTGTTTGCCATGTTTGAGTGTTGTAGCATGTTCATCTTGTTGCATTTAGATGGCTACTTGCTGTAAATCGCAGACCGTTGTCATATTTGAATTGCTTGCCATTTCCAAACCGTAACTCCGATTCCAGTGATCCTTATATCGTTTTCAAGTGATTTCACCTCACCTTTCCAGTGGCACACTTGGATTTCCAAGTTGAGGCCAGGTTCATGCATTCCTTGTCCAATCATGCATATGCATCGCATACCGCATCCCGCATATCATACCATTTTCATGTGTTGGTTGTTTACGATGTTCTATGCTTCTTTTCCGGTGTTGCTTCTTCGTGTTGGTTCCGATAACGTCGCGTTTGTGAGGAACTGTTCATCTACGTCCGTTTGTCATCTTCATGGACTCGTTCTTCTTCCTTGCGGGATTTCAGGCAAGATGATCATACCCTCGAAATCACTACTATCTTTGCTATGCTAGATGCTCGCTCTTTTGCTATGCCAATGCTACGATGCCTACCACTTGCTTTTAAGCCTCCCAAATTGCCATGTCAAACCTCTAACCCACCATGTCCTAGCAAACCGTTGATTGGCTATGTTACCGCGTTGCTCAGCCCCTCTATAGCGTTGCTAGTTGCAGGTGAAGATTGGAGGCCGTTCCTTGTTGGAACATTATTTACTTGTTGGGATATCATTATATTACCATGTTATCTTAATGCATCTATATACTTGGTAAAGGGTGGAAGGCTCGGACTCTCGCCTTGTGTTTTGTTCCACTCTTGCCGCCCTAGTTTCCGTCATATCGGTGTTATGTTCCCGGATTTTGCGTTCCTTACGCAGTTGGGTTATAATGGGAACCCCTTGACAGTCCGCCTTGAATAAAACTCCTCCAGCAATGCCCAACCTTGGTTTTACCATTTGCCACCTAGCCTTTTCCCTTGGGTTTCGCAGACTCAAGGGTCATCTTATTTTAAAACCCCCCCGGGCCAGTGCTCCTCTGAGCGTTGGTCCAACCTAGAGCACCGTGCGGGGCTGTCCCTTGGCAACTTGGGTTACGTTGGCTCCCGTACGCTTAGCTTATCCGGTGTGCCCTGAGAACGATATATGTGCAGCTCCTATCGGGATTTGTCGGCACAGCGGGTGGTGTTGCTGGACTTGTTTTACCATTGTCGGAGTTGTCTTGAAGAACCGAGGTACGGAGTCTGATCGGAACGTCTCGGGAGGAGGTCTATTCCTTCGTTGACCGTGAGAGCTTGTCATGGGGTAAGTTGGGACTCCCCTGCAGGGATTTGAACTTTTGAAAGCCGTGCCCGCGGTTATGGGAAGATGGGAATTTGTTAATGTCCGGTTCTAGATAAATTGAACCATAACTTAATTAAAATGAATCAACCATGTGAGTTACCGTGATGGTCTCTTCTCGGTGAAGTCTGGGAAGTGAACACGGTGTTGGAGTAATGCTTGCGCAGGTTGTCCTCTAGTTTCCCGCTCGCGCTTTGCCTCCTCTTCTCGCTCTCTTTTGCGAACAGGTTAGCCACCATATATGCTAGTCGCTTGCTACAACTCCAGATATTTACCTTGCCTTACCTATAATCTTAAATAGTCTTGATCGCGAGGGTGCGGGATTGCTGAGTCCCTGTGGCTCACAGATTACTATTACACCAGATGCAGGTCCTGAGGATTCCGCTCCAGGTGATGCGCTCGAGCTCAAGTGGGAGTTCGACAAGGACTCTCAACGATACTATGTTTCCTTTCCTGACGATCAGTAGTGGTGCCCAGTTGGGGGTGATCGGGACCGTGTCGCTTGTTGGGTTGTCTTTTCTTTTGGCGCCGTAGTCGGGCCATGAGTGTTTGGTTGATGTAATGTTATTCATGTACCTTGATTGACGTGGCGTGTATAAACGTTTAGTAACACGGTTGATGTAGTCGAACGTCTTCGCGATCCAACCGATCCAAGTAACGAACGCACGGCACCTCCGTGATATGCACATGTTCAGCTCGATGACATCCCCGAACTCTTGATCCATTGAGGCCGAGGGAGAGTTTCGTCAGCATGACGGCGTGGTGACGGTGATGATGAAGTTACCGACGCATGGCTTCGTCTAAGCACTATGATAATATGATCGAGGTGGAAAACTGTGGAGGGGGCACCGCACACGGCTAAGAGAAGACTTGGTGTGCCTTTGGGGTGGCCCCTTGCACACGTATATCAAGGAGGGGGGAAGAGGAGGCCGGCCTAGGTGGGGCACGCCTATAGGGGGAGTCCAACTAGGATTCCCAATCCTAGTTGGAGTCCCCTTCCTTTTCCAAGATGGAAGAGAGGGAAGGAGTAGGAGAGGGAGAAAGAAAGAGAGGGGGCACTACACCACATCACTACTTCCCCAACAAACAGATTGGTCGGGGAAACAACATGGGCCGACAGACAGTCGGTCGGGAAAGACTATTGCCGACCGACACGGTCTGTTGGGGAAAGTCCAGACGGGAAAGCCTTTTCCCGACCGACATATCTTTACCGACCAACTGTTGGACGACTATAGGAAACATTACCGACCGACATTTTGTTGGCCCTGCCATTAAGCTTTCCCGACCGATTTTCTGTTATGAACCTTCCCCGACCGACTGTTCGATGGCAATACCTTTGCCAACCAACTTTGCAATGGCTTTGCCATGAACCTTTCCCAACCAACAATCTGATGGTATTTGCTTTGCCGACCAACTTTTCGTTAGCCCTACCATGAACCTTTCCTGACCAACTATAGGACGGTGCTTCCTTTTGCCGACCGACAGTTCATATGCATTTTACCAATGGTATTTGGCTTACTACCTTGTCAAAGTAACTTCAATCAGGTTACATATCTCATCAATATCTATCAAGTTACATGTGTGTACTTTGAAAATATTAAACCGGAAGCAAACAAAAATAACACTAGTAATTCCGATAATAAAGGTAACTAAATAAGAGGAAACATTTGTCTAAGTGGCCGAAACACCAGATAGGTTTACAAAATCATAGATGCGTGTCCACCGATTCAATGCATGCTCTGTTACACAAGATATGCTTTACAATATGATAGCTACAAGATGCATTGTTTTGCTCCATTACGGAGGATATCTAGTTCATGCAAACTGACAGCATCATGGTTCCTTCTTGGTCCTCTTTGTCTTTCCTACACAACCTGACAGCAATCTGGAAAGACAAAAAAGCATTCAATTAATATACACGCAAGCTGATGAAACTTCCTTCCCACTAACTAGTAACTACTATTGTACTACCTGTTCAACTTGACAGTAAAGAGCATCAGGCATGAAACACAGAAACCAAAGTAATATACAGCCAGCTAACTTTGAGGTGAATAAATTCAATTTGCAAGCCTGTAAACTTGGGATCCTTACGGAAGTGTCAAACTAAGAATAACCAAAATCGACCAGGAGACGCGACCCAAATTTTTGAGAAATAATTGGATGATTGAATCATTTCATGACCATCTTCACGTGATTTATATCACAGGGTGAAAAAAGTGTTGCGCACTAAACGATTTGTGTTATATGGTGAAACTGAAAATAATTCATGTCGAGTTGCAGAACAAGGAACATAAATAAATGTTGTAGCTGTAGATGTGTTGACTACTACACTCGTCTAGTTAATAACTACAGGAAGCTAAGTACTAGCTGTCTTTCGACAATGATGACGAAGAAAAGATATATTCTCACGTTTTCTTATCGATAATGACATAAACAAATGTTGTCTTTCCACCATCAGAGATATGTAAGATATAAAGAATCTGAGACATAAAAGATATAATTGACGCTATGTAATTTTTATTTCTTGAACTCAAGAAAGAGTTATGTGGTCATGTAACTTCTTTTTCTAGAGAACTGGTACCATATAGCTAAGTATTAGAGATACACCTTACTAGTGTTTTCTACCCATGTGAGAAGTAGAGTATTTCAGCTATCTTAGTTTACTCTTCAGTAGTGGCCACAAATTGAATGGTGCTGAAAGGGATGTTGCTATCTTCCTGGTGGCAGCAATAGATACATTGGGGATAATACACTTTGTAAAACCATGGTATATAATTGGACCAAACACCTCAAAGTATTTTCAAAACTGCAGTTTTCTTCTAGAAAAGACCACTTGTTTTCTTTCTTTCTTTTCACTAGGGCGGAAAAGACTGTAGTGCGCCTGACTATTATATTGAGAAATGCATCAGAGGAAAACATATGTAGTTCAGTGCCACAAAAGGAAAGGAGAGTGTTTTGCAAGGATTACATGCATGACTATTTATGTTCAGAACAGAGTGTGCTACAAGAAAAAATGAAAGGAGAATGATTACATACATATTTGTCTACTTATGTCCAGAACAGAGTGTGTTGCAAGGATATAGTACTGTTTTGAAATGTGCATGGATATACTACAATTTTGATTCAGTAGGATGACTTACTTCAAATACCGAAGATCTCCAATAAATAATAAGGGTCTTCAAGTCAGCTTCACTAATTCTGCTGTCATGTCTTTTCATAAGTTCTGCATCAGTCAGCACAACATCAAACTTGTACCTCTTTAAATCTTACTGCCAATCCTTCCATTTTGTGTGTGAACTATTGATAACAAAGCTCAAAGCGGTTGAGTCCAGCTCATGAAATGCCTATTAAAATGAGAGAAAGCAGGACACTCAGTTAGACGGTATTAAAATAGAGTGTGTAAGTTATAAATTATGCCAATTTATACCTTCAAGGTCTCCCACACTAACAACTTTTTTTGTACATCAATATCTCGCCAATCTAACTCTAGAGGTGGTATATGCTTCCTCACCAAAGTACCAATGAAATTGGTAAATTTGGTTGCATCTGGCCCAACAGGCTGGCCATTCACATTAAGTGGAATATGGATTTTGTGTTGATGCAGCCTTGCATATATGTTAGCATTTTAAGTAATTTTCCTTCCACCTTTCTTTTTACTACCTTCAGCATCAAGCTCATGAGTAATCTCTTCATGCAAGAAAATTATCATAATCATACAACAATTCTAGCAAGTGACATTAGTCTACAGACATTTTACCTATATATATATATATATATATATAGGTTAGTGCGAAAAGCTACATTTGCTTCCTTCAGGTAGAAAATGATTCTGATGGAAGCTACGTACCTTTCTTTTCTTTTTTGGGCTTGGTTTGCTTCCATATCTTTCTGCATAGAGGCTCTTGTTGCTCGTGCCGCTGCCAACCCTTTATCATTTTCCTCAATGATCCTACTTCTCTGTTGTTCATACTCTACCACTTCTAGTTGCTCCTCCTCCATGACCGCACCATCTCTATCTTTTTCGTTTCCACTTGCCATTTTTCCTCCAACAAAAGACAAACTGTATGAGTACATCGCTGATAAAACAACACATTAGAAGATCGTACACAACCTTTTTTTTAATATTCAGTATCACTTGCTTTATGAACTAATCCACCTATATCTGTCCTAGCAGAACCAATGCCTCCATTGGCAACACTCACACGTGCTTTTGCCTATATCACTTTTATTAATCCGTGGTAGCTTAGCTTCGCACTTGAACAATCATCTTATGTAAAAGGAAAGTTTTTACATGTGAACAATCCGTTTCTGAAGCACAAAGAGATAGTAAACATGGTGGCAGACAAAAAACATCATGGCAGACTAAGCACAAAACAAAAACAGATCTAAGGAACTTCTTGGTATAGCAAAAAATAATCTATCTTGGACAAAAGCGTAAGAAGGGCAAAACCGAAAACATGACTCTTAGTGAAAGGTGAACAAAATGACCAATGGAAACAAACAAAAGATTAATACATATAGCTACGACAAAATTTGCAATGGAAACAAACATAATTTGTACACAACTGCTGAACTTCTAAAATCAGTTCGTATTGCTACCACAATACTTCTCATAAACCTCAACTTCTCACAATTAGACTAACTAGCAGCAGTACACGGCAAAACAGAGAACCGGTGAAGAAAAAAGCATGAGGTGCCTTGTCCACTGGAACATCTACTCGCTCCCCACCGGCGGAGCTCCCCATTCCCCACCGGCGGAGCACTCTTTTCCCTGCTGGCCCACCTTCGCAATACGCCTCCAGGGGAGAGAGGGATAGAAGGAGGGAGGCAAGGACGAGAGGGAAGAACTGTACCTCAGCCGTATCGATGCCCTTGCCCAAAAGCATGCTGCCCAGATCCAGCTCGCCGCCGCCGCTGCGTGTACCTTCGTGGTGCAGATGGGGGAGGTCGGGCCAGGGAGGAGGCGGCAGCTGTGCTGGATGTAGCTGAGGAGAGAGGGGGCCGTCCGAAGAGAGAGCACGAGCGCGTCGGGCCGGGGATGGAGAGGCCGGACGGTGATGGGCGGCGCTGGAGCGGCGCGGTAGAGGGAGGGCGGCGTGGGGTCAGAGGCAGGGCGGCATGGGAATAGACCGGCGGCAGCTCCGGGCGGCGTGGGCGGCGGTGGGACGGTGTGGGATCGACCGGCGTGAGGCATGGCGGCGTGCGTGGGACGAAGAGCTAGGGATTTGGCTGCCTGCGGTGCGAGGGGAACGAATGAAGGAGCTAGTATTGACTTTGGGGGGAAATGTTCGCGGGTTGGGCCGGTTATTGGAGCTAGAAATTTGGTTTTTCGCGCGCGAGGCCCATTAAGCATCCGATTGTTGGTCAGGGTTATTTACCGACCGATGGTCGGCGGGCAATAAAAGAATTCCCGACCGACTATTGGATGATATACGTTGTAGCATTCCCGACCCACAGTGTGTCACTGCATAGCGGTTTCCCGACCCACAGTCCGTTAGAAATTTTCCTGGTAGATTATCAGTTGGCAATACTGATTTTTTCCCAACAAACGTCGGTAGGGAATTCTAGTGCGTGGTGTAGTGGGGGCGCCGCCCACTCCCTAGTCCAATTTGGACTTTCCATGGGGGGCGCACAGCCACCCCTTGAAGCCCTTCTCTCATTTCCCGTATGGCCCATTAAGGCCCATTACTTCCCCCGGCGAATTCCCGTAACTCTCCGGTACTCCAAAAAATATCCGAATCACTCGAAACCTTTACGATATCCAAATATAGCCTTCCAATATATCGATCTTTACGTCTCGACCATTTTGAGACTCCTCGTCATGTTCGTGATCTCATCTGGGACTCCGAACAACCTTAGGTACACCAAATCACATAACTCATAATACAAATCGTCATCGAACGTTAAGCGTGCAGACCCTACAGGTTTGAGAACTATGTAGACATGACCGACACACATCTCCGTTCAATAACCAATAACATAACCTAGATGCTCATATTGGCTCCTACATATTCTACGAAGATCTTTATCGGTGAAACCGCATAACAACATACTTTGTTCCCTTTGTCATCGGTATGTTACTTGCCCGAGATTCGATCGTTGGTATCCTCATACCTATTTCATTCTCGTTACCGACAAGTCTCTTTACTCGTTCCGTAATGCATCATCCCATAACTAACTCTTTAGTCACATTTCTTGCAAGGCTTATAGTGACGAGCATTAGCGAGAGGGCCCAGAGATACCTCTCCGAAAGACGGAGTGACAAATCCTAATCTCGATATATGCCAACTCAACAAACACCATCAGAGACACCTGTAGAGCATCTTTATAATCACCCAGTTATGTTGTGACGTCCTATAGCACACAAGGTGTTCCTCCATTATTCGGGAGTTGCATAATCTCATAGTCATAGGAACATGTATAAGTCATAAAGAAAGCAATAACAATAGGCTAAACGATCATAGTGCTAAGCTAATGGATGGGTCTTGTCCATAACATCATTCTCTAATGATGTGATCCCGTTCATGAAATGACAACACATGTCTATGGCTAGGAAACTTAACCATCTTTGATCAATGAGCTAGTCTAGTAGAGGCATACTAGGGGCACTTTGTTTTTCTATGTATTCACACATGTACTAAGTTTTCGGTTAATACAATTCTAGCATGAATAATAAACAATTATCATGATATAAGGAAATATAAATAACAACATAATTATTGCCTATAGGGAATATTTCCTTCATGCAGCAGCCAACCAGAGGACTTCGGCAGGCGACACGGGAACTGCAGCAGTCGCACCCGGCCCGGGGGCTGTGGCAGCCGACCCGGGGACTTCACCAAGCGGCTCGGGGACTGCAGCAGTCGCTCTCGGCCGGGGGACTTCACAACCCGGCCTGAGGGCTGCAGCAGTCAGCCCGGGGAGTCCATCAATGCAGCAAGCGGGGACCGACTCCACCGTGCCGCCTCCCAACACAACAGCCCTAGTACCAGTGGTTGTGATGGCAGTGGACGCAATCCAGGCAGCATCCTGGGCGCAACCCATCCTCAATTTCATGGTGAACAGAGAGCTTCCGGGCGATGAGATCTTGGCCCGGCAAGTGCAACACCGAGCAGGAGCCTACATGATAGTAAACAGAGAGCTTGTTAGACGCAGTGTGAGTGGGGTCTTCCAGCGTTGCATAGAACCAGAGAAGGGCCAGGCAATCCTCAAAGATATCCACCAAGGCGAGCGTGACCACCACGCGGCCTCCAGATCCCTTGTGACCAAAGTTTTCCACCATGGTTTCTTCTGGCCGACTGCTTTGGAGGACGCCAAGGATTTGGTCAAACATTGCAAGGAGTGCCAGAAATTCAGCTCCAAGCAACATCTGCCGGCTTCTGCACTCAAGACCATCCCCCTTACCTAGCCTTTTGCCGTCTGGGGCTGGACATGGTGGGACCATTCAAGACAGCACGCGGCGGCATGACCCATCTACTTGTCGCCATGGACAAATTCACCATGTGGATTGAAGCAAAGCCAATCAAGAAGTTGAACGGTCCGACTGTTGTGACCTTCATCGCAGATATCACCATCTGATATGGTGTACCACACAACATCATCACCGACAATGGCACAAAACTTTGCCAAAGGCGCCTTGGCCCATTTCTGCACGACACAGGGCATCCGACTGGACTTAGCATCCGTTGCCCATCCACGGTCAAACGGCCAAGTCGAGCAAGCAAACGGCCTCATCTTGTCCCTCATCAAGCCCCCCGATTGGTCGAGCCACTAGAGCGCTCGGCTGGCTGCTGGATGGATGAGTTGCCGACCGTCCTTTGGAGCCTCCGCACCACCCCGAACAAGTCAACCGGCTTCACTCTATTCTTTCCCATGTACGGTGCCGAGGCCGTCATCCCAACTGACATTGAGTTTGACTTACCTCGCGTCACCATGTACACTGAGGCGGAGGCAAAGGAAGCACGAGAAGACGGCGTCAATCTGCTAGAAGAGGGCCGGCTATTGGCACTCAGCCGGCCCGCCATCTACCAGCAGAGTCTGCGCCGATACAACAGTCAGAAGGTCAAGCCTCGATCTTTCCAAGAGGGAGACCTTGTGCTCCACCCGATCCAGCGAGCAGCCGGAAAACACAAGTTCTCGGCCCCTTGGGAAGGCCCTTCATCATTAGCAAAGCCTTGGGCAACGACTCTTACTACTTGATCGATGCACAGAAGCCTAGGGCATGCAAGAGGGACAACTCCGCAAGGAATCAGAGCGCCCATGGAATGCAAATCTCCTTCGAAGATTTTACATTTGATGGAGTATGTACCACGCTACCTTTTGTATAAAGTGCTAAGACATCGGGTCCCTCGAGGAGCACTCGGGGGCTACCCTTTTTATGTACATGATAAGTTTTTATGCCTACGAATGTGTTATTTCATTATCCTGCCTAGCACCGGGTTCGACCAGTCGGCCTAGGGGCTTGCGGCCTAGTACTATGTCGGTGCTACCTGCAGTCGGACAAGTAGTGTGCCGGCATCTAAGCCCTCTCTTACCATAAGACGCAGCTCGCAGACCGACTGTCCGGCTGGCAAGAGTTAAAGGCGGGAAATAGTGCCCACATGAAAATGGCTAAGTAAAAAAGCATTCACATAGGCCATGCCGGCTCCCCACCTCACCGACCGGCTGCTGAGCAGCCAAAAGGCCGGTTCTTACTTAAACTTGCTACATTCTAAGTGGCCAAAGTACTTGTCCTCCCAAATGGCTAAGTACTTGACCCAGCCACAGACTGCAGAGCGGCTGCCTGGCTAGCAAGGCAGCAGCCAAGGGAGGGAGGCAAAGGAAAATGCCAAAAGAACGGAAAAGCAAGACAAGTCAAAACTCGGCAAAGCATAGCTCGTGCGAGAATTAATTTACATAGGAAAAGGCCCTTGGCCGGTATTCAACAAAGTTTGAATACACCCCCAGCGGGTGGAACTGCGCAAATTTAACAAGTTTGTTCGAAAGACTACCAAAGCAGGAAAAGATAAAATAAAGCTGGCTGCCTAGGCCAGAGGAGCAGCAGGCGGGTCCGGCAGGTTCGTGGAGTCAGCGGCGCCAGCGGGCGGGGTGGTTGTCTGGCGAGTCTCGGCTTGACTATTGAGGGATTCCTGGATTAGGGGGTATCCGGACAGCTGGATTATATCCTTTGGCCGGACTGTTGGACTATGAAGATACAAGATTGAAGACTTCGTCTCGTGTCTGGATGGGACTCTACTTGGCGTGGAAGGCAAGCTAGGCAATACGAATGTATATATCTCCTCCTTTGTAACCGACATTGTGTAACCCTAGCCCCCTCTGGTGTCTATATAAACCGGAGGGTTTTACTCCGTAGGACAACAGACAATCATACCATAGGCTAGCTTCTAGGGTTTAGCCTCTCCGATCTTGTGGTAGATGAACTCTTATAATACCCATATCATCAAGAATAAATCAAGCATGACGTAGGGTTTTACCTCCATCAAGAGGGCCCGAACCTGGGTAAAACATCGTGTCCCCTGCCTCCTGTTACCATCCGCCTTAGACGCACAGTTCGGGACCCCCTACCCGAGATCCTCCGGTTTTGACACCGACATTGGTGCTTTCATTGAGAGTTCCTATGTAGCGTCGCCGTAAGGAAGCATGCCTCGTCTCGTTGTCCAAAGCAACTTCACCGCGCGGGGAGCTCTGGCTGTCGGCCAAACTCTCCGGCAAGGCAGTTTCGTCATGACTGCCTGTTCGGCCGCTGCACCGACAATGACTTATCGGGTCATCAAAAACAGCCTCCACGTCGGCTCGGAAGTCGCCGAGCAGACGGATCCAATGGATCTCTCTTCCCTAAACGAACTCTTGGATCGCACCGCCACCTTGGGAGTCGCTACAAACTATGATCGGATTGGGCTTAAACCCGATCAAAGGGAGATTAACTCTCCACCGGTCACCCATCACGTTGCGGTGGTGGAGGAACAATGCGGCAACTCTTCCTCTATTTTGAGGACTAACTATGTCCGGATTCCTGAGCTCTCCGAGCTGGATACCCGCTTACGGGAGGACATTACCCAAGCCCTGAACCTAGAATCAGGCAGCGGGCCAAATTTATCGGGTAACACTCTAGAACCCGAACTTCCAAGATTGGAAACTCCTCTGTCCTTGGGTCTCAGATCGGGTAGGGATTCAGACTCAAACCCACCCACCCACCCAGACATAAACGATCTTTCCCAGATCAGGCAAGAGCCCCATGAAACAATACATCATTATTGGGCCAGATTCCTCCTTGTGATGAACAAGGTTAAGGACTGTTGCGAGGAAGATGCGGTCTCACTTTTCTGCAATAATTGCATGGACAAGGGAATCCTTAATGCCTTAAGTCGCCGTGACATATCACGCTTCGCTGACTTGGCGTCAATAGTACGAAAGTACTGTGCGATGGAAAGCTCCTGGAAAACCGAAACGAAATTTGGGAATAATCCGGCTCCGAGTATACACCCAGTCCGAAGTAAAAGGGTGCACTATCATAAGACGCCCGAGCTAGTTGCAAAGAAACAAAACCCTCTACAGGGCATGGAACCGTACTGGAGGGATGGCTTAACGGACCCTGCAAAATTCGCAGTACAACGGATACAATACCAACACACAGCCTTAGAGCATGTTGGATACTCCGGCAGGTGGCCAAAAGTGGTGAGGATCTTCTTATCCCAATTTCCACAGAGCACCATCCCGTGGATAATAAAACGGTGTTAAAAGTCTTTGAGACCTTTGCGTCACATAATAGGCGCAAGCTTACACTCCGCAGCATGGCCGAAATCTGCCACGTAGTAGCAATAAATCCATGGAGTGACATGGCTATTACATTCAATGCCAGTGACGAACCTAAATTCCGAACAGCCCGAGCACCAGCTGCACTGGTCCTCAGTCCAATTGTGGACGGCTTTTGACTCCCCAAAGTGCTCATGGACGGTGGCAGCGGATTAAACCTCATCTATGAGGAAACTCTTCAAAAAATAGAAATAGACTGGAACCGCATTAAGCAAAGTAGCACAACCTTCAGGGGAATCATACCCAGTCGGGAGGCACGATGCGCTGGGAAAATCACACTAGATGTGGTATTCGGTACGCCATAGAATTACAGGTTCGAAGAAATTACATTTAAAGTGGCCCCGTTCAGCAGTGGATACCACGCCCTTTTAGGACGTGAGGCGTTCACGATCTTCCAAGCTGTACGCCATTACGGGTACATGAAGCTCAAAATGCCCGGGGCCAATGGAATCATCACCCTCGCTAGTGATCTAGACACAGCACTCCGAGCCGAAAACAAAACAGCCGCACTGGTCCTTGAGGCATTATCCGAAGCCCTCTCGGCCGAGGAGCTAACCATGCTACGCTCCAAAGTGGACAGGGACGATATGATACTCGATAAGAGATCCAAGTCCACCTCTTTTAAACCAGCGGATGAAATAGTCAAATTCCAAGTCCACCCAACAGACCCTACAAAAACAGCCTCCATCGGGGCATAGTTAAAACCCACTGTGGACGCCGCACTACGAGAGTTCCTGCGCGAGAATTGGGACATATTCGCCTGGCACCCTCAGACATGCCAGGAATCCCATGCAGGCTGGCCAAGCATAGCCTCAATATCATAAAGGGATTCATACCAGTCAAGCAAGCTCTTCGGCGTTTCTCCGAACCTAAGAGACATGCCATGGGAGAGGAACTAGCCAAGTTATTGGAGGCCGGATTCATCAGAGAGATAAAACACCCGGACTGGCTAGCAAACCTGGTGATGGTACCAAAGAAGGATAAATCCTGGCGCCTTTGTGTCGATTTCAAGGACCTCAATAAAGCTTGCCCAAAGGATCCCTTCCCCCTCCCCCGCATCGACCAAATTATCGATGCTACCGCAGGACACGAGTCATTGTGTTTCCTCAACGCATACTCCGGTTACCACCAAATCAAGATGGCGGAGTCCGACCAAGCCGCAACGGCATTCATCACACCATACGGTCCCTTCTGTTTCAACACAATGCCTTTTGGGCTCAAAAACGCCGGCGCAACATATCAGCGCATGATTCAAACATGTCTAGAGAAACAAATCGGCAAAACGGTAGAGGCATACGTAGACGATGCGGTCATCAAAACCAAACACGCTGACTCTTTGATAGGCGACTTGAGGCTCACATTCGACAACCTCCGAACATACGACATTAAGCTCAATCCGGAAAAATGCGTTTTCAGCGTACCAACCGGAAAACTCCTAGGTTTCATTGTCTCCAGTAGAAAATCCGAGCTTTCTCACAGTTGGCTACCCCAACGGACCTCAAACAAATCCAAAAGTTAACAGGATGCGTGGCGGCTCTAAGCCGCTTTATCTCCCGCTTAGGAGAAAAGGCTTTACCCCTTTATTGCCTCCTCCGGCACACCGAACACTTTGAGTGGACGGACGATGCCACAGCCGGATTGGAAGAAATAAAGGCCATTTTGGCAACCAACCCAATCATGGCCGTGCCAAACATCAGCGAACCAATGATGTTGTACATTGCGGCAACCCATCAAGTTGTAAGCGCAGTGCTCGTCGTCAAACGAGAAGCTGACGGACATAAATTCCCTCTTCAAAAGCCGGTATACTATGTATCCACTATCCTCACTCCATGCAAATCATGGTTCCCACATTATCAAAAGATAGCCTACGCGGTATTCATGGCATCTCGGAAGCTGCGACACTACTTTCAAGAGTGTTCGATTACAGTAGCCTCGGAAGTGCCACTTAATGATATTATAAACAACCGCGACGCTATGGCCCGAATTGCTAAATGGGCTATTGAGCTCCTCCCGTTCGTCATAACATACAAACCTCGACGAGCCATTAAGTCACAAGTATTGCCGACTTTGTCGCCGAATGGACGGAGGCCGAACTCCCTAAAGAGTACGACGCATACTCCAATTGGATCATTCACTTCGACGGTTCTAAAATGCTGGCTGGTGTAGGGGCTGGCATCATCCTAACGTCCCCAACCGGAGATACCGTTCAGTACGTACTGCAAATATAGTACACAGACTCCAACAACGCAGCCGAATACGAAGCCCTGTTGCATGGTCTTCGGATGACAGTCTCCATGGGCATTCAACGCCTGGAGGTGCGTGGGGATTCAAACCTTGCAATATCCCAAATAAATGGAGACTTTGATGCCAAGGATCCGAAAATGGCGGCCTACTGAAACACCATCCTAAAAATGTCAGCTCGGTTCGAGGGGCTTGAATTTCACCATGTGGCTCAGGAAAACAATCAGGCGGCGGATATCCTCGCCCGCATCGATGCAAAACGCGATGCGGTCCCCCCCCCCAACATCTTTCTGGAAAGGCTGTTCAAGCCATCCGTAGTATGGGAAGGGGACACCGGTAACCATAGTCCGGACCCGGCCAAAATGCCCGATACCGAATACTCTGACACAATCGGAGGCCCCGCCACCGAAATCACACCTTTAGCCCACGTAATAATGGCCATTATTGCCCCATGGACAGAACCATTCCTGGCCTACCTAACTAGGTAGGAACTTCCGGAGGACCAAAATGAGGCACGCTGCATAGTGCGGCGATCTAAGGCCTACAGGGTCCACGAGGGAGAATTGTATAAAAAAAGCACTACCGGAGTCCTTCAAAGATGCATCTCCGAAGTGGAAGGGCGAAACCTTTTAGCAAAAATCCACGCCGGACTCGGCGGTCACCACGCCGCAGCCCGGGGTCTTGTAAGCAAGGCCTTCCGTACAGGATTCTATTGGCCAACGGCCCGGGCAGATGCACAGGACTTGGTCCAACATTGCGCTGGTTGCCAGCTGTTTGTGAATCAAAGCCAGATGCCACCCACTGCCCTTCAAACAATCCCCATTACGTGGCCCTTCGCGGTCTGGGGGCTTGACATGGTTGGACCCCTTAAAGGAGGAACCCACAAGAAAAAATACTTACTGGTCATGGTGGATAAATTCACCAAATGGATAGAGGCCAAGCCTGTTAAAACAGCCGAATCTGGACCAGTGATAGACTTCATATCTGGGGTCGTACACTGTTATGGCGTCCCCCACAGCATCATCACTGACAACGGCACAAACTTCACAGGCGATGAGGTAAAACTTTGGTGCAGCAAAATGGGCATCAAGCTCAATTATGCTTCAGTCTATCACCCACAAACCAACGGCCAAGTCAAGCGAGCAAACAATCTTATAATGAGTGGCATTAAACCCAGATTAGTGTGTTCCTTAACGGAGTCTAACACGCACTGGGTAAAGGAGCTCGACTCCATACTCTGGGGGCTGCAGACCACGCCGAATCGTAGTACCAGATACACACCCTTCTTTATGGTGTACGACGCAGAGGCAGTCTTGCCCTGTGACATAATTCATGACTCACCTCGAGTGCGCATGTATGAACAAAGAGAAGCCGAGCTCGATCGGCAGGAAAGTCTGGACACCCTGGAGGAGGAGCGCGACATAGCCAAAGCCCATTCCACATTTTATCAGCAATAGGCTCCCAGATACCAAAGCAGAGAAGTACGGGCCAAAACTTATAACGTTGGCCAACTAGTTCTACGCCTGCCGGATAAGGAAAAGATCAAGCTCGAGCCCAAATGGGAAGGTCCCTTCATTATTGACCAAGTTCTGACCGATGGAGCGTACTGACTGCGGGATGCATCGACTAGTCGACTCGAGCCGAACCCATAGAACGCGGCCAGGCTCCGAAGATTCTACGCCTAGCGCTGGACCCTATGTTCGTCCCCTCCCTTTGTCCATTTTTTGCATGTACATTATCTTTATTGTTTTCCTTTCTTCCTTTCTGTTATTATTTCTCTAGCCCTTTAAGGGCCAACTTGTGCCTCGCTTGCACATTATAGATGCGCTAGCCGTGCTCATCATACCTGGGGGCTTCTTTCACAGAAGCTTAATTATTTATCTGGGCCTCAGGCCCCGAACATGTGTCATGCTTCCGCATGTACCTTTTTTCGCCATTATATGCATCAATATGACTTAAGTTTTGGCCAAGCAGGGTTTCCTGGCTCTTGTATTTATGCCCTACGTTCCCGTTAATTCGGCTAGGGCATAAGGGGAGCACCTCTGCGATTGTTACTGCCGGGTCAGCCGGACGTGTACCTCAGACTGGGTGAAGCCGAAAGCTAGCGTTCTTAAGGGAATATTCGTTCGGTGAACAAAAGATAATTTTTATTTATTGTCCATATCTGCCCCCAAATGTTTTTCCTGCGTTTCCTATTGTAGTCCGGGCATGCACTTTAGGGCACGCTTACCCAGGGAAAGGAACCCTTAATAGAACTATTCTCCGTGGAAGATGTTTCTTACTACCCATGTAATATAACATAACTAGTTGGGCACTTGTCTGTTCAAGCACTTTGACCCCTACGCCTGGTCTCCACGCATGCCCCGGTTCTTATATAACTGCGCGGCTATTCGGATACACTCCGGACTATCTGGTCCCGAGGTTGAATCGAAAAGGTCCGCCAAGACAAATGATCTACAATCCAGCTAGAAGGCATTATACATGTCACTTTCATTACATAGTCATGCAGACTGACTAAATTCCTCTTCTATAGCATCCAACAGGCGGTCTAGCTTACAATCGTGTTGGGAATACTTTGCGGCTAATTCTACTTGCCCATAAACTAAGCTAACGGGGATCTCTTTTCTGCCGGGCCCCACAGGTCCGACCTCGGCCATGTGATTTGGGTCTGCCTTGGTATACCGTGTCTTCACCATGGCCCAGGCTTCTCTGGCACCTTGTCGGTAGGCTGATATCTTCTATAATTGGAAGCGCCGCTGTGCTCCCTTCAGCTTCTCTGCAAGCTCTGCAACGCCCTCTGGCGGGGAGACGGACAGCCACAAGGCCTGGGCAACACCCTGCATCACCTGCCGAACTTTTTCATGCAGATGTGACAGCTCGGATGGAAGATCACCGGCAGACCCATGCATTTCCTCCGCGGGACGACCCGTCAGCATACCTACAGACATAGCGCTGTTAGTCGGTTCTTCGCCGAACTCCTTTAAAAGGATTCGTTCAAGCACTTACTGAAAATGTTGCGCCGAAGCCGCTTATTCTCCTTCTCGGAGTCTGCAAGCTGGCCCCGAACGTCTTTTAGTTCCACGCTCAGCTTAATATTGGCGTCTTGGAGATTGTTTTTCTTCGGCCTAACCTCAGCCAGCACGCGTTTGCCAGCCTCTAGCTGTCGCATAACATGCTGGTCCTCCGGATTTTCTCTGGATTCATCTGCAACATCTGTTGTTACATCTGCAGCCATGTCGCACACTATATGGTAACCATCATTCTTTAAAGTAAATGTTACCAGCAGGTGACTTTTTCGGTTCCTGCAATGCAGCCATAGTAGCCCGCAGTTGGGTCTTGCATTTCTCTAGCTCCTATGACAGCCTAGTATTCTTCTCTGTAAGAACCTGCACAATAAAGATGATCCTTAAATCTGTTCCGCTAACTGTTTCAAGTCTCAGGGGCTACTGATACATATAAATCATCAGATTTACTTACCCGTACATCATTTACATACTGATCCGTGGCTCTAGCTAGACCATCTTGAGCAGCTCAGAGGTACGCCTCTCCAGAATTGAAGGCATCAAGTCTCCGGATTCATGGCGCTTTCCACCTCTGAGTTTGTAGCGGATAATCTATCTGCATCCTCTGTAGGGGATTATCCGGCGCCCGCCCCATATTGGCTTCCACCTCTATGTCCGGTCCTGGCGCCCGACTGGTGGAAGCGTGATTAGTAACATCGCCGGACATATTCCGGCGAGCATTTTTTCTGTTAAAGAAACACAGGCGTCATTATATTTCGAGAAACACGACAACCACCGAGCGGGGTTTGTTATACCTTTGCTCCAGCGTCTCCGTCCTGACCGCCTTCCTTTTTGGCTAACCTGGCCTCGGTGCCTCCTGTTGGCACGTTGCTGCGGGTTCGGCAGGGCGTCCCGAATGCCTTCCCTGTAAAAATGCCATATGTATATGGTGGGTGAAGTGTCTAAAAGGGGATCCTAGTTTTGGAGTTGGGATTTTCGGTTTTTCTTACGTGCGATGCAGGGAGCAGTCCGGGATGGTCGGCCGTAATGGCCACCATGGCATCGTCGCAGCTTAACTAATAGAACTGCAGGTCTATCAGCTCCACGAATATAATCAAATCTTCTTCAAGTCTGGAGTCGAGGGCCCGGTCAGGGTCCTCTGGTTGTGGAGAAGGGCTGCTGACCTCCTTTATGGCTTTTCGCAGTTCCTGCCGCAAGGTGGCAAGGTGAATACTTACGACAAAGAATGCGGGAAAAATGGGAAAAGGGAGATATAACTTACGCAGCTTGGAGGATTGTACATGGAGAATCCATCCCGTGGCTTGATGCGGGTGAACTCCTTGAACAATTCGGACAGAATTTTCGCTAAAGCGGCAGCATTGTCTGGACCCTTACGCCCGCAGCGGGTGGCGTCATCCGCCCCGTTATAACACCATAAGGGGTGCCCACGATATTGAAGTGGTTGCACTCCTTGTATTATGCAAATCGACATAACTTCGATTACTGTTAATCCTTATCGAGCCAGTGCTTTAATTCGGTTCATCAGATAGAGGACTTCTCCATTGGCTTCCACCTGGGGGCTCCATGGGCGCCAACTTCGGTGTTTCTTCAGAGGAGCATTGTTGAACTCAGGAAGACCCCGCCGAACAGGGTCCGGAAGGGGAACGTCCTCCATATAAAACCATTCTAAAGGCTAGTCTTCGGGTGACTTCTACGGAGTACCGGACAGGTATCCGGTATCGGCGATGCACCATATTTCGGCTCCGCCCACTTGATAAAGTGACCCCCTCTGTGTGTGAGGGACGAGGCAAAATAGCCTTTTCCACAGCTTGAAGTGAGCCTGGCAGCCCAGGAACAACTCGCAGAGAGCCACATAGCCGGCGATATGTAGGATGGAGGCGGGGGTGAAGTTGTGTAATTGGAGGCCGTAGAACTCCAGGAGCCCGCGGAGGAACAGATGAATTGGAAATCCGAGTCCCCTTAATAGATAGGGAACAAGGCAGACCTGTTCCCCCATAGAGGGACTGGGAAAGCTCTCCACTTGCTCCCCGCCATTATAGGTGGCAAGCCCGGCTCGAACGGGCACCATGTACGCCGGAGGGAGAAATCCCTTAGTCTGCAGTTCGACTAAATGACTGTGTGGGACTGAACACCTTTCCCAATTACCAGGCTTAGGGCTTCGGGTCGGGAGGAGGAGCTGCGGAGGTCGGCCATGCTGGAATGGATCTTTCCGGAATGCGCTCTGATGGACTCTCGCTGGGGGAGGATGGTACGGATCGGATCTAAGGATCCCCATCCCTTTAATAGACAATTTATTTATCTGGCTAGGGGGTGAATGTAAAAACGCCCTGGCGCCTCGTATTCATTCAACGCATGGGAGAAAGCCCTTATTGGGCATAGAAGCCAAGAGGTCCAAACATTTATGGGACCGGACATTGCTTTACGAACGTTCGAAAGATGGAGAAGAACCCGCCTTGCAATGCCGAAGACAATACTGCGCGCCGGACTCATCGTCATTGAAGCCTCGTTCGGGGGCTACTGAGGGAGTATCCGGACAGCCGGATTATAACCTTTGGCCGGACTGTTGGACTATGAAGATACATGATTGAAGACTTCGTCTGGTGACTGGATGGGACTCTACTTGGCGTGGAAGGCAAGCTAGGCAATACGGATGTATATAGCTCCTCCTTTGTAACCGACCTTGTGTAACCCTATCCCCCTCTGGTGTCTATATAAACTGGAGGGTTTTAGTCCGTAGGACAATAGACAACCATACCATAGGCTAGCTTCTAGGGTTTAGCCTCTCCGATCTCGTGGTAGACCAACTCTTGTAATACGCATATCATCAAGAATAAATCAAGCAGGACGTAGGGTTTCACCTCCATCAAGAGGGCCCGACCCTGGGTAAAACATCGTGTCCCCTGCCTCATGTTACCATCCGCCTTAGATGCACAGTTCGGGACCCCCTACCCGAGATCTGCCGATTTTGACACCGACAACCACCATCGGCAGCAGTCGGCGCACTCGCACACGGCTCGTTGCTCGATGCTCGATCGAGCTGAGGCTGGCTGCCCGCTCTGTCCTTCGGTGCGTCATCTTCACCATCCTCGCCTTCCTCGTCCTCGCCCTCATTGCTGGAGGCAATTTCCTCTATTGAGTCCTCGTTGTCGTTTGGATTCAGCTCGAACCAGTTCGGCGCACCTCGGCGCCCTCCTCATCCAGCTCGGGGAGGAAGACACCGGTCTCGGTGTACTCAGCGATTGCCGCCGCATGTCGAGTGAGCGCAGGCCCCACCGCCGCCAAATCTTCGCTGGCCTCCTGCTGGAACGTGGCCAACTGGGCTAGGTTCAGCTCAGGATAGCATTTCTTGATGAACTCCAAGGCTCTCCGGGCGCCTGCCCGAGCAAAGGAGCCCTTCCAAGCCTCAAAGTAGTTGACTGCCACCTCTAGCCAGTCGGCGGTCCTACTGGGGGTGCGTGGAGCTTGGACACCCGGCCAGAGGGTGGAAACCAGCTGAGACTCGGCGCGCTGAAGGTCGCGGAGCATACGGTGGGCCGGCTGCAGGCGCGCCCTGACGGCCAGGAGCTGCTTGTTCATGTTTCGAGGCGCGTTGAGCGGGATCTCCACTCCTTCACTCATGCGCTTGTCGTGGCGAGCCTCGATGGCTTGGCCGTCGGCGACGGCATATCCAGGAAATAAGTCTACGCAAAGAAGAACAAGGATCAGAAGTCGGAAGCTGACTCTGGATACAGTTGGCGGTTATCCCAAAGAAAAAGAAGTTTACCGTCGATCATGTCCTCAATCTCGCCGTAGCCAGCAGTGAGGATCGCCTCCTTCTCGACCTACTTTGAGCGCTCAGTCTCAAACTCGGCCTGGAGGGCGTCTTTTGCCTCCTTGAGCTTCTGGAAATCCGCCTTGTGCTGGGCCGCCTAGTCCGCCAGCTTCTTGGCCAGGCGATCGGAATTGCCAATTGGTGTGGGGCTTAGCCAGCGGGCCAGCTATATAAGCCGGCAGATTGATGAAGTCTAGCGTTGGGTGGACATTCTTGACGTAGAAATAAGATTTTTGACATAGCTTGACTGACTGTGTCAAGCTGATAGTCGGGAAGCAGTTCCCGGCACCCGAACGTCGGACTGCGATGAAGGCTCCGCACTGAGCTGCCTCCTTCTTGGCAGCGGTGCCGAGCTTGGTGTAGAAGAACTCCCCCTAGAGCTCGATGGTGGGGAGAACGCCGAGGTAACCCTCGCAGAGCATAACAAAGGCGGACAACAACACCACCGTGTTTGGCGTGAGGTGGTGCGGCTGGAGTCAATAGAATTGGAGAAAGGAGCGGAAGAAGCTTCTTGCCGGTAGGCCCAGGCCGCGAAGGAAATGCGACCGGAAGATGACACGTTCGCCATCCTCCGACGCTGGCGAGATCTAAGTCTCGAGTGGAGTGCGTACCTGTACGTAGTTCTCACCGGGTAGCCGCCACATCTGGCGGAGGAAAGCGAGGTGATCCTCATGGACATTGGAGCCGTCCTAGGTGCCGGCCCGTTCACCCGATGGAGGCACGGCGCGGCGACGAACGCGCGAGCTCGTGGCAGAGCAGCAACACTACGGGGAGGATAAGCTCGGCGTCGATGGGCTGCGGCAGCACTTATGATGACGACATAGTGGAACTCTCAATGAAAGCACCAATGTCGGTGTCAAAATCGGCGGATCTCTGGTATGGGGTCCCGAACTGTGCGTCTAAGGCGGATGGTAACAGGAGGCGGGGGACAGGATGTTTACCCAGGTTCGGGCCCTCTCGATGGAGGTAATACCCTACTTCCTGCTTGACTGATCTTGATGATATGAGTATTACAAGAGGTGATCTACCACGAGATCATAGAGGCTAAACCCTAGAAGCTAGCCTATGGTATTATTGTGTGTTGTGCTATGGACTAAACCCTCCGGTTTATATAGACACCGGAGGGGGCTAGGGTTACACAGAGTCGGTTACAAGGGTGGAGATCTACATATCCATATTGCCAAGCTTGTCTTCCACGCCAAGGAGAGTCCCATCCGGACACAGGATGAAGTCTTCAATCTTGTATCTTCATAGTCCAACAGTCCGGCCAAAGGATATAGTCTGGCTGTCCAGAGACCCCTAATCCAGGACTCCCTCAGAAGGTGTACCCAACAGTTTCTTTTGGGTATCCTATGAAGACGCACTTCTCCGATTTGGGTTTGAGCTTATCAAGATGAAACTTTTTCACATAAGCATCACAACCCCAAACTTTAAGAAACGAGAGCTTATGTTTCTTGCTAAACCACAGTTCATACGATGTCATCTCAACGGATTTTAGACGGTGCCCTATTTAACATGGATGCAGCTGTCTCTAATGCATAACCTGAAAACGATAATGGTAAATCGGTAAGAGACATCAAAGATCGCACCATATCTAATAAAGTACGGTTATGACGTTCGGACACACCATTACGCTGTGGTGTTCCAAGTGGCGTGGGTTGCGAAACTATTCGACATTGTTTCAACTGAAGGCCAAACTCGTAACTCAAATATGTCGTCTCCGCAATCAGATCGTAGAAACTTTATTTTCTTGTTACAATGATTCTCCACTTCACTCTGAAATTCTTTGAACTTTTCAAATGTTTAAGACTTGTGTTTCATTAAGTAGATATACTCATATCTGCTCAAATCATCGGTGAAGGTCGGAAAATAACGATACCCGCAGCGAGCCTCAACACTCATCGGACCGCATACATCGGTTTGTACTTTTTCCAATAAGTTAGTGACTCACTCCATTGTTATGGAGAACGGAGTCTTAGTCATCTTGCCCATGAGGCATGGTTCACAAGCATCAAATGATTCATAATCAAGTGATTCCAAAGTCCATCCACATGGAGTTTCTTCATGTGCTTTACACCAATATGACCTAAACGGTAGTGCCACAAGTATGTCGCACTATAGTTATCAACTTTTCATCTTTTGGCATCAATATTACGAATATGTGTATCACTACAATCGAGATTCAATAAACCATTTATATTGAGTGTATGACCATAGAAGGTTTTATTCATGTAAAGAGAACAACAATTATTCTTTGACTTAAATGAACAACCATATTGCAATAAACATGATCCAATCATATTCATGCAAACACCAAATAACATTAAGTTTAGGTTCAACCCTAATCCCGAAGGTAAAAGGAGTGTGTGATGGTGATCTTATCAACCTTGGAATCATTTCCAACACACATCGTCACCTTGCCCTTAACTAGACTCTGTTCATTTTGCAACCCCTGTTTCGAGTTACTAATCTTAGCAACTGAACCGGTATCAAATACCTTGAGGTTACTATGAACACTAGCAAAGTACACATCAATAACATGTATATCAAATATAATTTTGTTCACTTTGCCATCCTTCTTATCTGCCAAGTATTTGGGGTAGTTCTGGTTCTAGTGACCATTCCCTTTGAAGTAGAAGCACTCAATTTCAGGCTTAGGTCTAGCTTTGGGCTTCTTCATGGGAGTGGAAACTTGCTTGCCATTCTTCTTGAAGTTCCCTTTCTTTCCCGAGCCCTTTTACTCGAAACTAGTGGTTTTGTCAACCATCAACACTTGATGTTTTTTCTTGATTTCTACCTTCGCCAATTTTAGCATTGCGAAGAGCTTGGGAATCGTTTCTATTATCCCTTGCATATTATAGTTCATCACGAAGTTGTAGTAACTTGGTGATAGTGACTAGAGAACTCTGTCAATCACTATCTTATCTGGGAGGTTAACTCCCACTTGATTCAAGTGATTGTAGTACTCAGACATTATGAGCACATGCTCACTAGCTGAGCTATTCTCCTCCATCTTGTAAGCAAAGTACTTTTCAGAGGTCTCATACCTCTTAACACGGGCATGAGTCTGAAATACCAATTTCAGCTCTTGGAACATCTCATATGCTTTGTGGCGTTCAAAATAGTTTTGAAGTCCCGTAAAGTATGGCGCACTAAACTATCAAGTAGTCATCATAGCGAGCTTGTCAAACATTCATAACGTCTGCATCTGCTCCTGCAAAAGGTCCGTCACCCAGCAGTGCATCAAGGACATAATTCTTCTCTACATCAATGAGGATAATCCTCAGATCACGGAGCTAGTCCGCATCATTGCTACTAACATCTTTCAACATAGTTTTCTCTAGGAACATATCATAAATAAAACGGGGAAGCTATACGCGAGCAATTGATCTACAACATAAATATGCAAATACTATCAGGACTAAGCTCATGATAAATTTAAGTTCAATTAATCATATTACTTAAGAACTCCCACTTAGATAGACATCCCTCTAGCCATCTAAATGATCACGTGATCCATATCAACTAAACCATGTCCAATCATCACGTGAGATGGAGAAAGAAGTAATTGATCATCTCATAATGCTACCGTCGTACTAGGCAAAATAAGATGCATAAAGGATAAAAATGACATGCAATCAATATAAGTGATATTATATGGTCATCATCATCTTGTGCCTTTGATCTCCATCTCCAAAGCACCGTCATGATCACCATCGTCACCGGCTTGACACCTTGATCTCCATCGTAACATCATTGTCGCCTTGCCTACTATTGCTTCTACGACTATCGCTACCGCTTAGTGATAAAGTCAAGCAATTACATGGCTATTGCATTTCATACAATAACACCACAACCATATGGCTCCTGCCAGTTGCCGATAACTGTGTTACAAAACATGATCATCTCATACAATAATTTATATAATCACGTCTTGACCATATCACATCACAACATGCCCTAGAAAAACAACTTAGACGTCCTCTACTTTGTTGTTGCAAGTTTTACGTGGCTGCTACGGGCTTAGCAAGAACTGTTCTTACCTACGCATCAAATCCAGAACGTGGTATAGTGATTGCTTTTTGATCTTAGAAAGAACCCTTTTCATTGAATCCGATTCAACTAAAGTTGGAGAAACTGACACCCACTAGCCACCTGTGTGCAAAGCACGTCGGTAGAACCAGTCTCATGAACGCGGTCATGTAATGTCGGCCCAGGCCGCTTCATCCAAGAATACCGCTGAATCAAGAAACAACTAGTGATGGCAAGCAATATGTATATACCCACGCCCACAACTCCTTTGTGTTCTACTCGTGCATATAACATCTACGCATAGACCTGGCTCGGATGCCACTTTTGGGGAATGCAGTATTTCAACAAATTTACCTACGATCATGCAAGATCTATCTAGTATATGCACATCAACAAGAGGGGAGAGTGTGTCTAGGTACCCTCATAGACCGAAAGCGCAAGCATTTAGTAATGTTATTGATGTAGTCGAACGTCTTCGCGATCCAATTGATCCAAGTACCGAACACACGACACCTCCGTGATCTGCACACGTTCAGCTCAGTGACGTCCCTTGAACTCTTGATCCAGTTGAGGTCGTGGGAGAGTTTCGTCAGCATGAGGGCGTGGTGACGGTGATGATGAAGTTACCGACCCAAGGCTTCGCCTAAGAACTACGACAATATGACTGAGGTGGAAAACTATGGACGGGGGCACCGCACACGGATAAGAAAAATCTAGGAGTGCCTTTGGGATGCCCCCTTGCCCACATATATAAAGGAGGGGGGAAGAGGAGGCCGGCCTAGGAGGGGTGCGCCTATAGGGGGCGTCTAACTAGGTTTCCCAATCCTAGTTGGAGTCCCCTTCCTTTTCCATGAGGGGAGGGAGGGAAGGAGTAGGAGAGGAAGAAGGAAAGGGAGGGGGGCGCCGCCCCCTCCCATGTCCAATTCAGACTTGCCATGGAGGGGGGGCACCCCTTGAGGCCCTTCTCTTCTTTCCCGTATGGCCCATTAAGGCCCGCTACTTCCCCCGGCGAATTCCAGTAACATCTCCAGTACTCCGAAAAATACTCGAATCACTCAGAACCTTTCCGATGTCCGAACATACACTACAAAAAAATAAACTTCCGTGATGATACGTGTTTGTCATAGTAGGTCACGTTTTCTGTCATGCATGTACATCCATGAAAATTTTATGACAGAATCAAGATAGTCATACCTATGCTGTCGTAGAAGTGTTCCATGACGATAAATCACGCGTCACAGAAGTGCTTTCGTCAAGGGTGACCGACACGTGGCATCCACCGTAACGGAACACCGTTAAGCTATCGGGTCCGGTTTTGGATCCGATAACCCGTTAACAGCCCCGACCAATGGGGATTTTCCACGTGTAAAATCATCATTGGCTGGAGGAAACACGTGTCGGCTCACTGTTGGCACGGATGTCATCCACTCATTGGACCCAAAGCACCTATGATACGTCGGCACGTGGCACGGCCCAACAGAGGCCCATTCCTGTAAAAAGGCCGGCCCGTTTGACTTGGTCAAAAGGTGGCGGGCCGGCCCACGGCAAACCTGTTAACGGCCTGTTCGCATATAGCCTATTTACAGCCCACTAACCCAGGGCCCGTTCACGGCCTATCCGAATTAGGCCCAGTAGCGTCATCTGGGCTGTCCAATATAATTCCAGCCCATTTTATCTTCCGGCCCATGTATGGCCCATCACGTCTTTCGGCCCATATGAGGCCCTTATTACTCCCGGCCCATTAATGGCCCGTGGTAAAACTGGCCCGTAATGAACAGTGTATCACTTTATACCCATTAACGGCACGTGGTGAAACTGGCCCTTAATGAACAGTGTATCACTTTATACCCATTAACAACCCATTATTCCGTTGGGCCGTTTCCAGCCCATGTTATATTTCAGCCTTCTCAGGGCCCATTTATTCTTGGGCTCATTTCCAGCATTCGTTTACTTACGGCCTGTTATTGTCATTTTCTGCTTGTGGGCCAAATTCAGCCCGTGGTTACAGTCGGCCCGTTTGTGGCCCGTTAATACGTTGGGCCGTTTTCATAGCGTCATCAAATACGGCCGATCAACGACGACCCGTTATGGTCGGCCCATGAACGGACGATTTCAACTCTAGCCCATTTACGGCCATAATGTGGTCTGTTATTGGCCCATGTTTGGCCAACCGATCATACGGCCCGTAGAAGGCCCATTGATGATACGGCTCGTAGAAGGCCCATTGATGATACGGCCCGTAGAAGGCCCATTTTGTCTACGGCCCGTATAAGGCCCATTGTATCTACGCCACATAGAAGGCCCATTGTATCTACGCCACATAGAAGGCCCATTGTTTCTACGGCCCATAGGAGGCTCATGTTAACTACAGCCGGTGGGCATCAAAGTTCGCCACCAGTGCAAATATAGGGAACACCCAACACTATACAAAAATGGCTTTGTATTTTCTTCAGCCGATGGCTGCACATTAAGAACAAATTTTGTATCGCACCAAAACAAATTACAACTATAAAACAAAAGGAAGGTTGGCATAAAAGTTAATAGTCCAGCAGATAAATGCACCACCAACATTTTACAGGCTCAGTTCGTTTGACCTGACTGTTACGTTTTCATGTTGTATTGTCCAATGAAGCACCATAACCTTCGCCTTCAGTTCTCCTAGGCTCCCGAACAACATAGCAAATGTCTAATAGTCTGGTTTCAAAAGCATGCATATCTTGACAACATCGAACAATGTCTCTCCTTGTTTCACAAAGGGTCTCTGTTAGGGAATGGACTTGTGTCTGGAGCGCAGATATAACATTGTTTTGAGCTTGCATATCCTGATGATGAGGCAGTTTGGGCGAGTTTGCCTTAACAACCAACCCAGTATTACGCAGGAACGTGCTTTTGGCACTGTTAGTGGACAGGTACTGACCCACTGCAGCAAGAGCTGACATTGCGGTTATAGTTGCCTCGCCACCTTCAGAAGGTGGCGGTTCCACCATTTTTTCCATAGCTCGCTGAAAAGTTGAGGTTTTACATTAGTACTACGAGAATAGAAGATATTAAGGAGGCAGCAAAACCAAACAAAATAGCTTTGGTCTATATACAGAACTTATTCTGGTGAACCCATGTAAAATATTAGTTGTATTTCATTGCAAAGTACATAATAAAACCAGGTTCCAAACATATGACCATGTGCCATCGCTAATGTATTGTCTATTTCTTCACATTGTATTGAGGGCTAAGGATAAAGAGACGAAGTTTATAATAGGTAAGCATAGTATGACATCATTCATATCACAAAACAACTGAGAACAATCAAACATGCAATTGTAACATTGTGTAGGCAAGTCCAGCACGGAACTAGATTAAGGGTCAAGATCAAAGGAACATCACTCCTCTCTTTTAAACCTTGTAAGGTGCAATGATACGCTAAGACAATTGTGTATAAAATTGAAAAGAGTAATAGACATTGGCTGCAAACCATGCAATTCAAGGCACAAGTGAGAGTAAGTAGTAGTTAAAAGGCATGAGGATTAAGGACTTAAAACAGCGGCTTTGACTGGTGTAGTCATGCCCTTCTTCTTGCTGGTGTGACAGTCCTTGAAGATTTCCACAACATTTGGTTCAGGTACTTTTTGGTCCTTGCGGGCTTTCCTCTGCATTTGGAACAAGTCAATATAGATATGATAATATGGTATAGTGAAAAGAGTGAAACAGCAGCTAATTACAAGAGCCTCGCAGTGTGTAGTATAGCTACAAGATCCTGTCGTCTATTGGAATTTCACTTTCGTACGGTTGGCCTTGTTCTTTGAACAGTTCACCTACAAGAAGATAGATTTTTGTGGCACATGCGTAAATAGGACTTCAACATGTGATATGATCACATATATATATACCTGCTACTTCAGATCAGACCAATGCTTAACGAGGCCCCTCTAGTCTTCATCCGATATATTTTCCACTGGAGATGTTTGGGAAAGTTCATTGTTAGACTTGCCTTGAAAGTGAGTTTTCCTCAAGTCATACCGATACTGTCACAGAGCAGACTTGAAAACATGGGTGCAAGCTTGTCTGGTTGCATCATCTTGGCTATCCAACTTGAACCACATCTGTTGAAAATTATGGGAGTCTCATTATCAGCAACCTAGAAAGTATGGGACAGAGCAAGACAATATTACTAGTTTCCATACATAACCAGACTTACAGATAAATGGTCGAGGAAGGTGTTGAACTGGGTTTCGTCTTTGTCATTCCTGTACTGAATCCATGTTGGGAGGATACGTACATGACACCTAACGGCAACCGCTGCCTTTGATACTAACTTGGCTGACTCTGTAGCATCACATGGCCTTTTTAAACCTGCCTCAAAACGGATCTCCATTCTTCCTCCTCTAGATTTAGTTAACCTATCGAGCATTATCCCTGATGTTTGTTTCCACTTGCGCCTAGGTGCTAGTCTAACAACGAACATAGGAAGTGTTAGTGTACATCAAACTGTGTGACTACATATAAAGAAGCATGCAACTATAACTTGACTCCAGCAACTACCTTCTTGCTGTTGAAGCTCACAAGGTTCATCTGATCTTGCCAACTCGTCTTGTGTCAAGAGTACTTGGGAAGTAGTGTCAGGTGGCAAGGGAGCTTGGGAACGTGCTTCTAGCTCAGTTGACGCACAAGTAACTCGTGTAGTTGGTAGTACTATGGAAGGTGTTGCAAGAACTAGGGCTGTCTCTGCATGTTTGGTGGCAGCTATCTGTTTTTGTTTGGCTTTTTCTGCAGCTCGTGTAGCATGGGATACCCTATTTGCAGAATTTTCCGCTGGACTTTGACCTTCTATTGCACCATCAGTACCAGCAGAATCTGCAGGATTCTTCGGGTTCCCATTCCCTGCCATACTGTGTTTCTTCCTCTTTCTCTATGCCATGTTAAGTCAAGCCGACAAGAAAAACGAATAACAATTTAGTTCTTCAAATCAAATTGATGCATGATACAGATGAACTGAACTTTGATGTTAGACAACCACATGATAGGAGGATGTAATATGTACGGAAAACATGACGGAAGAATAACCAGAACTATGATGTGTAAACTAAGCAGAAGACATTTCACTAAATTAGAAGCAATGCAATGGAAGGTAGACACCATATGAAAGATGCTACAAATATCGCTCTGCCAACTTAATAGTGTCTCATCATAAATGGGATTTAAAGAAATGTGAAGCAGTACAAGAAATAAATCATATGCAAGATGCAAACAACATCACACTACCAAGTTAGAGGTCTCTCGTCATTAGTGCCATTGCATATTCATAGCTTATGATATGTAAACTAAGGACAAGACATTTCAACAAATTAGAAGCAATGAAAGCTAGACACTGCTACCTCTTGAGCACTGCGTTGGGTTTCCCTTGAAGAGGAAAGGGTGATGTAGTAAAGTAGCGTAAGTATTTCCCTCAGTTTTTGAGAACCAAGGTATCAATCTAGTAGGGGATCACGCTCGAGTCCAACGCAATTACACAAACAAATAAGAACCTCGCAACCAACGCGATAAATGGGTTGTCAATCCCTTCACGGTGACTTACGATTGTGAGATCTGATAGATATAATAACATAATATTTTTGGTATTCTTGTGATAAAGAGAAATAAAGATGCTAAGTAAAATAAATGGCACTAGAAATAGCTAAGTGTTGGAAGATTAATATGATGGAAGATAGACCCGGGGGCCAAAGGTTTCACTAGTGGCTTCTCTCAAGAGCATAAGTATTAAGGTGGGTAAATGAATTACTATCGAGCAATTGATAGAATTGAGCATAGATATGAGAATATCTAGGTATGATCATGTATATAGGCATCACGTCTGTGACAAGTAGACCGAAACGATTATGCATCTACTACTATTACTCCACACATCGACCGCTATCCAGCATTGCATCTAGAGTTTTAAGTTCATAAGAACAGAGTAATGATTTTAGTAAGATGACATGATGTAGAGGGATAAACTCATGCAATATCATATAAACCCCATCTTTTTATCCTCGATGGCAACAATACAATACGTGCCTTGCTACCCCTGCTGTCACTGGGAAAGGACACTACAAGATTGAACCCAAAGCTAAGCACTTCTCCCATTGCAAGAAAGATCAATCTAGTAGGCTAAACCAAACTGATAATTCGAAGAGACTTGCAAAGATAAACTAGTCATACATAAAAGAATTCAGAGAAGAATCAAATATTGTTCATAGATAAACTTGATCATAAACCCACAATTCATCGGATCTCGACAAACACACCACAAAAGAAGATTACATCGAAAAGATCTCCATGAAGATCAAGGAGAACTTTGTATTGAGATCCAAACAGAGAGAAGAAGCCATCTAGCTAATAACTATGGACCCAAAGGTCTGAAGTAAACTACTCACACATCACCGGAGAGGCCATGGAGTTGATGTAGAGGCCCTCCGTGATCAATGCCCCCTCCGACGGAGCTCCGGAAAAGGCCCCAAGATGGGATCTCTCGGGTACAGAAGGTTGCGGCAGTGGAATTTGGTTTTCGTGGTGCTCCTGGATGTTTGGGGGGTACACGGATATATATAGAAGGAAGAAGTAGGTCGGTGGAGCAATGAGGGGCCCACAAGGGTGGAGGGCGCGCCCAGGGGGGTAGGCGCGCCCCCTGCCTCGTGGCCTCCTCGATTGTTTCTTGACTCCCACTCCAAGTCTCCTGGATCACGTTTGTTGAGAAAATCATGTTCCTGAAGGTTTCATTCCGTTTGGACTCCGTTTGATATTCCTTTTCAGCAAAAATCTAAAATAGGCAAAAAAACAGCAATTTGGGCTGGGCCTCCGGTTAGTAGGTCAGTCCCAAAAATGATATAAAAATGTAAAATAAAGCCCATTAACATCCAAAATAGATAATATAATAGCATGGAGCAATCAAAAATTATAGATACGTTGGAGACGTATCAAGTATCCCCAAGCTTAATTCCTGCTCGTCCTCGAGTAGGTAAATGATAAAAGAAGAATTTTTGATGTGGAATGCTTTTAATAACATATTTCTCAATGTAATTTTTCCTTATTGTGACATCAATGTTCAGATCCGAAAGATTCAAGATAAATGTTTAATATTGACATAGAAATAATAATACTTCAAGCATACTAACTAAGCAATCATGTGTTCTCAAAATAACATGGCCAAAGAAAGTTATCCCTACAAAATCATGTAGTCTGGCTATGCACTATCTTCACCACACAAAATATTTACATCATGCACAAGCCCGATGACAAGCCAAGCAATTGTTTCATACTTTTGATGTTCTCAAACTTTTTCAATCTTCACGCAATATATGAGCGTGAGCCATGGATATAGCATTATATGTGGAATAGAATGGTGGTTGTGGAGAAGACAAAAAGGAGAAGATAGTCTCACATCAACTAGGCGTATCAACAGGCTATGGAGATGCCCATCAATAGATATCGTTGTGAGTGAGTAGGGATTGCCATGCAATGGTTGCACTAGAGCTATAAGTATTTGAAAGCTCAACAAAAGAAACTAAGTGGGTGTGCATCCAACTCGCTTGCTCATGAAGACCTAGGGCATTTTGAGGAAGCTCATCATTGGAATATACAAGCCAAGTTCTATAATGAAAAATTTCCACTAGTATATGAAAGTGATATCATAGCAGACTCTCTATCATGAAGATCATGGTGTTACTTTGAAGCACAAGTGTGGAAAAAGGATAGTAGCATTGTCCCTTATCTCTTTTTCTCTCATTTTTTTATTTGGGCCTTTTCTCTTTTTTATGGCCTCTTTTTTTTCGTCCGGAGTCTCATCCCGACTTGTGGGAGAATCATAGTCTCCATCATCATTTCCTCACGTGGGACAATGCTCTAATAATGATGATCATCACACTTTATTTACTTACAACTCAAGAGTTACAACTCAATACTTAGAACAAAATATGACTCTATGTGAATGCCTCTGGTGGTATACCCGGGTGTGCACTGATGCATGAGTGACATGTATGAAGAATTATGAACGGTGGCTTTGCCACAGATATGATGTCAACTACATGATCATGCAAGCAATATGACAAGGATGAAGCGTGTCATAATAACGGAATGGTGGAAAGTTGCATGGCAAAATATCTCGGAATGGCTATGGAAATGCCATAATAGGTAGGTATGGTGGCTGTTTTGAGAAGGTATATGGTGGTTTTATGATACCGGCGAAAAGTGTGCGGTATTAGAGAGGCTAGCAATGGTGGAAAGGTGAGAGTGCTTATAATCCATGGACTCAACATTAGTCATAAAGAACTCATATACTTGTTGCAAAAATCTACAAGTTATCAAAGCAAAGTATTACGCGCATGCTCCTAGGGGGATAGATTGGTAGGAAAAGACCATCGCTCGGCCCTGACCGCCACTCATAAGGAAGAAAATCAATAAATAAATCATGCTCCGACTTCATCACATAACGGTTCACCATACGTGCATGCTACGGGAATCACAAACTTCAACACAAGTATCTCTTAAATTCAGAACTACTCAACTAGCATGACTCTAATATCACCATCTCCATATCTCAAATAAATTATCAAGTATCAAACTTCTCATAGTATTCAATGCACTTCCATGAAAGTTTTTATATTATTCCTAAAAGAAAATTTCCATGTTGTTCTAAAGGACTCTCAAAATAATATAAGTGAGGCATGAGAGATCAATTATTTCTATAAAATAAAACCACTGTCGTTCTCTAAAAGATATAAGTGAAGCACTAGAGCAAAAACTATATAGCTCAAAAGATATAAGTGAAGCACATAGAGTATTCTAATAAATTTCAAATAATGTGTGTTTCTCTGAAAAGGTGTGTACACAAAGGATGATTGTGGTAAAGTAAAAATCAAAGACTCAAATCATACAACACGCTCCAAGCAAAACACATATCATGTGGTGAATAAAAATATAGCTCCAAGTAAAGTTACCGATAGATGAAGACGAAAGAGGGGATGCCTTCCGGGGTATCCCCAAGCTTAGGCTTTTTGGTGTCCTTGGATTTTACCTTGGGTTGCCATGGGAATCCCCAAGATTAGGCTCTTGCCACTCCTTGTTCCACAATCCATCAAATCTTTACCCAAAACTTGAAAACTTCACAACACAGAACTCAAAATAGAAAATCGCGTGAGCTGCATTAGCGAAAGAAAACAAAACAGCACTTCAAGGTACTGTAATGAACTCATTCTTGATTTATATTGGTGTTAAACCTACTGTATTCCAACTTATCTATGATTTATAAACTCTTTTACTAGCCATAGATTTATCAAAATAAGCAAACAACACACGAAAAACAGAATCTATCAAAACAAGAATAGTCTTTAGTAATCTGTAGGTTTCGACCACTTATGGAACCCCAAAAATTCTATAATAAATTTCTGGACGTGAGGAATTTATATATTAATCATCTGCAAAAATAATTAACTAAATAGAAATCTCCAAATAAAAATGGCAGAATTCTCGTGAGCTCTAAAGTTTCTGTTATTTACAGCAAGATCAAAAAGACTTTCCCCAAGTCTTCCCAACGGTTCTACTTGGCACAAACACTAATTAAACACAAAAAACACAACCAAAACAGAGGCTAGATAAATTATTTATTACTAAACAGGATCAAAAATCAAGGAATAAAAATAAAATTGGGTTGCCTCCCAACAAGCGCTACCGTTTAACGCCCCTAGTTAGGCATAAAAGCAAGGATATATGTAGGTATTGACATCTTTGGTAGGTAACTCATAAGTGGCTCTCCTAATAGATTCGTATGGTAATTTAATTTTATTTCTAGGGAAGTGTTCCATGCCTTTCCTTATGGAAATTGGAATCTAATATTCCCTTCCTTCGTATCAATAATTGCACCAATCGTTCTAAGGAAAGGTCTACCAAGAATAATAGGACATAAAGGATTGCAATCTATATCAAGAACAATGAAATCTACGGGCACATAGTTCCTATCTGCAACAATAAGAACATCATTAATTCTTCCCATAGGTTTCTTTATAGTTGAATCCGCAAGGTGCAAGTTTAAAGAACAATTATCAAAATCATGGAAACCTAGCAAATCACACAAAGTTTTTGGAATCGTCGAAACACTAGCACCCAAATCACCCAAAGCATAGCACTCATGATCTTTAATTTTAATTTTAATAGTAGGTTCCCACTCATCATAAAGTTTTCTAGCGATAGAAACTTCCAACTCATGTTTTTCTTCATAAGATTGCATCAAAGCATCAACGATATGTTTAGTAAAAGCTTTAGTTTGACAATAAGCATGAGGAGAATTTAGCATGGACTGCAACAAGGAAATACAATATATGAAAGAGCAATTATCACAATTAAATTCCTTGAAATCCAAGATAGTGGGTTCATTGCTATCTAAAGTTTTAATCTCTTCAATCCCACTTTTACAAATTTTTCATCAAGATCTAAAAACTCTGAATTTTTGGAGCGCCTTCTAGGTAAAGGTGGCTCATCTTCAGTACCATCATTATCAAGATTGATATTGCAAAACAAATATTTAATACGGGACACATCAATAACATCTAGATCTTCATCTTTATTTTCGTAGAAACTAGAAGAACATGCTTTCACAAAGCAATCTTTCTTAGCACGCATCCTAGCGGTTCTTTCTTTGCACTCATCAATGGAAATTCTCATGGCTTTGAGAGACTCATTGATATCATGCTTAGGTGTAATATATCTAAGTTTCAAATAATCAACATCAAGATAAATTCTATCAACGTTCCTAGCCAATTCATCAACCTTAAACAATTTTTCTTCAAGCAAAGCATTGAAATTCTTTTGCGAATTCATAAGCTCCTTAACACTAGTCTCAAATTTAGAGGGCATCTTATTAAAATTCCATAAGAAATTGTTGTAGGAATTACCATAATTATTAGAGGAATTACTAGGAAACGGCCTAGAATTAAAATTACATCTATACGTGTTATTACCAAAATTGTTCCTACCAGCAAAATTCACATCCATAGATTCATTACTATTCTCAATTAAGGTAGACAAAGGCACATCATTAGGATCAAAGGAAACACTCTTATTAGCAAACAATTTCATAAGTTCATCCATCTTTCCACTCAAAACATTAATTTCTTCTATTGCATGCACTTTTTTATTAGTAGATCTTTCGGTGTGCCATTGAGAATAATTAAACATAATACTATCTAGGAGTTTGGTAGCTTCTCCTAAAGTTATTTCCATAAAAGTGCCAACCGCGGCCGAATCTAAAAATTCTAGACGCAAAATTCAATCCGGCATAAAATTTTCTTATAATCATCCAAAGATTCAAACCATGTGTAGGGCAATTACGTATCACTAATTTATCCTCTCCCAAGCTTGTGCAACATGCTCATGATCAAGTTCCTTAAAATTCATAATATCGTTTCAAAGAGAGATGATTTTAGCAAGAGGAAAATACTTAGATATAAAAGCATCTTTGCACTTATTCCATGAATCAATACTATTTTTAGGCAAAGACGAAAACCAAGCTTTAGCACGATCTCTAAGGGAAAAAGGAAATAGCTTCCATTTAACAATATCATTGTCCACATCTTTCTTCTTTTGCATATCACACAAATCAACAAAGCTATTTAGATGGGTAGCGACATCTTCACTAGGAAGGCCGGCGAATTGATCTTTCATGACAAGATTCAACAAAGCAGCATTAATTTCACAAGATTTAGCATCGGTAAGAGGAGCAATCGGAGTGCTAATAAAATCATTATTGTTGGTATTGGCAAAGTCACACAATTTAGTATTGTCTTGAGCCATCATGACAAGCAAGCAATCCAACACACGAGCAAACAAGAAGCAAGCGGAGAAGAGGCGAATAGAAAGAGAGGGCGAGAGGAAAAGAGGGCGACTAAAACGACAAGGGTGAAGTGGGGGAGAGGAAAACGACAGGAAAATGGCAAATAATGTAATGCGAGGGATAAGAGTTTGTGATGGGTACTTGGTATGTCTTTACTTGTGCGTAGACTCCCTGGCAACAACGCCAGAAATGGCTCATTGTCGGGAGTCAAATCTTGACTTCACTTGGCACGAATCTCTCCGGCAACGGCGCAGGAAATCCTTCTTGCTACCTCTTGAGCACTGCGTTCGTTTTCCCTTGAAGAGGAAAGGGTGATTTAGTAAAGTAGCGTAAGTATTCCCCTAAGTTTTTGAGAACCAAGGTATCAATCCAGTAGGAGATCACGCTCGAGTCGCACACACCTACACAAACAAATAAGAACCTCGCAACCAACGTGATAAAGGGTTTGTCAATCCCTTCACGGTCACTTACGAGAGTGAGATCTGATAGATATGATAAGATAATATTTTTGGTATTTTTATGATAAAGAGAAATAAAGATGCAAAGTAAAATAAACGGCAATAGAAATAGCTAAGTGTTGGAAGATTAATATGATGGAAGATAGACCCGGGGGCCATAGGTTATGAGAATATCTAGGTATGATCATGTATATAGGCATCATGTCCATGACAAGTAGAACGAAACGATTCTTCATCTACTACTATTACTCCACACATCGACCGCTATCCAGCATGCATCTAGAGTATTAAGTTCATAAGAACATAGTAATGCTTTAAGTAAGATGACATGATGTAGAGGGATAAACTCATGCAATATGATATAAACCCCATCTTTTTATCCTCGATGGCAATAATACAATACGTGCCTTGCAGCCCCTGCTGTCACTGGGAAAGGACACCGCAAGATTGAACCCAAAGCTAAGCACTTCTCCCATTGCAAGGAAGATCAATCTAGTAGGCCAAACCAAACTGATAATTCTAAGAAACTTGCAAAGATAAACCAATCGTACATAAAATAATTCAGAGAAGAATCAAATATTGTTCGTAGATAAACTTGATCATAAACCCACAATTCATCAGATCTCGACAAACACACCGCAAAAGAAGATTACATCGAATAGATATCCAAGAAGATCGAGGAGAACTTTGTATTGAGATCCAAACAGAGAGATGAAGCCATCTAGCTAATAACTATGGACCCGAAGGTCTAAAGATAACTACTCACATATCACCGGAGAGGCCATGGAGTTGATGTAGAGGCCCTCCATGATCAATGACCCCCCGGCGAAGCTCCATAAAAGGCCCCAAGATGGGATCTCTCGGGTACAGAAGGTTGCAGCAGTGGAATTAGGTTTTCGTGGTGCTCCTGGATGTTTGGGGGTACATGGATATATATAGGAGGAAGAAGTATGTCGGTGGAGCAACGAGGGGCCGACAAGGGTGGAGGGCGCGCCCCCTGCCTCGTGGCCTCCTCGATTCTTTCTTGATGCCCACTCCAAGTCTCATGGATCACATTTGTTGAGAAAATCACGTTCCCTAAGGTTTCATTCCGTTTTGACTCCGTTTGATAATCCTTTTCGGCGAAACTCTAAAATAGGCAAAAAACAGCAATTTGGGCTGGGCCTCCGGTTAGTAGGTTAGTCCCAAAAATTATATAAAAGTGTAAAATAAAGCCCATTAACATCCAAAATAGATAATATAATAGAATGGAGCAATCAAAAATTATAGATACGTTGGAGACGTATCAGACACCATATGAAAGATGCAACGAATATCACTCTACCGAGTTAAAATTGTCTCATCATAAGAGCCATTTCTACAAATTAGTAGTACAAGCTAGAAAATAATGCGAGATGTAACCTATATCACACTCCGAAGTCAAACGTGTCTTATGATAAGTGATTGTTGCAGGTTACACAACAGTAGTAATTTGATGTGAGAACATGGTGTGATAGACATATATTGTATGTTCTAGAAACAGGAACACGTGTCTTATTCAAGTATAATGTGTAAAGTAAGCAGATAGAATTCAACAAAATGGAAGCAATACAAGGTAGACATCACACATAACATGCAACCACATATAATAGTGCCAAGTTAGAGGGAGCACCGGTGATGGTGCACTAGGGGAGACATGATCATCATAAACACAGCTACGTTGAGTGTCTATGCATGTGTTGTCTTGGAAATCATCTTGGGGGGATGGAGGAGTAGAAACTGTAGAGGCCCTCCGTTTGGAAGGAGCGCCTTTATCCGCTGCCTTGCTAACTTCCTTCCGATTTATTGATTTTGAATTGTCAAGTAAAACCGACAAGAAAAAGCAATAAAATTACCTCTTCAAAACTCATTCATGCATGATACTGACAATCACTACTTTGATGTAAGGCAGACACATGATACCAGGATGGAATATGTATGAAAAACAGGACGTCGTGGCATGTTCACAACTATTTGTGTAAACTAAGCAGAAACCATTCTAACAAATAAGAAGCAATGCAAGCTAGACACCACATGAAAGATGCAACCAATATGACTCTGCCAAGTTAAAACCGTCCCCTCATAAATGGAATTTCAACAAATTAGAAGCAGTGCATGCTATAAATCATTTGAAAGATGCAACTAATATCGCACTGCAAATACTAAAGGTGTCTCGTCATATTGATTGACACGGGATACAAAAAATCAATAGTTTTATGTAAGGACATGCTTAATAGACAGATGTCCTATGTACTAAATACAGGAAGGCATGTCACATTAACATGTATAATGTATAAACTAAGCAGAATAGCACATGCAGTTTAACCAGATTGGAACAATTACAATCTAGACACTATATGCAACATGCAACCACATATCACGCTGTCAAGTTAGAGCAAGCACCTGCGATGCTAGTGTAGGGGAAATGTGGTAATCAACTATAGAGCTACGTTCACTATCTTCATCTAGCCTTGTTGTTTCTTGAGAATCACGTCGGGAGGCTGACGCTGCATTCTTTAAATGAGTAGTCCACTTGCCTGACTGCCTCATGATAAGTGATTGATGAGGGATACACAAGAACATTTGTTTGATGTAAGACATGGTTAATAGAAAGATGTACTAATATGTACCAAAAATAGAAAGGCATGTCATACTCAAAGGTATAATGTGTAAGCTAAGCAGATGCAATTTAACCAAATTGCAAGCAATACTAGCTAGACATCCGGCTGGAGTGGTGAGCATGATCCTCTAGGACCTGAGAGCTTGGTGGGAGGTGGGCTGCTTTGCCACCATCGCGGCTTCTTAGTTGGCTTCCAGGTGATGCCTGTCTTTGCTGGGCTTGTCATTGGCTCACCTAGTGCCCTGACTAGCTATTTGTCTTCTGGTGCTCACGGGATGGTGGTTCATGTAAAAAATATCTTTCCTTATCTTAATAAAGACCGACTACGGCCTTTCGAATACAAGCTAGACACCATATGGAACATGCAACCACATATGACACCATGAAGTTAAAGCAAGCACCTGGGATGGTGGTTCATTGCGAGCGAGGTCATCAACTCCAGAGCTACGTTTACCATCTCCATATGCTGACACTGCACCCTTTATAGCGCTGTAACGTGTCGTGCTTACCTGCGTAGAAATCTGGAGCAACTTCTCTCTTTTCTTTTCTGCTTCTCTCGAGGCAGACTCTGAAATACCCTTGCATAAAAACACAATAGTGAGATTATGGGTGAAGTGTGTGCAGAACTAGTGCACTATAAAAGTAGCATATAGCAGGTGGCTGAAAAATAAATGACAGGAGACATATGATATCCCTACAACATTGCATGGCAAACAAAATTAGATTCTACTCTGCATGATTTTGTAATATATGAGCACATGAAATGTAGGTACTCCTCCAGCACACCACCACATGTGGTCATATCAAGATAACAATCGACTGAAAATAAATAGGTCAGTCGATTTTTTTAATGAACCATCCAATCTATAAGGAACGGGCAGATAGCCTTCGTCTACCTCCCGCTAGTCACTTTGACGATCTTTCTCGAACCACTAGAGACCACCGGCCCAAACCCCTGCCTCCGCCGCCCCACCCTCCCCTCGACCTCACAACACCGCCGTGCTTGGCAGCGCCCCCAGGCCATCCCTTTAATCCTGGCCGACCTCCAGATCGGGCACCAGTAGCTCTAGGCCCCACACACCCCTAAGATAAACACCGAGGCACTGCTTCCCCGGCGTAATAGGCAGACTAGCGCATGTTACGCTTGGGAATGCTTCCGTTAATTGGGAATCAACTAACCAGGAATTGAAATTAAGGGGGGTGACGAACCTCTAGCTAAGGTGAAATAGTATATGAGGATAAACCTTGTGCATCGCGAGTTACTAGGAACATCTAGTAACGAGAAGAAGCGGTCAACTAGTGTCTTATGTGGGATGAATACCGTGCAAGCAGACACGTAAGATTTGCATGAATAAGGCAAGCGGAGTACCCTTATCGGTTGCCAGTGTGGTCTCCTCCATATGTCATGGCGATCTTCTTTTTTCTCCCGGGGGAACCGATGTTTTGGAGAACCGTCGATGCTTGGACAAACCCATGGCCAAATTGTTGACTGTGTTGCCGTGGCCGTATATCGGCGGAGGGGAAGCAGATCCAAGGCGGTGAAGGAAGGCGTAGCAGCAACGGCTCTGATGCGGTGGAGGGTGGCGAAGTTGGAGCGGCAGCGGTGAGGCGTAGGACGGCATGGTTGAACTGGCTCGGGTACGGACGGCTCGGCCTCGTCTTAAACTACTAGCCGTGGAGGGCGTTGCGGTTGAGGTTGCTGTGGACGACCACGTCGGGTTATCGGCTCCGGCGTGATGGAGGAGGGCGGCAGTTGATGGGTGGGATGGGTGGCGGACGGAGGACGCCGGGGGTTTCGCTGCTGGTGGAGAGGTAGTTTTTGCACCCACAGAGTACGAATGGGGAATCGGACGGGTGGGCGGGGGGGGGGGGGGGGGGGAGAACAATGTTTAGGTCTGGGACGCGCTTGTTTTTGGCTTTTTTTGAATAGAAGATGGGCCGCGATTGTTTGAAATTTGGGGAAAGTACAAACTTTGCCCCCCTCTTAAATTTTGGACCAACTGCGGGTCAGGGGTAGGATGGTAATCCCAGTTGTCCTAAATAGTGGGCTGGAGCGATTTCGGCCGTGCACATGTGTGCTTAGGCGGGCATTGTGTATGTATGATTTTCGGAGGCGGATGCGTGGCGTCTAGATGAAGCTACAAACCTACCCCGGTTTAGACCTTTGGATGTCGGGCCGGTAGGTTTCACCGGTCGGATTTATTAGAAAAGTAATTTCCTTGTACTACCAAACATTGTTCTCACGCGGTTTTGGGCGAGTAGAGGCTCTTTTAGCGCTTTGTTCGAAATTTTGAAACGCAAGCACTCACGTTTAGATTACTCTTGAACTTTGAGGATTCACCTAAATAGACAATGTTAAATTGGACCTTGTATGTTTGAAAACCTCATTAAATTATCCGCTTCTTTTTGAAATTTTGACACTTGAAAATCCGATAACTCCAATTATTTTGGAATGGAGGAGCTAAATTTGAATCTATTTTGTACATGACTACATATGCTATTATGTACAAAATCAGAGCAAAGATTGGTGCCCCCATAATTTAGGTATGATTTATAAATGCCATGAAATCAAATTCAAATAATTGAATGGACTTCATGTTGAATTCGATTTTTTAAACCACCTTAAGTTGAATCCAAATGTATGCTAGTTCATAGGTAGCTATTTATAATGTTGATTGTGTAACTTTCGTACGTATAATGTGCTTTACACACACAACATGAACTATACTCACGTTTATATTCGATTGCTAAAGCGATGCATTGTCTGGAGTTCAAAATACTAACTATGTGGATCAATTGTGTCGAATAATAACATAGACATGCTCACATTTGACAGAATCTAGATGTCTGATGGATCAATGACCGTTCCTTACATGAACTGCAAATATCATGATCCCATCCTAATATTTGGATACAATTTATATGTTTATAATCAATGTGTATAGCAGTCGTTTACGTGTAGTTTCACTCTCCATCGGTGGTCTCTCACACATGCTCACACACTCTCTCCCGAGGTGTCTTTCTCGCACACATGCTCTCGATATAACCCTCCCTACCTCTCATAACCATTTACGACTGTTTTCACTAACCTTTATCACAAGCACTCTTCCTCTCACAAGCATACACACACACAATCCCCATCGACCCTTTCTATATACATAGACCTGCCTACGTGTCTCCTGTACGCACATTATCTTTAGGCCTGTCTCTCACGCATTGTCTCATACCTCTCTTCCTAATCGAAAAGTATGATTCTAGCAGAGCATTCTGTAGGATGCCCCTTAAAGTTAGGTTGGATGAATTGTAATATTAGAGATAAAGGGGTTACCTTAGTCCGAGAACCTAGGGTTACAAATCCTAGTCGGCTTTGTCAATGGACACAGTGTCCTTCACAATTATGCTATCTTTGTCTTGTATGACTAGTCATCCATTGGTCTCCCTAAATGCGTCACGGTCCGACCAATGTGGCGCAGGAAGGAACCGAATGAAGGGCCTCACCTCGAACCACCGGACCTCATGTGGTGACACACCCTCTGCCCCCACGTCTCCTTATCTTCTCACACCCACATATACCAACACAGACACCACACACAAAAAAATATTCTCCTAGTGCCTCTATCCATTCCCCCCTTCCATATACACACTCAAGGGAATCTCTTGCCGTGACGTCATATTCGTCTCTCTCTCTAGACCACTCTCGTTTCTCGTGCTATCTCTCCCACGACCCCCCCCGCCGGCCCCTCTATCCGTGCCTCTCTCAAATACGTAATACACACACATACCTCTCTAGGCCCTGCCAAATGCATCAACTACACATTCACACAAGTTACATCACGTACCCCATTGATCTAAAAAGCCCTCTCTTCACGTTTACTTCAAATACAACATTCCTTTTGAATAAAGTGTGGCCAAAAAATTATTTTAGAATTTCTACATATATACAACATTACAAAGTTATACGGAGGAGTATGAACGCTAATTTGCATTGCATGGTGCCCACAATGCGTTATAGTGATTTCTTTTTGATCTTCAGAAAGAACCATGTTCATTGAATCTGATTCAACTAAAGTTGGAGAAACTAACACCCGCCAGCCACCTGTGTGCAAAGCACGTCGGTAGAACCAGTCTCATGAACGCGGTCATGTAATGTCGGTCCGGGCCGCTTCATCCAACAATACCGCTGAATCAAGAAACAACTAATGACGGCAAGCAATATGTATATACCCACGCCCACAACTCCTTTTATGTTCTACTCGTGCATATAACATATACGCATAGACCTGGCTTGGATGCCACTGTTGGGGAACGCAGTATTTAAATTTTTTTACCTACGATCACGCAAGATCTATCTAGGAGATGCACATCAACGAGAGGGGAGAGTGTGTCTACATACCCTCGTAGACCGAAAGTGGAAACGTTTAGTAAGACGGTTGATGTAGTCGAACGTCTTCGCGATCCAACCGATCCAAGTACCGAGCACACGACACCTCCGTGATCTGCACACGTTCAGCTTGATGACGTCCCTCGAACTCTTGATCCAGTGAGGCCGAGGGAGGGTTTCGTCAGCACGACGGCGTGGTGACGGTGATGATGAAGCTACCGACGCAGGGCTTCGTCTAAGCACTATGACAATATGACCGAGGTGGAAAACTGTGGAGGGGGCACCGCACACGGCTAAGAGAAGACTTGGTGTGCCTTTGGGGTGGCCCCTTGCACACGTATATAAAGGAGGTGGGAAGAGAAGGCCGGCCTAGGAGGGGCACGCCTATAGGGGGAGTCCAACTAGGATTCCCAATCCTAGTTGGAGTCCCCTTCCTTTTCCAAGATGGAAAGGAGGGAAGGAGTAGGAGAGGGAGAAGGAAAGAGAGGGGGGCGCCGCCCCCTCCCTAGTCCAATTCGGACTTGCCATGGGGGCGCACTACCACCCCTTGAGGCCCTTCTCTCATTTCCCGTATGGCCCATTAAGGCCCACTACTTCCCCTGGCGAATTCCCGTAACTCTCCGGTACTCCAAAAAATACCCGAATCACTCGGAACCTTTCCGATGTCCGAATATAGCCTTCCAATATGTCGATCTTTACGTCTCGACCATTTTGAGACTCCTCGTCATGTTTGTGATCTCATCTGGGACTCCGAAAAACCTTAGGTACATCAAATCACATAACTCATAATACAAATCGTCATCGAACGTTAAGCATGCAGACCCTACAAGTTTCAGAACTATGTAGACATGACCGAGACACATCTCTGTTCAATAACCAATAGCGTAACCTAGATGCTCATATTGGCTCCTACATATTCTACGAAAATCTTTATCGGTGAAACCGCATAACAACATACTTTGTTCCCTTTGTCATCGGTATGTTACTTGCCCGAGATTCGATCGTTGGTATCCTCATACCTATTTCATTCTCGTTACCGACAAGTCTCTTTACTCGTTCCGTAATGCATCATCCCGTAACTAACTCTTTAGTCACATTGTTTGCAAGGCTTATTGTGACGAGCATTAGCGAGAGGGCCCAGAGATACCTCTCCAAAACACAGAGTGACAAATCCTAATCTCGATATATGCCAACTCAACAAACACCGTCGGAGACACCTGTAGAGCATCTTTATAATCACCCAGTTATGTTGTGACGTCCTATAGCACACAAGGTGTTCCTCCGGTATTCGGGAGTTGCATAATCTCATAGTCATAGGAACATGTACAAGTCATGAAGAAAGCAATAACAATAGGCTAAACGATCATAGTGCTAAGCTAACGGATGGGTCTTGTCCATAACATCATTCTCTAATGATGTGATCCCGTTCACGAAATGACAACACACGTCTATGGCTAGGAAACTTAACCATCTTTGATCAATGAGCTAGTCTAGTAGAGGCATACTAGGGACACTTTGTTTGTCTATGTATTCACACATGTACTAAGTTTTTGGTTAATATAATTCTAGGATTAATAATAAACATTTATCATGATATAAGGAAATATAAATAACAACTTTATTATTGCCTGTAGGGAATATTTCCTTCATGCAGCAACCGACCCGAGGACTTCGGCAGGCGGCACGGGAACTGCAGCAGTCGCACCCGGCCCGGGGGCTACGGCAGCCGGCCCGGGGACTTCACCAAGCGGCTCGGGGACTGCGGCAGTCGCACTCAGCCGGGGGACTTCACAACTCGGCCCGAGGGCTGCAGCAGTCAGCCCGGGGACTCCATTAACGCAGCAAGCGGGGACCGACTCCACCACACCGCCTCTCAACACAACCGCCCTAGTACCAGTGGCTGTGATGGCAGTGGACGCAATGCAGGAAGCATCCTGGGCGCAACCCATCCTCAATTTCCTAGTGACCAGAGAGCTGCCAGCCGATGAGATCTCAGCCCGGCAAGTGCAACACCGAGCAGGAGCCTACACGATAATAAACAGAGAGCTTGTTAGACGCAGTGTGAGTGTGGTCTTCCAGCGCTGCGTAGAAACAGAGAAGGGCCAGGCAATCCTCAAAGATATCCATCAAGGCGAGTGTGACCACCACGCGGCCTCCAGATCCCTTGTCACCAAAGCTTTCCACCATGGTTTCTTCTGGCCGACTGCTTTGGAGGACGCCAAGGATTTGGTCAAGAATTGCAAGGGGTGCCAGAAATTCAGCTCCAAGCAACATCTGCCGGCTTCTGCACTCAACACCATCCCCCTTACCTAGCCTTTTGCCGTCTGGGGCTGGACATGGTGGGACCATTCAAGACAGCACGCAGCGGCATGACCCATCTGCTTGCCGCCGTGGACAAATTCACTAACTGGATTGAAGCAAAGCCAATCAAGAAGTTGAACGGTCCGACTGATGTGACCTTCATCGCAGATATCACTGTCCGATATGGTGTACCACACAACATCATCACCGACAATGGCACAAACTTTGCCAAAGGCGCCTTGGCCCATTTTTGCGCGACACAGGGCATCCGACTGTACTTAGCATCCGTTGCCCATCCACGGTCAAACAGCCAAGTCGAGCAAGCAAATGGCCTCATCTTGTCCGTCATCAAGCCCCCCGACTGGTCGAGCCACTAGAGCGCTCGGTCGGCTGCTGGATTGATGAGCTGCTGAGCGTCCTCTGGAGCCTCCGCACCACCCCGAACAAGTCAACCTGCTTCACTCCATTCTTTCTCGTGTACAGTGCCGAGGCCGTCATCCCAACTGACATTGAGTTCGACTCACCTCGCGTCACCATGTACACTGAGGCGGTGGCAAAGGAAGCACGAGAAGACGGTGTCAATCTGCTGGAAGAGGGCCGGCTTTTGGCACTCAGCCGGTCCGCCATCTGCCAGCAGAGTCTGCGCCGATACAACAGTCAGAAGGTCAAGCCTCGATCTTTTGAAGAGGGAGACCTTGTGCTCCACCTGATCCAGCAAGCAGCCGGACAACACAAGTTCTCGGCCCCTTGGGAAGGCCCCTTCATCATTAGCAAAGCATTGGGCAACGAATCCTACTACTTGATCGATGCACAGAAGCCCAGGGCATGCAAGAGGGACAACTCCACAAGGAATCAGAGCGCCCATGGAATGCAAATCTCCTTCGAAGATTTTACATTTCATGCAGTATGTACCATGCTACCTTTTGTATTAAGTGCTAAGACATCGGGTCCCTCGAGGAGCACTCGGGGGCTACCCTTTTTATCTACATGATAAGTTTTTGTGCCTACGAATGTATTATTCCATTATCCTGCCTAGCACCAGGTTCGACCAGTCGGCCCAGCGGCTAGCGGCCTTGTACTATGTCGGACAAGTAGTGTGCCGGCATCTAAGCCCTCTCTTACCATAAGACGCAGCTCACAGACCGACTGTCCGGCTGGCAAGAGTTAAAGGCGGGAAATAGTGCCCACGTGAAAAATGGCTAAGTAAAAAAGCATTCACATAGGCCAAGCTGGCTCCCCGCCTCACCGACCGGCTGCTGAGCAGCCAGCAGGCCGGCTTCTTACTTAAACATGCTACATTCTAAGTGGCCAAAGTACTTGTCCTCCCAAATGGCTAAGTACTTGACCCAGCCACAGACCGTAGAGCGGCTGCCTGGCTGGCAAGGCAGCAGCTAAGGGAGGGAGGCAAAGGAAAACGCCAAAAGAACGAAAAAGCAAGACAAGTCAAAACTCAGCAAAGCATAGCTCGTGCGAGAATTAATTTACATAGGAAAAGGCCCTTGGCCGGCATTCAAAAAAGTTTGAATACACCCCCAGCGGGTGGAACTGCGCAAATTTAACAAGTTTGTTCAAAAGACTACCAAAGCAGGAAAAGATAAAATAAAGCTGGCTGCCTAGGCCAGAGGAGCAGCAGGCGGGTCCGGCAGGTTCGTGGAGTCGGCGGCGCCAGCTGGCGGGGTGGTCGTCTGGCGAGTCTCGGCTTGACCAGTGAGGGAGTCCTGGATTAGGGGGTATCCGGACAGCTGGATTATATCCTTTGGTTGGACTGTTGGACTATGAAGATACAAGATTGAAGACTTCGTCTCGTGTCCGAATGGGACTCTACTTGGCGTGGAAGGCAAGCTAGGCAATACGGATGTATATATCTCCTCCTTTGTAACCGACCTTGTGTAACCCTAGCCCCCTCTGGTGTCTATATGAACCGGAGGGTTTTAGTCTGTAGGACAACATACAATGATACCATAGGCTAGCTTCTAGGGTTTAGCCTCTCCGATCTTGTGGTAGATGAACTCTTATAATACCCATATCATCAAGAATAAATCAAGCAGGACGTAGGGTTTTACCTCCATCAAGAGGGCCCGAACCTGGGTAAAACATCGTGTCCCCTGCCTCCTGTTACCATCCACCTTAGACGCACAGTTCGGGACCACCTACCCGAGATCCGCCGGTTTTGACACCGACATTGGTGCTTTCATTGAGAGTTCCTCTGTGGCGTCGCCGTAAGGAAGGATGCCTCGTCTCGTTGTTAAAAGCAACATCACCGCCGGGGGAGCTCTGGCTGTCGGCCAAACTCTCTAGCTCATGACTGCCTGTTCGGCCGCTGCACTGACAATGACTTCTCGGGTCATCAAAAACAGCCTCCACGCCGGCTCGGAAGTCGCCGAGCAGATGGATCCAATGGAGCTCTCTTCCCTAAACGAACTCTTGGATCGCATCATCGCCTTGGGAGTCGCTACGAACTATGATCGGATTGGGCTTCAACCCGATCAAAGGGAGATTAACTCTCCACCAGTCACCCATCATGTTGTGGTGGTGGAGGAACAATGCGGCAAGTCTTCCTCTATTTTGAGGACTAAATATGTCCGGATTCCTGAGCTCTCTAAGCCGGATACCCGCTTACGGGAGGACATTACCCAAGCCTTGAACCTAGAATCAGGCAGCGGGCCAAATTTATCGGGTAACACTCCGGAACCCAAACTTTCCAAGATTGGAAAATCCTCGGCCCCTGGCTCTCAGATCGGGTAGGGATTCGGACTCAAATCCACCCACCCACCCAGACATAAACGATCTTTCCCACATCAGGCAAGAGCCCCATGAAACAATACATCATTATTGGGCCAGATTCCTCCTTGTGATGAACAAGGTTAAGGACTGTCACGAGGAAGATGCAGTCTCACTTTTCTGCAATAATTGCACGGACAAGGGAATCCTTAACGCCTTAAGTCGCCATGACATATCACGCTTTGCTGAATTGGCGTCAATAGTACGAAAGTACTGTGCGATGGAAAGCGCCTGGAAAACCGAAACGAAATTTTGGGATAATCCGGCTCTGAATATACACCCAGTCCGAAGTAAAAGGGTGCACTATAATAAGACGCCTGAGCTAGTTGCAAAGAAACAAAAACCCTCTACAGGGCATGGAACCGTACTGGAGGGATGGCTTAATGGACCCTGCAAAATTCACAGTACAACGGATACAATACCAACACACAACCTTAGAGCATGTTGGATACTCCGGCAGGTGGCCAAAAGTGGTGAGGATCTTCTCATCCCAAATGCCTCAAAGCACCATCCCGTGGATAATAAAACGGTGTTAACAGTCTTTGAGACCTTTGCGTTACATAATAGGCGCAAGCGAACACTCTGCAGCATGGCCGAAATCTGCCACGTAGCAGCAATAAATCCATGGAGTGACACGGCTATTACCTTCAATGCCAGTGACGAACCTAAATTCCGAACAGCTCGAGCACCAGCTGCACTGGTCGTCAGTCCAATTATGGATGGTGGCAGTGGATTAAACCTCATCTATGAGGAAACTCTTCAAAAAATGGAAATAGACTGGAACCGCATTAAGCAAAGTAGCACAACCTTCAGGGGAATCATACCTAGTCGGGAGGCACGATGCGCTTGGAAAATCACACTAGATGTGGTATTCGGACGCCAGAGAATTATAGGCCCGAAGAAATTACATTTCAAGTGTCCCTGTTCGGCAGTGGATACCACGCCCTTTTAGGGCATGAGCCATTCACGATCTTCCAAGCCATACCCCATTACGGGTACATGAAGCTCAAAATGCCCGGGCCCAACGGAATCATCACCCTTGCTAGTGATCCGGACACAACACTCCAAGCCGAAAACAAAACAGCCGCGCTGGCCCTCGAGGCATTATCCGAGGCCCTCTCGACCGAGGAGCTAACCACGCTACGCTCCACAGTGGACAGGGACGACGTGGTACTCGATAAGAGATCCAAGTCCACCTCTTTTAAACCAACGGATGAAATAGTCAAATTCCAAGTCCACCCAACGGACCCTACAAAAACAGCCTCCATTGGGGCATAGTTAAAACCCGCCGTGGACGACGCACTACAAGAGTTCCTGCGCGAGAATTGGGACATATTCGCCTGGCACCCCTTAGACATGCCAGGAATCCCACGAAGGCCGACCGAGCATAGCCTCAATATTATAAAGGGGTTCAAGCCGGTCAAGCAAGCTCTTCGGCGTTTCTCCGAACCTAAGAGACAGGCCATGGGAGAGGAACTAGCCAAGTTATTGGAGGCCAGATTCATCAGAGAGATAAAACACCTGGACTGGCTAGCAAACCTGGTGATGGTACCAAAGAAGGATAAATCCTGGCGCCTTTGTGTCAATTTCAAGGACCTCAATAAAGCTTGACCAAGGATCCCTTCACCCTCCCCCGCATCGACCAAATTATCGATGCTACCGCAGGACACGAGTCATCGTGTTTCCTCGACGCATACTCCGGTTACCACCAAATCAAGATGGCGGAGTCTGACCAAGCCGCAACGACATTCATCACACCATACGGTCCCTTCTGTTTTAACACAATGCCTTTTGGGCTCAAAAACGCCGGCGTAACATATCAGCGCATGATTCAGACATGTCTGGAGAAACAAATTGGCAAAATTGTAGAGGCATACGTAGACGATGTGGTCGTCAAAACCAAACACGTCGACTCTTTGATAGACGACTTGAGGCTCACATTCGACAACCTCCGAACATACGACATTAAGCTCAATCTGGAAAAATGCGTTTTCGGCATACCAGCCGGAAAACTCCTGGGTTTCATTGTCTCCAGTAGAGGTATTGAAGCTAACCCGGCCAAAATCCGAGCTTTGTCATAGTTGGCTACCCCAATAGACCTCAAACAAATCCAAAAGTTAACAGGATGCATGGCAGCTCTAAGCCGCTTTATCTCCCGCTTAGGAGAAAAGGCTTTACCCCTTTATCGCCTCCTCCGGCGCACCGAACACTTTGAGTGGACGGACGCTGGCACAGCCGGATTGGAAGAAATAAAGGCCATTTTGGCAACCAACCCAATCCTAGCCGCGCCAAACATCTGCGAACCAATGTTGTTGTACATTGCGGCAACCCATCAAGTTGTAAGCGCAGTTCTTGTCGTCGAACGAGAAGCTGACGGACATAAATGACCTCTTCAAAAGCCGGTATACTATGTATCCACTGTCCTCACTCCATGCAAATCACAGTACCCACACTATCAAAAGATAGCCTACGCAGTATTCATGGCATCCCGGAAGCTGTGACACTACTTTCAAGAGTGTTCGATTACAGTAGCCTCGGAAGTGCCACTTAATGATATTATAAACAACCGCGATGCTACAGGCCGGATTGCCAAATGGGCTATTGAGCTCCTCCCTTTTGACATAACATACAAACCTCGACGAGCCATTAAGTCGCAAGTATTGGCCGACTTTGTCGCCGAATGGACGGAGGCCGAACTCCCTAAGGAGTACGGCGCATACTCCAATTGGATCATGCGCTTCGACGGTTTGTCACATCCCTGTGTTAGTCATGCATTAGGTTTGGTTGAACATGTGCATCATGTTTAAATTTATTTTAAATTTGAAATGGGGATGACAGAACCCCCAGCACCACCCTAGAACAACTAGGGTTTACTAAAAACTTTTTCAATGACCTGAAATGCCCTTCTAAAAAGCCCACCCTTTTTGTTTTGGGTTAAAACATTTGACAAAAATGGTGCACATTTTTCTAGGACATCTTAAGGTCATTGGATTAATTCTTATATTATTTGCATTTGGGCATTTAAATACTATAAAATATTTTAAATGCTCAAATAATCATAAGCTAAAATGTTTGCTCTTGGATATATTCTAAGCAGTAGCCATGATTAATTTTATGATTTTTGGAAATGCCCTGGCATTTTTAATAGAGCCCTGAAGTTATAGAAATAATAGAATAAATGAAAAATAGAAAAAGAGAGAGAGAACAGAGACTTACCTGGTGCAGCCCACCTAGCCCACCAGCTCGGCCCAGCCCACTGGCTCCTGCCAGTCGTCCTCCTCCTCTTGCCAGGAGGACGAGAGCGCGCGTGGCCGGCGCCCGCGGCCACACGCCGGCCACCTCCTGCTTCTGCCGACGCCCCGGGCGCGCCTACGAGTGCCACGCACTCCCTCTCGTTCCCCTCTCATTCTCCCCACTCTCCCCGTGCCCCTCTCCCTCCTCTGGTTCTCTCCCCATCCCCTGCCGAGCGCGGCCGTTGCCGCCGACAAGCACCACCGCGGCCACCGCCTCTCCCTCGCTTCTCTGCCTGGCCCAGAGGCTTCGCCTCGACCCCCTCTTCCTTCCACCCTGAGCCACGCCACCGCGGGAGCCCCACATCGCCGCCACAAGTCGTCTTCCCCGAGCACGGCTGCTGGACTCCATCGACGGATTCACCGTCGCCAAGCCGTCTCCGAGCAAGACGAGCCCCTCTTCGTGATCGCTGTGAGCTCCGCCATCGTTTCTCCCTCTCCCCGCGCTCGTCCGCGTCCTCTAACCACCATGGCCATCGGAGCCGAAGCTCGCCGCCGCCACGGCACGTCGCCGTCATGGCCACAGCCACATTGGGTCACAACCGAGCACGCCATCGTCTTCAACGCACTCGCAGGAGCTCGTAGCACCCCCGCACGCCCCTTGTCGTGCCTGCTAGCGACTAGCTCGACCTCGCCCGAACTCCGGCCGCCGCGGACGTGCTCGCCGCGGTCGTTTCCGGCCACCCCAGCTCCACCCACTACCACCACTCGACGCGGCTCACTCCCCGCATCACATAGATGGTCTACGCCGTCCTTTTGGTCGCCGGAGTGCAAAACCCGCACTGCTCCGCCGCGTCTGGCCTCGTCGGCGGCTAAACGCTGGCGAGTTTGACCACTTTTGACCGTGGACTGACGCGTGGGCCCAGGTTGACTTCCCCCCTGGGCCTATGACAAGTGGGGCCGGCCTGCTAATTAGTTTAGGATTAGTGTTAACTAATTTTAATTAGTTTAGTCACTGACATGTGGGCCCATGCCCCACCGACACTTAATTAGTACTAACTTAATCCTGTTAATTAGCTGAGACACTGATAGACAGGGCCCACCAGTCAGGTTTGACTGGCCCTGGCGCCTTTGACTCGCTGACGTCACTCTGACGCAATGCTGACACAGTAAATCTTTTTCTGGATTTATTCTTTAATAGGAAATTCCAGAAAATAGCCAAAACTTCTAAAAATCATAGAAAATCAACCATAGCTCCAAATCAAACAATTTATATATGAAAAATAATCAGAAAAATTCAATCTATCTATCTGTAATGGTTTCATGCATGACCAAACAAGTTAACCTTTCTGTTTAAGCAAAATAAGATAATGCACTAATAAGGCTATGTTAAATGGACTAACATTTGAATCTTTGATTCAAATGAGTTCATTCCCTTCTGTTTTAGCTTGCATTAGGCCAAGACACATTCATTTTGCCATGTCATAGCATGCATCATATTTTTGCATATTGTCATGTGTTGATTATGTTCGGTGTGTCTTTCTTGGTAGGTTCTGCCTCCGAGGATAACCCCGAGTGTCCGTCTGAAGGGTAGTACCCTACTACCACTACATCAGGCAAGCAACCATTGATCATTCCGATACAAACCCATGTTCTCGCTTCTGCTCTTGTTTACTTCATTAAGACAACGCGATTCAAACTGTTGTGTGCTACGGTAGTTCAACCCTTATCCTCTGCATGACCTGTCATTGCCACAGTAACTAGATGAAACCCACTAGCATGTGTAGGAGTTGATTGAGCCATGTATGTGATTCCTACCTTGCTATGCCTCCTATGCTTAGAGTTGTGTCAGGTCTGGTTCATCCGGGTGATGGGCTAGAGTGAAATGATTATGTCGGTAATGTGAGGGAGGTGTTGAACATGTTTTGGTAAAGGTATCGATGAGAGGCCATGTAGAAGTACATGGCGGGTTGTTTCATTGAGGCCGTCCATAAGAACTGAGATCTGTATGCGTGATTTAAGATTCAGCTACTACCACACATTGGGCCCTGAAATATGACCCCGCTCGACTTACTGACCCCTCTTGTCCTCTGTCCAGGAGTTGCAACTAGTTTCTGGTGTTTGTAGGTTATGTGTTGGCGGCCGTGCGTAGCGCTGACCCTAGGGGTGGGCTATGATGCGGTAGATACACCGTGGCACGGTGTTCCGAGTCGCCCGTTTGGTGTCTCGGGAACCCTGCACACATCGTTTGGGGCCGTTGAGGACACCCCGGCCGGATCTCCTTGCGGATGGAACCCGAATAGGCGATAAACCTGGACTAGAGACTTGTGCGGTTAGTCAGGTCGTTGTCTACACCCACGTTGGTTTTCGCTTGAAGTCTGCCGAGCACATGTCGTGTGCAGACGCTAAGTGGTGGAAACATGTGTGAAGAAGTACACCCCTGCAGGGTATAAATCTATTCGAATAGCCGCGTCCGCGGTAAAAGACTACTTGGTTGCCTATACAGTTCATAGACAAGTTAATGGATACTACTAAAAGACTCAAGATAAGTATGAGTACCGAGGATGGCCCTCTTGTAGGACGACGAGGGAGGATCCCCGGTGGAGTATTGTGTTGGTGATAGGTGGACACGTGTGCGAAAAACTGTTTTTCTAATGGAGTCTCGTAGGATCGCTTAGCCAAGAGTCAAAGCTGGCTTGCTGCAATAACTCCACCACCTTCTTGAGAACAAGCATGTATAGTAGGTTCTGATGTAAGACTTGCTGAGTACCTCTGTACTCATGTTTGCTTAATTACTGTTTTCAGACGACAACACCGCCCCTTCTGATGGGTTCTACATAGACCTTGATGTCGACGAGTAACTAGCCACCCAGGTGGTGATCCTGGCCATGGAGGGCCCTATGTAGATAGGTAGGCTTCGAGAAGCCTTCTTTCTTTCTAGTGTCTGTACTTAGACTATTTGCTTCCGCATGTGCTTGTATGCTTGTATGACTTGAGTGTCGGTCGTGTGACCCCTACCTGTATGAGCATGTTATGTATGGCTCTCTGGAGCCTTGAAATAAAGTACTTGAGTTGTAGAGTTTTGTTGTGATGCCATGTTGTATTTGCACATATCGAGCATATTGTGTGTATGATTGAAATGCTTGGTATGTGTGGGATCTGACAATCTAGTTGTTTATCCTTGGCAGCCTTTCTTATGGGGAAATGTAGTCTAGTGATCCTCGAGCCATAGTAGTCCACTACAGCCCGGTTCACTGGAGTCCTGCTAGCCCAGCACTACTGCTCGGAACACTTGACTGGCCGGCATGTGTTTCACTTCATTCCTATGTCTGTCCCTTCGGGGAAATGTCATGCCGTGACATCCGGAGTCCTGCCTAGCCTGCTACAGCCCGGGTTCCCCGGAGTCCTGTTAGCCCAGTGCTACAGCCCGGATTCACACGCTGATGACCGACATGCTCGATGTGATTCACGTAAGACTGTCTCCATAGGTCTGTGCCGCTTTGGGTTCACGACTAGCCATGTCGGCCCGGATTCTCTGTCATATGGATGCTAGCGACACTATCATATACGTGAGCCAAAAGGCGCAAACGGTCTTTGGCCATGGTAAGGCGACACCCGTGGGGATACCGTGCGTGAGGCCGCAATGTGATATGAGGTGTTACCGGCTAGATCGATGTGACTTGGAATCGGGGTCCTGACAGCGTTGGCATCAGAGCCGGACTGCCTGTAGGTTCGTTGAGCCAAACTGGTCGATGTCGAGTCTAGAAATGCTTTAGTTATATGTATGGGAATTGATTGTGGGAGGGAACGTAAGGCTCTTTTACTCCTTTACCTTATGCCCTCTGATCTGAGTCATTCTCTTCTCATTCAACATGGGTTAAGGACTAGGCTCTCTTCTTCTATCAGGTTCACGTGTTACTTATCCGTAGTAGCTTATAGGATTGTTGTTACAAGCCTCAGTATAGTTTCTACTACTTTTAGTATGTTGCCAGTTGAATCAGAACCTTGATATGATGTTGTTGAGTGGTATTGCAAACTGTTGTGGATGTCTCAAATCTTTTTCTGAGCATTTACAGCTGTTATGCTGTCCAATTTTCCCTAGAAATTCTAATGCCTTTGCATTGTGGTTGTGCTTTGAGTTGGCCACTCGTGCTCAAAACCATGTGGTTCGCCTGACCCGGTGCCTCGATGTGCCCGGTCATACTGCTATGTTAGGCCGGGTAATGATCGAGACGGGTTACCGTTGGTATCCCGAATACACTGTCGAAGAGCAGTTCAGAGACTTCAACTAGAGCCAGTACCTCTGTAGCGTCAGGATATATCCCTCTTATCCTGGAGCCACTGAGCCCCTTCACAGTTCCTATGGACTCGGGGTTACTGTTGAGATGGCTGTGCGGGATGCTGCCTATTCCATGATGACCATCATGCGTGTCCGGACTGGCCTGCTTCGGAACACTAACTTCCGTTATATGCCAGCTTCACTTCCGGGAGCACAAGGGTATCTCCAGGCTATCTATGCTGACACCACACATGAGGAGTCACTACTCTGCACCACTGCCGAGATGCGCGAGGATAAGGACCGCGAAAATCGGGCCTTACGTATGGAGATTTTTGAACTCTCGTGCTGATCACTTGGCCACTTTGACTCGGTTTGCACCGGTGGTGAAGGCGGGATACATGGATCTGAGGGATCTGTACCCTGTACGGTCCGGATTGCCAGATTGTATGGAGTGGCGCGATGTGGGAGGCATCACCCCTCCTCGTGGTCCCCGTCTGCCACCACCTGTGGGAGCAAGGCCACATCCGAGTCCCTTTGGTCCGCAGGCTCCGCAGGACCGTCTGTTCCCAGATGATCATGTTCCACTTCTAGGTTTTGGTGGCGACTTCTATGAGGATTACTACGGAGCCGTCTGAGCTAGTAGTAGTTTCACTAGTATTGTAGTAGTTGTATTCTCCACAGTCCTGCATGACCGTGGGATACGACTTGGTGTGTATCACGCTCCGAAGGTGTAGGAAAATAATGTATAGGAGCTTGGAATGCCTTCGATGAGATGTAATGTCTTTCACCGTAGTTGTACTCTAGCCCGGGCTTGTACTAAACTATGTACGGTGTGTATGACCAATGGTATATATATGGCAGTTTCTATATTACCATGTCGTGCAATGAACATCTTAGCATTCCATGTTATCCATTACATTCTGCACTTCCTTGCTAAGTTTGTGCCATCCTTATCTAAACTGTTGACTTGTTTTCTCCTAGGATGGTCAACACCCGCAGCAACCCTGCTGCCCCGGAGTAGGGGGAAGCCAGTGCAGCTAGGGGTGAAAATCTGCCTCACCCGCCTTCTCTGGCCGAAGTCATGCTGGAGGCGGAAAGAAACAAGCGCGAGACTAACCGCTTGCTAGAGCGGATTGAGCAGAACACTGCACGCCATCAGCGAAATGACTTGGTGTCAATTAATGACTTTATCAAGCTGTACCCACCAAAGTTTAACCATTCCGTCGAGCCCCTCGACGTGGATGACTGGCTTCGCATCATCACCCACAAGCTACATTCTGCCAACGTAGCCGAAGCTAATATGGTTACTTATGCTGCCTATCACCTCGAAGGCCCTGCTAGCCTTTGGTGGGAAAATTTTGAAGCTATGCGCCCGGTCGACCAAATCACTACTTGGGCTGAATTCATTGAGGCTTTCCGTGAGCATCACATTCTGGAAGGTCTCATGGATTGCAAGAGGGAAGAGTTCTGCAATTTCACCCAAGGAAGACTGACTGTCGATGCATATAGCCGTGAATTTGGGAATTTGGCACGATATGCTCCTGAAGAGGTATCCACTGACGCTAAGAAGCAGGCAAGGTTCCGCAAGGGCCTTAGCCCTGAGCTTCGCCGTAATCTTCATCTGCACGAGTGCACCTCCTTTCAGAAGTTGGTCAATAAAGCCATCCATGCTGAGACAGGCCAGTCTGATTATGATGCTTCACGCAAGCACTCTCGTGATTTTGGCTCTTCATCCGGCTCTGGGTCTCAGAAGCGCTGGATGTAGATTCCAAGCATGACACTGCCACCCAGGTTCATTCCGAGGCCATCCTTTGAGGCGCCTCGTCCCAACCAGCAGTTTGCACCGCCCAAGCCCTATGGTGGCCCCGATGCTAATGCTGCTCCACGCCCCAATGTTGTGACATGTTTCAAGTGTGGAGAGCCGGGTCACTATAGTCGAGAGTGTCCCCAGAACAACAACCCCAATCAGTCTGGAAAGTCCGTTGGCCGTGGTAAGCCAGCGGGAAAGACATTCTATGCCAAGCTGGTCAACACTGCACATGGCCATGTCAACTATGTTTCAGCCAAGGAGGCTCATGAGGATCCTAACATCGTCCTTGGTACGCTCCTTGTTAATTGCCATCCGGCATCTGTTCTTTTCGATACTGGAGCATCTCATTCATTCATATCCGAGAACTATGCTCGATTGCATAACACGACATTCTGTGACATGCCCACTTCCATGGTAATTCAAACTCCGAGTTCCAAATGGCAAACTTCTAGAGTAAGCCATGGGAACGAAATTCTTGTCGATAGACATGTCTTCCTTGCATCCTTAATAGCTCGCAAGTCCTCAGACATAAACATCATCTTGGGTATGCATGGACTGGATGTTAGCTCATTATGCTAAGATTGATTGTGCCACTAGAACCATTCAACTTACTCACTCATCGGGCAAGACAGTCAATGTCTTAACTCGAGTGGCCAAGCGCCAGCTTTACTCCCTAAATGCCAACCCCCTTCCAGACCTTGAGGATATTCCGGTAGTCCGAGACTTTCCGGATGTCTTTCCAGAAGAACTGCCAGGTGTTCCACCTAACAGGGATGTCGAGTTTGTGATAGACCTTGTTCTAGGAACCGTTCCAATTTCTAGAAGACCCTATAAGATGGCACCCTTAGAACTAGCCGAGCTTAAGATCCAACTCGATGAGTCCTTGAAAAAGGGTTTCATCCATCCTAGTTCCTCTCCTTGGGCTTGCCCCGTCATCTTTGTCAAGAAGAAGGATGGAACGGATCGGATGGTTGTAGATTACCGACCTGTCAACTTGGTCACCATCAAGAACAAGTATCCGCTTCCCAGGATCAACGATCTGTATGATCAGCTCGTTGGACCTCAGTCTTTTCCAAGATGGATTTGAGATTGGGCTACCATCAAATCAAAATCAGAAACGGGGACATTCCCAAAACGGCCTTTGTTACTCGCTATGCCCAACACGAGTACACCGTTATGTCCTTCAGTCTAACCAATGCCCCAGCCACCTTATCTCGGTTAATGAACTCGGTCTTCATGGAGTATTTGGATAAATTCGTCGTAGTTTATCTCGATGACATACTCATCTACTCCAAGAATGAAGAGGAACATGCCAAACAACTAAGGCTGGTATTGACGAAACTTCAAGAGCATCGCCTTTATGCCAAATTCTCCAAGTGTGAATTTTGGTTGCCAGAAGTGACCTATCTAGACCATGTTATCTCTGGTAAGGGTATTGCTATCAATTCCGAGCGAGTTCAAGCCGTCCTTGATTGGACTCCACTTGAGACGGTCAAGCAAGTTCAGAGCTTCCTTGGCTTAGCGAGCTATTGCCGCCGCTTCGTCGAGAATTTCTCCAAGGTTGCTAAACCTCTAACTGAACTCCTCAAGAAAGATAAAAAGTTCGAGTGGATTCCATAGTGCGAGTTGAGCTTTCAGGAACTGAAAAGACGCCTGACATCTGCTCCCGTACTGGTACCACCAGATTTCTCCAAGGACTTTATTATCTATTGCGACGCCTCGTGACAAGGACTAGGTTGCATACTCATGCAAGATCGTCAGGTAATTGCCTATGCTTCACGGCAATTACACCCACATGAGGAAAATTATTCCACACATGATCTAGAGCTTGCAGCTATAGTCCATGCAGTTAAAACTTAGCGACATTACCTCCTCGGTAATCGTTGCGAGATCTTCACCGATTACCAAAGTTTGAAATATATCTTCACCCAACCGGATTTGAATCTCAGGCAAAGACGTTGGGTCAAGTTGATCTCGGATTACGACTTAGGAATAACTTACACCCCGGGCAAAGCCAATGTTATGGCTGATGTGCTAAATCGTAAATCTTATTGTAAAAACCTGATGTTACAACAAAGTCAACCACTTCTCCATGAGGAATTTCGTAAGATTAATCTTCACATTGTTCCTCGAGGATTTCTATCCACCCTGGTGGCGAAGCCTAACCTTACGTATCAAATCATAGCTGCCCAGAAGCATGATAAGGGCATATTCCGGATTAAGGAAAACATTGCTAGCGGAGTTGCTAAATGTTTTTCCATGGATGAGTGAGGTGTTGTCTTCTTCGAGAACCGCTTGGTGGTTCCCAAGAAACAACATCTACACCAGTTGATTCTTAAGGAAGCTCATGAATCCCCTCTCACCATTCATCCCGGTAGTACTAAAATGTATCAAGACCTACGCCAGAGGTTTTGGTGGACTAGGATGAAGAGAGAAATTGCTCAATACATTGCTAGTTGCAACGTCTGTCGTCGTGTTAAAGCAGAGCACCAACGGCCTTCTGGCACCCTTCAACCTTTGGCTATTCCCGAGTGGAAATGGGATAAAATCAGTATGGATTTCATTACTGGGTTTCCCAGGACCAAGAGAGGGAATAATGCCATCTTCGTCGTGATCGACCGTCTGTCCAAAGTAGCCCATTTCCTACCTGTTCGTGAGAGTATCAGCGCTAGCCAGCTAGCTGACTTATACATCTCCCGAATAGTGTCTCTTCGTGGTGTTCCATTGGAAATTAACTCAGACCGTGGGAGTCTCTTCACCTCTCGATTTTGGGAAAGTTTCCAAAATGCAATGGGAACTCGTCTCTCTTTTAGCACCGCCTTCCATCCTCAATCAAGTGGTCAAGTAGAGCGAGTCAATCAAATTTTGGAAGATATGCTCTGAGCTTCTGTCATCTCATTCGGAATGGGTTGGGAGAAATGCCTTCCATTCGCGGAGTTTGCCTATAACAATAGTTATCAAGCTAGCTTGGGAAAAGCTCCTTTCGAAGTTCTCTATGGACGAAAATGTCGAACGCCTCTTAACTGGTCAGAAACTGGGGAAAGACAACTCTTTGGCCCGGATATGATTCAGGAAGCAGAAGAGCAGGTTCGCGTTATTCGTGAGAAATTGAAAACAGCCCAATCTCGTCAAAAGAGCCGATATGATCGTAAACATAAGCTCGTGACTTATGAAGTTGGCGAGAAGGCTTACCTTCGGGTTACTCCGTTAAAGGGAACCCATCGTTTCGGTATCAAAGGCAAATTGGCTCCTCGTTACATTGGACCCTTTCGCATTCTTGCCAAACGAGGAGAAGTTGCCTACCAATTCGAACTACCTTCGCATCTTTCCAGAGTTCCCGATGTCTTCCACGTTTCTCAACTCAGGCGTTGCTTCGCGGATCCTATCCGTGGAGTGGACCACGAAATGCTTGATCTACAAGATAACCTCTCATATCGGGAATATCCTGTTCGTATCCTTGATCAAGCCGAGCGTACCACTCGACGCCATAATATCAAGTTTCTCAAAGTTCAATGGTCACACCATTCCGAAAAGGAAGCCACTTCGGAAAGGAAGGATCATCTTCGACTCAAGTACCCCACCTTCTTCCCAGAGGATGCTAAATCTCGGGACGAGATTCTTTTGAGTGGGGGTGAGTTGTCACATCCCTGTGTTAGTCATGCATTAGGTTTTGTTGAACATGCGCATCATGTTTAAATTTATTTTAAATTTGAAATGGGGATGACAGAACCCCCAGCACCCCCTGGAACAACTAGGGTTTACTAAATCCTTTTTCAATGAACCTGAAATGCCCTTCTAAAAAGCCCACCCTTTTTGTTTTGGGTTAAAACCTTTGACAAAAATGGTGCACATTTTTCTAGGACATCTTAAGGTCATTGGATTAATTCTTATAGTATTTGCATTTGGGCATTTAAATGCTATAAAATGTTTTAAATGCTCAAATAATCATAAGCTAAAATGTTTGCTGTTGGATATATTCTAAGCAGTAGCCATGATTAATTTTATGATTTTTGGAAATGCCCTGGCATTTTTAATAAAGCCTTGAAGTTACAGAAATAATAGAATAAATGAAAAACAGAAAAAGAGAGAGAGAACAGAGACTTACCTGGCGCAGCCCAGCTAGCCCACCAGCTCGGCCCAGCCCACTGGCCCCTGCCAGTCGTCCTCCTCCTCCTCTCGCCAGGAGGACGAGAGGCGCGTGGCCGACGCCCATGGCCACACGCCGGCCACCTCCTGCTTCTGCCGACGCCCTGGGCGCGCCTACGAGTGCCACGCACTCCCTCTCGTTCCCTTCTCATTCTCCCCACTCTCCACGTGCCCCTCTCCCTCCTCTTGTTCTCTCCCCATCCCCGGCCGAGTGCAGCCGTCGCCGCCGACAAGCACCACTGTGGCCACCACCTCTCCCTCGCTTCTCTGACCGGCCCAGAGGCTCCGCCTCGACCCCCTCTTCCTTCCACCCTGAGCCACGCCACCGCGGGAGACCAACATCGCCGCCACAAGTCATCTTCCCCGAGCACGGCCGCCGGACTCCATCGATGGATTCGCCGTCGCCAAGCCGTCTCCGAGCAAGCCGAGCCCCTCTTCATGATCTCTGTGAGCTCCGCCACCGTTTCTCCCTCTCCCCGCGCTCGTTCGCGTCCTCTAACCACCATGGCCATCGGAGCCGAAGCTCGCCGCCGCCACCGCACTTCACCGTCGTGGCAACAACCACGTTGGGTCGCAACCGAGCACGCCATCGTCTTCAACACACTCGCAGGAGCCCGTAGCACCCCCGCACGCCCCTCGCCGTGCCTGCTAGCGACTAGTTCGACCTCGCCTGAACTCCGGCCGCCGCGGACGTGCTCGCCGCCGTTGTTTCCGGCCACCCCAGCTCCACCCACTGCCACCACTCGACGCGGCTCACTCCCTGCATCACGTAGATGGTCTCCCCGTCCTTTTGGTCACCGGAGTGCAAAACCAGCGCTGCTCCGCCGTGTCTGGCCTCGTCGGCGGCTAAACGCCGGCGAGTTTGACCACTTTTGACCGTGGACTGACGCGTGGGCCCAGGTTGACTTCCCCCTTGAGCCTATGACAGGTGGGGCCGGCCTGCTAATTAGTTTAGGATTAGTGTTAACTAATTTTAATTAGTTTAGTCACTGACATGTGGGCCCAGGCCCCACTGACATTTAATTAGTACTAACTTAATCCTGTTAATTAGCCGAGACACTGACAGACAGGGCCCACCAGTCAGGTTTGACTGGCCCTGGCTCCTTTGACTCGCTGACGTCACTCTGACGCAATGCTGACACAGTAAATCTTTTTCTGGATTTATTCTTTAATAGGAAATTCCAGAAAATAGCCAAAACTTCTAAAAATCATAGAAAATCAACCATAGCTCGAAATTAAACAATTTATATATGAAAAATGATCAGAAAAATTCAATCTATCCATATGTAATGGTTTCATGCATGACAAAACAAGTTAACCTTGCTGTTTAAGCAAAATAAGATAATGCACTAATAAGCCTATGTTAAATGAACTAACATTTGAATCTTTGATTCAAATGAGTTCATTCTCTTCTGGTTTAGCTTGCATTAGGCCAAGACACATTCATTTTTCCATGTCATAGCATGCATCATATTGTTGCATATTGTCATGTGTTAATTATGTTCGGTGTGTCTTTCGTGGTAGGTTCTGCCTCCAAGGATAACCCTGAGTATCCGTCTGAAGGGCAGTACCCTACTACCACTACATCAGGCAAGCAACCATTGATCATTCCAATACAAACCCATGTTCTCACTTCTGCTCTTGTTTACTGCATTAAGACAACGCGATTCAAACTGCTATGTGCTACGCTAGTTGAACCCTTATCCTCTGCATGACCTGTCATTGCCACAGTAACTAGATGAAACCCACTAGCATGTGTAGGAGTTGATTGAGCCATGTATGTGATTCCTACCTTGCTATGCATGCTATGCTTAGAGTTGTGTCAGGTCTGGTTCATCCGGGTGATGGGCTAGAGTGAAATGATTATGTCAATAATGTGAGGGAGGTGTTGAACATGTTTTTGTAAAGGTATCGATGAGAGGCCATGTAGGAGTACATGGTGGGTTGTTTCATTGAGGCCGTCCATAAGAACTGAGATCTGTATGCGTGATTTAAGATTCAGCTACTACCACACATTGGGCCCTGAAATACGACCCCGCTCGACTTACTGACCCCTCTCGTCCTCTGTCCAGGAGTTGCAACTAGTTTCTGGTGTGTGTAGGTTATGTGTTGGCAGTTGTGCGTAGCGCTGATACTAGGGGTGGGCTATGATGCGGTAGATACACCATGGCACGGTGTATCGAGTCGCCCGTTTGGTGTCTCGGGAACCCTGCACACATCGTTTGGGTCCGTTGAGGACACCCCGGCCGGATCTCTTTGCGGATGGAACCCGAATAGGCGATAAACTTGGACTAGAGACTTGTGCGGTTAGTCAGGTCGTGGTCTACACCCACGTCGGTTTTCGCTTGAAGTCTGCCGACCACATGTCGTGTGCAGACGCTAAGTGGTGGAAACATGTGTGAAGAAGTACACCCCTGCAGGGTATAAATCTATTTGAATAGCCGTGTCCGCGGTAAAGGACTACTTGGTTGCCTATACAGTTCATAGACAAGTTAATGGATACTACTAAAAGACTCAAGATAAGTGTGAGTACCGAGGATGGCCCTCTCGTAGGACGACGAGGGAGGATCCCCGGTGGAGTATTGTGTTGGTGATAGGTGGACTCGTGTGTGAAAAACTGTTTTTCTAGTGGAGTCTCGTAGGATAGCTTAGCCAAGAGTCAAAGCTGGCCTGCTGCAATAACTCCACCACCTTCTTGAGAACAAGCATGTATAGTAGGTTCTGATGTAAGACTTGATGAGTACCTCGGTACTCATGTTTTCTTAATTACTGTTTTCAGACGACAACACAGCCCCTTCTGATGGGTTCTACGTAGACCTTGATGTCGACGAGTAACTAACCACCCAGGTGGTGATCCTGGCCATGGAGGGCCCTATGTAGATAGACAGGCTTCGAGAAGCCTCCTTTCTTTCTAGTATCTGTACTCAGACTATTAGCTTCCGCATGTGCTTGTATGCTTGTATGACTTGAGTGTCGGGTCGTGTGACCCCTACCTGTATGAACATGTTATGTATGGCTCTCTGGAGCCTTTAAATAAAGTACTTGAGTTGTAGAGTTTTGTTGTGATGCCATGTTGTATTTGCACATATCGAGCATATTGTGTGTATGATTGAAAGGCTTGGTATGTGTGGGATCCGACAATCTAGTTGTTTATCCTTGGTAGCCTTTCTTATGGTGAAATGTAGTCTAGTGATGCTCGAGCCATAGTAGTCCGCTACAGCCCAGTTCACCATAGTCCTGCTAGCCCAGCACTACTGCTCGGAACACTTGACTGGCCGGCATGTGTTTCACTTCGTTCCTATGTCTGTCCCTTCGGGGAAATGTCACGCGGTGACATCCGGAGTGCTGCCTAGCCTGCTATAGCCCGGGTTCCCCGGAGTCCTGTTAGCCCAGTGCTACAGCCCGGATTCACACGCTGATGACCGACATGCTTGATGTGATTCACGTATGCCTGTCTCCATAGGTTTGTGTCGCTTTGGGTTCACGACTAGCCATGTCGGCCCGGGTTCTCTGTCATATGGATGCTAGCGACACTATCATATACGTGAGCCAAAAGGCGCAAACGGTCCCGGGCCATGGTAAGGCGACACCCGTGGGGATACCGTGCGTGAGGCCGCAATGTGATATGAGGTGTGACCGGCTAGATCGATGTGACTTGGAATCGGGGTCCTGACACGGTTCTAAAATGATGGCTGGTCTAGGGGCTGGCGTCGTCCTGACGTCCCCAACCGGAGATACCGTTCAATACGTACTGCAAATATTGTACACAGACTCCAACAACGCAGCCAAATACGAAGCCCCGTTGCATGGTTTTCAGATGGCAGTCTCCATGGGCATTCAACGCCTGGAGGTGCATGGGGATTCAAACCTTGCAATATCCCAAATAAATGGAGACTTTGACGCCAAGGATCCGAAAATGGCGGCCTACCGAAACGCCATCCTAAAAATGTCAGCTCGGTTCGAGGGGCTCAAATTTCACCATGTGGCTCGGGAAAACAATCAGGCGGCGGATATCCTCGCCCACATCGGCGCAAAACGCTATACGGTCCCCCCTAACATCTTTCTGGAAAGGCAGTTCAAGCCATCCGTAGTATGGGAAGGGGACACTGGCAACCATAGTCCGGACCCGGCCAAAATGCCCAATACCGAATACTTTGACACAACCGGAGGCCCCGCCACCGAAATCACACCTTCAGCCCACGTAATAATGGCCATTATAGCCCCATGGACAGAACCATTCTTGGCCTACCTAACTAGGCAGGAACTTCCGTAGGAACAAAATGAGGCACGCTGCATAGTGCAGTGATCTAAGGCCTACAGGGTCCACGAGGGAGAATTGTATAAAAAAGCACTACCGGAGTCCTTCAAAGATGCATCTCCGAAGAGGAAGGGCGAAACCTTTTAGCAGAAATCCACGCCGGACTCGGCGATCACCACGCCGCAGCCCGGGCTCTTGTAAGCAAGGCCTTCTGTACAAGATTCTATTGGCCAACGGCCCGAGCAGATTCACAGGACTTGGTCCAACGTTGCGCCGGTTGCCAGCTCTTTGTAAATCACAGCCACATGCCACCCACCGCCCTTCAAACAATCCCCATTATGTGGCCCTTCGCTTTCTGGGGGCTTGACATGGTTGGAGCCCTTAAAGGAGGAACCCACAAGAAAAAATACTTAGTGGTCATGGTGGATAAATTCACCAAATGGATAGAGGCCAAGCCTGTTAAAACAGCCGAATCCAGACCAGTGATAGACTTCATATCTGGGGTCGTACACCGTTATGGCGTCCCCCACAGCATCATCACTGACAACGGCACAAACTTCACAGCCGATGAGGTAAAACTCTGGTGCAGCAAAATGGGCATCAAGCTCGATTATGATTTAGTCTATCACCCACAAACCAATGGCCAAGTCGAGCGAGCAAATGGTCTTATAATGAGCGGCATTAAACCCAGATTAGTGCGTTCCTTAACTGAGTCTAACACGCACTGGGTAGAGGAGATCGACTCCGTACTCTGGGGGCTGCGGACCACGCCGAATCGTAGTACCGGATACACACCCTTCTTTATGGTGTACGGCGCAGAGGCAGTCTTGCCCTGTGACATAATTCATGACTCACCTTGAGTGGCGCATGTACGAAGAAAGAGAAGCCGAGCTCGATCGGTAGGACAGTCTGGACACCCTGGAGGAGGAGCGCAACGTAGCCAAAGCCCGTTCCGCATTTTATCAGCAACAGGCTCGCAGATAACAAAGTAGAGAAGTACGGCCCAAAACTTATAACGTTGGCGAACTAGTTCTACGCCTGCCGGATAAGAAAAAGAACAAGCTCGAGTCAAAATGGGAAGGTCCCTTCATTATTGACCAAGTTCTGACCGGTGGAGCGTACCGACTGCAGGATGCATCGACTAGTCGACTCGAGCCGAACCCATGGAATGCGGCCAGGCTCCGAAGATTCTACGCCTAGCGCCGGACCCTATGTTCGTCCCCTCCCTTTGTCCATTTTTTGCATGTACATTATCTGTCTTGTTTTCCTTTCTTCCTTTCTGTTATTATTTCTCTAGGCCTTTAAGGGCCAACTTGTGCCTCGCTTGCACATTATTGATGCGCTAGCCGCGCTCATAATACCTGGGGGCTTCTTTCACAGAAGCTTAATTATTTATCTGGGCCTCTGGCTAGCCGCATGTACCTTTTTTTGCCATTATATGCATCGATATGACTTAAGTTTTGGCCAAGCTGGGTTGCCTGGCCCTTGTATTTATGCCCTACGTTCCCGTTAATTCGGCTAGGGCATAAGGGGAGCACCTCTGCGATTGTTACTGCCGGGTTAGCCGGACGTGTACCTCAGACTGGGTGAAGCCGAAAGCTAGCGTTCTTAAGGGAATATTCGGTCGGTGAACAAAATATGATTTTTATTTATTGTCCATATCTGCCCCAGATGTTTTTCCTGCATTTCCTATCGTAGTCCGGACATGCACTTTAGGGCATGCTTACGCAGGGAAAGGAACCCTTAACGGAACTATTCTCCCTGGAAGATGTTTCTTAGTACCCATGTAATATAACATAACTAGTTGGACACTTGTCTGTTCAAGCACTTATGACCCCTACGCCTGGTCTCCACGCATGCCCCGGTTCTTATATAACTGTGCAGGTATTCGGATACACTCTGGACTATCGGGTCCCGAGGTTGAAGCGAAAAGGTCCGCCAAGACAAATGATCTACAATCCGGCTAGAAGGCATTATACATGTCACGTTCATTACATAGTCATGCAGACTGACTAAATTCCTCTTCTATACCATCCAATAGGCGGGTCTAGCTTACAATCCTATTGGGAATACTTTGCGGCTAATTCTACTTGCCCATAAACTAAGTTAACGGGGATCTATTTTCCGTCGGGCCCCACAGGTACGACCCCGGCCATGTGATTTGGGTCTGCCTTGTAATACCGCGTCTTCACCATGGCCCAGGCTTCTCTGGCACCCTGTCGGCAGGCTGATATCTTACATAATCGGAAGCGCCGCTGTGCTCCCTTGAGCTTCTCCACAAGCTCTGCAACGCCTTCTGTCAGGGAGACGGACGACCACAAGGCCTGGGCAACACCCTCCATCACCTGCCGAACTTGTTCGTGCAGATGTGACAGCTCGGATAGAAGATCACCCGCAGACCCGGGCATTTCCTCCGCGGGACGACCCGTCAGCATACCTACAGACATAACGTTGTTAGTCAGCTTCTTTGCCGAACTCCTTTAAAAGGATTCGTTCAAGAACTTACTGAATATGCTGCGCCGAAGCCGCTTATTGTCCTTCTCGGAGTCTGCAAGCTGGCCCGAACGTCTTTTAGTTCCACGCTCAGCTTAATATTGGCGTCTTGGAGATTGTTTTGGCCATCGGGAGAGTTTCGGGGGTCACCGGTATTGTACCGGGACCACCGGAAGGGTCCCGGGGGTCCACCGGGTGGGACCACCCATCCCGGAGGGCCCCATGGGCCAAGGTGGGGAGGGGAACCAGCCCATAGTGGGCTGGTGCACCCCCCTTGGCCCACCCCATGCGCCTAGGTTTGGGAACCCTAGGGTGGGGGGGCGCCCCACCTGGCTTGGGGGCACTCCACCCCTTGGCCGCCGCCCCCCTAGGAGATCCCATCTCCTACGGCCGGCGCACCCCCTAGGGGGCCTATATAAAGGGGGGAGGGGGCAGCCGCACCTTTTGAGTCTTGGTGCCTCCCTCTCCCCTGCTACACCTCTCCCTCTCGTCGTAGATGGGCGAAGCCCTGCTGCGGTGACCCCTGCATCCACCACCACGCCGTCGTGCTGCTAGATCTTCATCAACCTCTCCTCCCCCCCTTGCTGGATCAAGAAGGAGGAGACGTCACGCTGACCGTACGTGTGTTGAACACGGAGGTGCCGTCCGTTCGGCGCTAGGATCTCCGGTGATTTGGATCACGTCGAGTACGACTTCCTCATCCCCGTTCTTTGAATGCTTCCGCGCGTGATCTACAAAGGTATCTAGATGCAATCCGATCACTCGTTGCTAGATGAACTCATAGATGGATCTTGGTGAAACCGTAGGAAAATTTTTGTTTTCTGCAACGTTCCCCAACATATTTAATGCGTAATTATGTACACGCGGCATGAATATCGCCGTTGGGCTGGGATTGGGGTGGCCGCCGTATTGCTACGCGAGCTCAGATCGCGCCAGGCGGTCTATTTACCGATTGCCCTGAGCGTGCTTGAAGGTGTCCGGGCTATGAAACGCCGAACTGGTAGGTTGCCTTGAGAGGCTGCTTTGCACTTCGGCTGCAAGGGCCCCGGTGTGTTCCTCTGTTCGGAGAGAGCGCTTTGTGTTTCCATTGACTGTAATAACTCCGCGAGGTCTTGGCATCTTGAGCTTGAGGTGTGCATAATGTGGTACATCATTGAATCTAGCAAATACAGTTCGTCCGAGCAGCGCGTGATAACCACGGCGGAACGGGACTATATCAAAGATTAACTCTGCACTTCGGAAGTTATCCGGGGATCCGAAGACCACTGCCAGTGTAATTGAGCCCGTGCAGTGGGCCTCTACGCCGGGAATGACGCCCTTAAAGGTCGTTTTTGTGGGTTTGATCCTTGAGGGGTCTATACCCATTTTGCGCAATGTGTCCTGATAAAGCAGGTTCAGGCTGCTGCCGCCGTCCATAAGGACTTGAGTGAGGTGAAATCCGTCGATGATTGGGTCTAGGACCAGTGCGGCGAATCCGCCATGACGGATACTAGTGGGGTGGTCCCTGCGATCGAAGGTGATCGGACAGGAGGACCAAGGGTTGAACTTTGGGGCGACTGGCTCCAACGCGTATACGTCCCTGAGCGCACGCTTCCGCTCCCTCTTGGGGATGTGGGTTGTGTATATCATGTTCACCGTCCGCACTTGCGGGGGAAACCTCTTTTGTCCTCTAGTGTGCGGCTGCCGGGGTTCTTCCTCGTCATCGCTTGTCACAGCCCTAGAATTTGATTGCAATTAGTTTCATAAGAATCCTGCATCATGTTTAAAATTTCTGAAAGTTGAATTGAGGTTTGTTGAAACCCTCAGAAACCAGTTCAAAAATAATCAACAGTAAAATGTCTTTAGAGAAATCCAAGAAAATGTTCCTCTTAGTCTCTGAAAATATTGGCAAGAAGTAAAATTCAAACCAATGTTTTTGGTATCTCAGAAACATTTATTTTGGACCTTTGAATTAATTCAATAACTATTTACATTGGACATATATATTCTTTATATAATTAATATATGTCCAATAATCTTGGAACTTTTTATGTGGTTTGGGATATTTTAGTTCTAGTGACATAATTATTTTCAGGATTTTATAAAATGGTTTGGTGTTAAAACTAAACCCAAAACAATTGCAGAAAAATAGAAAAAAGAGAACAAATTAAAAAAAAAGGAGAGAGAGAGAGAGGTTACCTGTGGCTTACCTGGTGCCCACTTAGCCCAGCACTGTGCGGCCCAGCCCACTGGCCTGTGCCAGTCGTTGTCGTCCTCCCGCCATTCGGAAAGGGCGCGTGCCCGACGCGCGCGCGTGCTCCACGTGCCACACGAGCTGCCTGCCTGCCCTCCCCTACCAGCGCGATGCCTCGAACGATCCCGCCACCGCCGTATTGATCGAGCCGGCCTCTCCAGTCCTCCCCCTCACCTCTCCCTCACTCCCCTCCACCCATGGCCGAAGCCGCCATGGACGTGCCGCCGTAGTTCTCGCGGCCACAGCCATCCCCGTGCCTCCCCGTGCTATCCCCACTGTCCGCCTCGACGCCGTGAAGCTGCCCCTGAACAAGCGCAAGCCAGGACGCTCTGCCGTGCTATCCCCGACCTCATCTTCAACCTCGGGCGCCGCCGATCGCCCTCGTTGATTCGTCGTCCATAGCACGCCCCCGAGCTCGCTAGAGGCACCAACAGAACCGCTGTGAGCTCCACCGTCTTCTCCCTTGCTCCCCGTGCTCGTCCTCTAACTCCCCGAGCCACCAGAGCCAAGAACTCCTCGCCGCCGTTCATGAGGCGGTCATGGCTAGTGCAAGCTCTGCTCGCCCCTAAGCACGTCATCGTGCTTGGGCTGCTCCCAGGAGACGAACGCACCTGCTAGCTCGCCTTCCCGTGTGTCGTAGTGCGTAGCCGGTCCTGCCCGAGCTCTGGCCGCCGTTGATTTGGTCGCCGTTGTCGTCTCCGGCGACCATTTGGTCCAGTTCTGCCGCCAATCGACGTGGACGAGGTCCAGAGCTCCAACGGTGCCATCCGCGCCTCGAACCGTGGCCTGTGCTGCGATTCCGCGCATCGCCGCCGTCTCGGACCTCGCCGGCGGTTAGTCGCCGGCAATTTTGACCGAGTTGACCAGGGTTTGACCCTCCTGGGTCATTAACATGAGGGCCCAAGGCCCTGCTAATTAGTTTAGATGCTAATTAAGATTTAGCTAACCCACTGACTCGCTGACTGTGGGCCCCAGCCTTCTAATTACTTTAGTTAGGATTTAACTAAACCCTGGTTACCACTGAGTCAATGACAGGTGGGTCCAACCCCTGTTAATCTCTGGTTTAGTTTAAAGTTAAATCCAATTAGACCTGAGACACTGACTTGCGGGGCCCAGTGGTCAGTTTTGACCTCGGCTGACCACGTTGACCTGCTGACGCAGTGATGACGTCATTCTGACTCAGTTATTAATTTTCTGGATTAAAAAAATAATCCAGGAAATTTCAGAAAATATCCAAAACTTTGAAAAATCATAGAAATTAATCTATAGCTCCAAATGAAATAAATTATATATGAAAAATTATCAGAAAAATTCAAGGAATCCATCTGTACCATTGTCATGCGTGTTTGAGCAAGTTAACCTCACTGTTTAGGATGAAACATGATTAGGGCAAATTTCATAATAGGTTTGGAGTTGGAATTTGATATAGTTTTGAATTCCACTTCAATTAAAATGACTTTTTGTTGCATTAGCCCGAGACACATTCATATTGCCATGTAATAGCATGCATCATATTGTTGCATATCGTCATGTGTTGATTGTGCTCTTTCTCAGTTGCCGGTGTTTGTCCCCCCTCAGTAGACGTTGATCTAGCGATGAATTCGATGACACCGATGAAGAGCTATACTATCTTCAGAAGTGCCAGGCAAGCAAAACCCCCTTGTTCATTCCGATACAATCCCACTCTCTCGCTCCTGCTCTCTTTTACTGCATTAGGACAACACCGATTCAACTATTACATGTTGCGGTAGTTGAACCCTTTTCCTCTGCATGACCTGCCATTGCCACAGTAAATAGATGAAACCCACTAGTATGAGTAGGAGTTGTTTGAGCCCTGTTGTGCCTACTCATTCATGCTTGTTTGTCATGCCTGCTACTGCTTAGAGTTGAGTCAGGTCTGATTCATCGGGGATGAATTGGAATGGTGTTGAACATGTCCTACTGTGTGTGAGCTAAGTGTGTGAACACGATTTGGTAAAGGTAGCGATGAGAGGCCATGTAGGAGTACATGGTGGGTTGTCTCATTGCAGCCGTCCTTAGGAACTGAGTTCTGTGTTTGATATCCATGAACAGTTACTACCACACATTGGAATGCTTAAGTGCCCCTCTCGACTTATTAATCAACCTGATCTCTGTCCAGGAGTTGCAACTAGTTTCTGGTGTTTGTAGGTAGTGTTAGTAGTCTACCAAGTGGTACCTAGTACAGGTGGGCTTGGGACAGACTAGGCACTGTGGCACGGTGTACCAAGCGTAGATCCACCCGTCGTGGTGGGCTTGGGAACCCTGCACACATCGTTTGGGGCCGTGAGCGACACCCCGGCCGGATCTCCTTGCGGATGGAACCCGAATAGGTGATAAACCTGGACTAGAGACTTGTTGGTTAGTCAGGTCATGGCCGACTCCCTCGCCCGGTTTCCGCTTGAAGGTTGCCGAGGTACATGACGTGTACAGGGCGATAAGTGGCGAGAGCGTGTGTGAAGAAGTACACCCCTGCAGGGTTATCATTATCTATTCGAATAGCCGGATTCCTCGGATATGGAACCTTGGACCCCTTGCATAGTTCATAGATAAGTGAAAGTGGATACTCTAAAACTCGCAAGATAAGTGTGAGTGTTATGGATGGCGTTCTCGCAGGGAGGCGGGAGCGGATCCATAGTGGTGTATTGGTATGGTGAATTTGTGGACTCGTGTGCGCCACCTCAAAGAGTTACTTGCAGTCGTAGTTCAGGATAGCCACCGAGTCAAAGCTGGCTCGGTGCAGTTAAACTCCACCACCCTCTTTGTTCATACCGATGCATATGTGGTTAGTTCTGATGTAAGTCTTGCTGGGTACATTTGTACTCACGTTTGCTTATTTTATGTTTTGTAGAGAGACTTCAATCTCGCTAGTAGTTCCACGTGGGCTTCGACGTTTAGCTTGTTACCTCAGCTACGATCTTGTACCCTTGGGAGGGTCTGGTAGATAGTCAGGCTCCTCAGCCTTCTTCATTTTTAGTTGTCTGTACTCAGAGAAGTTAAGCTTCCGCTTGTGCTTTGACTTGTATGCTCTGAATGTTGGGTCATGAGACCCATGTTTGTAATATCTCGCTCCTCGGAGCCTAATGAATAAATACTTGAGTCGTAAAGTTATGTTGTGATGCCATGTTGTATTTACACATGTCGAGCATATTGTGTGTATGACTGAAATGCTTGGTATGTGTGGGATCTGACAACCTAGTTGTTTATCCTTGGTAGCGTCTCTTATGGGGAAATGTAGTCTTGTGCTTCCATGAGCCATAGTAGTCTGCTACAGCCCGGTTCACCGGAGTCCTGCTAGCCCAACACTATTGCTCAGGACACTAGACTGGCCGGCATGTGTTTCACTTTGTTCATGTGTCTGTCCCTTCGGGGAAATGCCACGCGGTGACATCCAGAGTCCTGCCTAGCCTGCTACAGCCCGGGTTCCCAGAGTCCTGTTAGCCCAGTGCTACAGCCCGGATTCACACGCTGCTGACCGACATGCTCGATGTGATTCATGTATGCCTGTCCCCATAGGTTGGTGCCGCTTTGGGTTCACGACTAGCCATGTCGGCCCAGGTTCTTTGTCATATGGATGCTAGCGACACTATCATATACGTGAGCCAAAAGGCGCAAACGGTCCCGGGCCAGGTAAGGTGGCACCCGTGGGAATACCATGCGTGAGGCCGCAAAGTGATATGATGTGTTACATGCTAGATCGGTGTGACTTAGGATCGGGGTCCTGACAGCTTTGGTATCAGAGCCTGACTGCATGTAGGTTTACCAAGCCAAACTGGTCGAAGTTGTGTCTAGAAATGCTTTAGTTATATAAGGGAATTGATTGTGGAAGGGAACGTAAAGCTCTTTTTACTCCTTATCCTCATGACCTTCTGATCTAAGTCATCTTATCTTTTCTACGGGGTTAAGAGCTAGGATTCTCTTCTATCTCTCAGGATGACGTGTTACTAAACCGTAGTTGTCTAGGATTGTTGAGTTTAAGCCTCAGTTCAGCTCCTACTACTTCCGTATGTTGACAGTTGATCTCAGAACCTCGATTTTGTGATGTGGAGTGGCTATGCTACCATATTGCATAATGTCTCAAATCTTTTTGAGCATTTATAGCCGTTATGCTGTTCGAGTCATCCCAGGTTTCTAGATAATCTGATGCATTTGCAAATCCCTTCTTCCCATTTCCGACGTCCTATTGGGCCAGATTAAGCACACTAACGATCTGTTGAGGTACTCTACTACCTCGACATATATGTTGGAGCTATTATTATGACCCTAGGTGTTTTAGGGAGTCACCTAGTAATCGAACCATGTTTTGCGTTTCCAGTGTGATGATTCTGGCCGTTATTCTTAGAAGCATCCCGTGATGCCATTTAGTTAGTAGGCATTCTATTCCTGGGTTTTGAACCCGAGACTCACCCTACTTGCTTCATGTTGATAGTGTTTGCTAGTTCCTTAGGACATTAGTAAACCTTGTGATAGACCTTGAGGTTCGTGGTACATCATTCTTCCAGTACCATGAATCAATATGGCAGAAGTTCTTGAACCAAAATCACGACCAGAGCTCTTGATGAGTTCACGATTCTATATTGTGACTCTGCCAGTTCTACCCTTCTGCATGGGTTATCCGGAAGAAATATGTTGAACTTGTTCGACATACTAATCTATGCATCCACAACTCAGAAAGATATATATTCCTTTGAGTTGTCCCTTTTTAGCTGTTATCTGACCTTCATCTGTCAATTGTTGATCAAGAGTAATTGTGCATCCGTGTTATCGATGTTTATTATTCTTGTGGTCCATCAAGCCATCCTATTCCAGAATGACTAGGAGAAACAAACTCCAGAACCTCATCCATATCTAGGATTGGGTCAAAACAATTGTATTCCGCAGATCAAAATGCCAATCCAGCTTTTGCTTTGCTCTACCTTGGAGTGTTACCATCTTTATGTTAGGAGTGTCATGAGAATTGCACCACCTCTTATGAATTCTTGATGCAGTAATATTTCTTGCCATCATTGTTCATTCCTCAGTTCCGTGTTATTGTAACCGGAGTGCCGACAAGTGTACTATGATGTGCGAAATCAATACTCCTAGCAACTCCGTTGCTTGGTAGTTAATGGACAATACTCTCATTCTTAGCGTGTTGGTTATTGAATCATCATCCTAAGATTGATCGTGCTACCTAGTCCTTATTTCCGGTGCACTTTTCGTTCTTTGTGTTAGGATTGAATCCCTTGCTCTTATGATCATGTCGTCTTGCCTTGAGAAGCAGGATTGTTCCCGAGCTTAATAACATATCGGTGGTTCTTGATTTTCCGAATGTCTTCTCGGAAGTGTTACCAGGTTGTCACCTGATCGCTATGTTGAGTTCGTGATCAAGTTGGTTTTCTTATAAACCACCCTTCTCCAAGAACCTGTGTAGGATATCCCTGAGCTAGTTGGTTGAGCTAGAGAACAACTTGGAGAGTTGGAAGATGAAATCTTGTCCCGCTTAGTTCATCTCCAAAGGGATATCCTTGTGTGTTGAAGAAAGATGATATCTTCATCGATTGGTCCTCATGATCAGTTGTTGGATATATCTGTCTTGTCAAAACTTTGACTTGAGTATGGGCTATCCTCAAGTCAAATCAGAACCAACGATGTTCGTAATGTTGTCTTACTCGTGGTCCATCCCTCGAGCATACACTATTACATCTTTTGGTCTGACCAATGCTATCACCGTGTTCACATGATGGTGGAAGTCTAGTGATATGGAAATTCCGATGGGTTGCTATTGGGACCATCAGCAGCATCTTGTCTTCCCCATGATTCGTGTTAAACATTAAGCTAGTGTTGGAAACTTTGAAAACAATGCCTTCATGTTCCGTTCATGAAGCATACGTTTGGATGAAAAGAGTGACTTCCTCTAATTCATGTGCATTTGATGTAAGTTGCCGCCATGAATTTGAGAAAGGTTTGTTTTGTTCCCTTGGAATCATCCCAAATTAGTCATGCATACGTGCGAAGTATTCTATGGTTTGGTAGATTAATTACCTCCACTCCATATGTGTTCCTAGCACACCAAGCCACTGATTGATTTGTTCAAGGAGAAGAAGTTCCTTCTTAGGATCCGGACTTATGCAAGGGCTTCGATATCCTCGATGGTGGTTCCCAACCAGAACTCGGTATTATTTTTATTATAAGACTAATATGTGGTCATTTTTGTCTTGGACAACATGCTCACATATATGTAGCAGAACCGGCTCATGTTTTGGAGCTTGCTATCGTAGTTCATATCTCGAGAATCTCGCAACGTCATCTCGTCGATTTGTGTTGCAAACTTTCTTTTCGGACATGCTGAGTCTGAAGTATCCTATCACCAATCAGATCTGAATCTCAGGCAGATATGATGGTTGGAACATTCCCAACATTTGCATTTTGTTCCCAGCTTGCACCTTAGTAGTTGTTGTTCAGGATCATCTTCAAAAGTGGACTTACCATGGGTCCCATCCATTTCCGATGATAAGCAAAATCATCCATTGCATTGTCTTCAACAAGGGAGTCCACATCATCCTTTCTAGTCCAAGTATGTCATTCTTTTGAACTCCTTCAAATGATCGATTGTGATTGCCTTAGGCTGGTATAAAAAGTTTCAATGATCTCCGAATCAAAAGTAATTCTTTTTGGCCACTTAAGGGAATATTTCTGCGAGTCACCTTCCTTAAGATGTCTGGTTATGCTATCATGGCAATTATCTCCTTGCTACTTTGAAACCATGCACCATCCTACTTAAGCGTGGAATTGTTGCCTACCAAATTTGAACCTTTATCATCTGCTTCTTTCAATCAACCCTGATGTGTGTTTCGTGTCTCAGCTCAAGAGATGTTTTATATCTCACTCCATGAGTTGATCTTGAGTTGCTCGATCTTTGAGAAGATCGTTTCCTGTAGAGTTTCCTTCTGTCACCATCATGTTGGATGAAGAGCTCAAATGCAAAGACATCGAGATCAAGGTGATGCAATGAATCAACATCCTCGAGAAAGACATCTGGATCGTGAAGATTGTGTTAGCTTGTGTCCCTCTATCTTCTTGCCTCATGACTTGAATCTCGAGCCAAGATTCTTGTTTAGTGGGGGTGAGTTGTCACAGCCCTAGAATTTGATTGCAATTAGTTTCATAAGCATCCTGCATCATGTTTCAAATTTCTGAAAGTTGAATTGAGGTTTGTTGAAACCCTCAGAAACCAGTTCAAAAATAATCAACAGTAAAATGTCTTTAGAGAAATCCAAGAAAATGTTCCTCTTAGTCTCTGAAAATATTGGCAAGAAGTAAAATTCAAACCAATGTTTTTGGTATCTCAGAAACATTTATTTTGGGCCTTTGAATTAATTCAATAACATTTTGCATTGGATATATATATTCTTTATATAATTAATATATGTCCAATAATTCTGGAACTTTTTATGTGGTTTGGGATATTTTAGTTCTAGTCACATAATTATTTTCAGGATTATATAAAATGGTTTGGTGTTAAAACTAAACCCAAAAGAATTGCAGAAAAATAGAAAAAAGAGAACAAATTAAAAAAAGGAGAGAGAGAGAGGTTACCTGTGGCTTACCTGGTGCCCACTTGGCCCAGCACTGTGCGGCCCAGCCCACTGGCCTGTGCCAGTCGTCGCCGTCCTCCCGCCAGTCGGACAGGGCGCGTGCCCGACGCGCGCGCGTGCTCCGCGTGCCACGCGAGCTGCCTGCCTGCCCTCCCCTGCCAGCGCGACGCCTCGAACGATCCCGCCACCGCCGTATTGATCGAGCCGGCCTCTCCAGTCCTCCCCCTCACCTCTCCCTCACTCCCTTCCACCCATGGCCGAAGCCGCCATGGACGCGCCGCCGTAGTTCTCGCGGCCACAGCCATCCCCGTGCCTCCCCGTGCTATCCAACACTGTCCGCCTGGACGCCGTGAAGCTGCCCCCTCAACACACGCAAGCCAGGACGCTCTGCCGTGCTGTCCCCGACCTCATCTTCAACCTCGGGCGCTGTGAGTTCCACCGTCTTCTCCCTTTCTCCCTGTGCTCGTCTGCATCCTCTAACTCCCCGAGCCACCAGAGCCGAGAACTCCTCGCCGCCGTTCATGAGGCGGTCATGGCTAGTGCAAGCTCTGCTCGCCCCTGAGCACGTCATCATGCTCGGGCTGCTCCCAGGAGACGAACGCACCTGCTAGCTTGCTTTCCCATGCGTCGTAGCGCGTAGCCGGTCCTACCCGAGCTCCGGCCGCCGTTGATTTGGTCGCCGTTGTCTTCTCCGTCGACCATTTGGTCCCGTTCTGCCACCAATCGACGCGGACGAGGTCCAGAGCTCCAACGGTGCCATCCACGGCTCGAACCGTGGCCTGTGCTGCGATTCCGCGCATCGCCGCCGTCTCGGACCTTGCCGGCGGTTAGTCACCGGCAGGTTTGACCGAGTTGACCAGGGTTTGACCCCCCTGGGTCATTAACATGAGGGCCCGAGGCCGTGCTAATTAGTTTATATGCTAATTAAGATTTAGCTAACCCACTGACTCGCTGACTGTGGGCCCCAGCCTTCTAATTACTTTAGTTAGGATTTAACTAAACCCTGGTTACCACTGAGTCAATGACAGGTGGGTCCAGCCCCTGTTAATCTCTGGTTTAGTTTAAAGTTAAATCCAATTAGACCTGAGACACTGACTTGCGGGGCCCAGTGGTCAGTTTTGACCTCGGCTGACCACGTTGACCTGCTGACGCAGTGATGACGTCATGCTGACTCGGTTATTAATTTTTTGGATTAAAAAAATAATCCAGGAAATTTCAGAAAATATCCAAAACTTTGAAAAATCATAGAAATTAATCTATAGCTCCAAATGAAATAAATTATACATGAAAAATTATCAGAAAAATTCAAGGAATCCATCTATACAATTGTCATGCATGTTTGAGCAAGTTAACCTCACTGTTTAGGATCAAACATGATTAGGGCAAATTTCATAATAGGTTTGGAGTTGGAATTTGATATAGTTTTGAATTCCACTTCAATTAAAATGACTTTCTGTTGCATTAGCCCAAAACACATTCATATTGCCATGTAATAGCATGCATCATATTGTTGCATATCATCAGGTGTTGATTGTGCTCTTTCTCAGTTGCCGGTGTTTGTCCCCCCTTAGTAGACGTTGATCGAGCGATGAATTCGATGACACCGATGAAGAGCTATACTATCTTCAGAAGTGCCAGGCAAGCAAAACCCCCTTGTTCATTCTGATACAATCCCACTCTCTCGCTCCTGCTCTCTTTTACTGCATTAGGGCAACACCGATTCAACTATTACATGTTGCGGTAGTTGAACCCTTTCCTCTGCATGACCTGCCATTGCCACAGTAAATAGATGAAACCCACTAGTATGAGTAGGAGTTGTTTGAGCCCTGTTGTGCCCACTCATTCATGCTTGTTTGTCATGCCTGCTACTGCTTAGAGTTGAGTCAGGTCTGATTCATCGGGGATGAATTGGAATGGTGTTGAACATGTCCTACTGTGTGTGAGCTAAGTGTGTGAACACGATTTGGTAAAGGTAGCGATGAGAGGCCATGTAGGAGTACATGGTGGGTTGTCTCATTGCAGCCGTCCTTAGGAACTGAGTTCTGTGTTTGTGATCCATGAACAGTTACTACCACACATTGGAATGCTTAAGTGCCCCTCTCGACTTATTAATCAAACTGATCTCTGTCCAGGAGTTGCAACTAGTTTCTGGTGTTTGTAGGTAGTGTTAGTAGTCTACCAAGTGGTACCCGGTACAGGTGGGCTTGGGACAGACTAGGCACTGTGGCATGGCATACCAAGCGTAGATCCACCCATCGTGGTGGGCTTGGGAACCCTGCACACATCGTTTGGGGTCGTGAGAGACACCCCGGCCGGATCTCCTTGCGGATGGAACCCGAATAGGCGATAAACCTGGACTAGAGACTTGTTGGTTAGTCAGGTCGTGGCCGACTCCCTCGCCCGATTTCCGCTTGAAGATTGCGAGGTACATGACGTGTACGGGGTGATAAGTGGCGAGAGCGTGTGTCAAGAAGTACACCCCTGCAGGGTTATCATTATCTATTCGAATAGCCGGATTCCTCGGATATGGAACCTTGGACCCCTTGCATAGTTCATAGACAAGTGAAAGTGGATACTCTAAAACTCGCAAGATAAGTGCGAGTGCTATGGATGGCTTTCTCGCAGGGAGGCGGGAGCGGATCCATAGTGGTGTATTGGTATGGTGAATTTGTGGACTCGTGTGCGCCACCTCAAAGAGTTACTTGCAGTCGTAGTTCAGGATCGCCATCGAGTCAAAGCTGGCTTGCTGCAGTTAAACTCCACCACCCACTTTGTTGATACCGATGCATATGTGGTTAGTTCTGATGTAAGTCTTGCTGGGTACATTTGTACTCACGTTTGCTTATTTTATGTTTTGCAAAGAGACTTCAATCTCGCTAGTAGTTCCACGTGGGCTTCGACGTTTAGCTTGTTACCTCAGCTACGATCTTGTACCCTTGGGAGGGTCTGGTAGATAGTCAGGCTCCTCACCCTTCTTCATTTTTAGTTGTCTGTACTCAGACAAGTTAAGCTTCCTCTTGTGCTTTGACTTGTATGCTCTGAATGTTGGGTCATGAGACCCATGTTTGTAATATCTCGCTCCTCGGAGCCTAATTAATAAATACTTGAGTCGTAAAGTTATGTTGTGATGCCATGTTGTATTTACACATGTCGAGCATATTGTGTGTATGACTGAAATGCTTGGTATGTGTGGGATCCGACAACCTAGTTGTTTATCCTTGGTAGCCTCTCTGATGGGGAAATGTAGTCTTGTGCTTCCATGAGCCATAGTAGTCCGCTACAGCCCGGTTCACCGGAGTCCTGCTAGCCCAGCACTACTGCTCAGGACACTTGACTGGCCGACATGTGTTTCACTTTGTTCATGTGTCTGTCCCTTCGGGGAAATGTCACGCGGTGACATCCGGAGTCCTGCCTAGCCTGCTACAGCCCGGGTTCCCAGAGTCCTGTTAGCCCAGTGCTACAGCCCGGATTCACACGCTGCTGACCGACATGCTCGATGTGATTCATGTATGCCTGTCCCCATAGGTTGGTGCCGCTTTGGGTTCACGACTAGCCATGTCGGCCCAGGTTCTTTGTCATATGGATGCTAGCGACACTATCATATACGTGGGCCAAAAGGCACAAACGGTCCCGGGCCAGGTAAGGTGGCACCCATGGGAATACCGTGCGTGAGGCCGCAAAGTGATATGATGTGTTACATGCTAGATCGGGGTCCTGACATCGCTATGCGGCCCCTTGTCCTTGTTTTCGGCCTTCTTGAACACCCAACAATCCCTGTTGGTGTGATTGGCTGGCTTGTCTGGGGTGCTGTGTATTTGACACAAGCGATCGAGTATATGGTCCAAGCTGGACGGACCCGGCGTACTTTGTTTGAATGGCTTTTTCCGCTGACCGGGTTTAGAGCCTTTGAATCCGACATTGACTGCCGTATCCTCAGTACTTTCGCTGTTAATGCGGCGCTTATGCTTGTTGCGACGTGACCTGCTATTGCCGTCCTTGGTATCTGAGGTACCATGGTTCTTTGATATGTTATTACTGCGAGCCAGCCAGCTGTCTTTTCCCACACAAAAGCGGGTCATGAGCGTCGTGAGGGCTGCCATAGATTTCGGCTTTTCCTGACCAAGGTGCCGGGCTAGCCACTCGTCTCGGATGTTGTGCTTGAAAGCCGCTAAGGCCTCCGCATCCGAACAGTGGATGATTTGATTTTTCTTTGTAAGGAACCAAGTACAGAATTGCCTGGCCGACTCTTCTGGCTGCTGAATTATGTGGCTCAAGTCATCGGCGTCTGGTGGTCACACATAAGTGCCCTGAAAGTTATCGAGTAATGCGGCTTCCAGATCTTCCCAACAGCTAATGGAGTCCATTGGCAAGCTGTTAAGCCATTGCCGCGCTGGTCCTTTGAGCTTTAGTGGGAGGTATTTGATGGCGTGTAAGTCATCACCACGGGCCATGTGGATGTGGAGGAGGAAATCCTCAATCCATACCGCAGGATGTGTTGTGCCGTCGTATGATTCAATATTTACGGGTTTGAAACCTTCTGGCAATTGATGTTCCATTACTTCGTCTGTGAAGCATAAGGGGTCTGCGGTGCCTCTGTATTGGGCTATGTCACGACGCAGCTCGAATGGGTCTTGCCCGCTGTGTTCGCCCCGGCCGGATTTGCTTTTACTGTATCCGGCGTGACGTTTATCATCTCGCAGAGTGGTGCGCCCTCGTGATCCGTAGATCGATCTTGAATGCTTTGCCTTGTCCTCCAATATGTCTCGCAGGTCTAGCGTATCTCCCCATGCCTATTTATTTGAATGGCGTTGGGGTGGGGGCTGAGCTTTTGGCTGGAATGCCTCTCTATCGCGGCCACGAGGTGGCCGATCAGCAGTATCATACGCTTCTTCCTCTAGTCGGGGTAGTAATCTGCGTCTTGGGTAACTCTTGGAGGGATGCTCGAGTTTATATTCCTCGGCCGCGAGGACTTCAGTCCATTTGTCAGCTAGCAGATCTTGATCAGCTTGAAGCTGCTGCTGCTTTTTCTTCAGGCTATTTGTCGTGGCCATAAGCCTGCGCTTGAAGCGCTCTTGTTCGACGGGATCCTCTGGTACGGTGAATTCATCGTCGCCGAAGCTTTCCTCGTCTTCGGAGGGGGGCATGTAATTGTCATCCTCCTCCTCTCCGCCAGCCGCTCCCTTAGGAGAGCTAGCTCCTTCATCCTCCTGCTCTAAATCTTGCTGGAGGGGATTGTTGTTGTCTTCGGCGCTATCCAGAGTGTTATTATCTCCTGTGCCGGTATCACCACTTTTGCTTTGGTGGGACTTAGAGCGGCGCCGCTGATGTCGGCGCTTGGGATGCTTCTTGGAGGGGTCATCCTCCGCTATCTCGTCGCCATTGCCTTCATTGGGTGTATCCACCATGTATATGTCATATGACGAGGTGGCTTTCCAGTGCCCTATAGGTGCTGGTTCATGTTCGTCTCCTACATCGTCGTCCATACCGTTGATGTCTCCGGAGTCGAAGTCGAGCATGTCGGTTAAATCATCGACAGTGGCTACAAAGTGGGTGGTGGGTGGGCGTCAAATTTCTTCGTCGTCCGCATCCCAATCCTGTTGGCCATAATCCAGCCAGGGATCTGCTGACAAAGAGAGAGACCTTAGTGAATTCAGAATGTCGCCAAAGGGCGACTGCTGAAAGATATCCGCGGCGGTGAATTCCATGATCGGCGCCCAATCGGATTCGATTGGCAGGGGCACGGATGGTTCGGGGTCCGGAAGAGAATCCGGCACCTTGGAGTCACGGGCTGCGCAGAGGATTATGCTGGTGTTTGGCTCGATCACCATCGAGACTGCAGCCCCTGAGGGGGTGTCTAGCCACCCGTCCTCGATTGGCACAGTTGGCTCCGAGCTAAGGGTCGGAGCTGATGCGGGCGCGGCCTCTGGGGTACCGACCGGTGGCAGAGCTAGCTCATACCCATCGCGACAGTGCGGCGCGCCCGGCTGTGGCTCAAATTCGTCGCAGATCAAGTCCCCGCGGATGTTGGCCGTGTAATTCAAACTTCCAAATCTGACCTGATGGCCAGGGGCGTAGCTTTCAATCTGCTCCAGATGGCCAAGCGAATTAGCCCGCAGTGCAAAGCCGCCGAATACGAAGATCTGTCCGGGGAGAAAAGTCTCACCCTGGACCGCATCGCTATCGATGATAGTAGGAGCCATCAAGCCTAACGGGGACGACACAGAGGAACTCTCAATGAAAGCACCAATGTCGGTGTCAAAACCGGCGGATCTCGGGTAGGGGGTCCCGAACGGTGCGTCTAGGCCGGATGGTAACAGGAGGCAGCGGACACGATGTTTTACCCAGGTTTGGGCCCTCTTGATGGGGTAAAACCCTATGTACTTCTTGATTAATATTGAAGATATGTGTAGTACAAGAGTAGATCTACCACGAGATCAGAGAGTAGATCTACCGCCGAATACGGACTAAAACCATTCAGTTTATATAGACACCGGAGAGGGTTAGGGTTACACATGATCGGTTACAAAGGAGGAGATATCCATATACGTATTGCCTAGCTTGCCTTCCACGCCAAGTAGAGTCCCATCCGGACACGAGACAGAGTTTTCAATCTTGTATCTTCATAGTCTAACAGTCCAGCCAATGGAGATAGTCCGGCTGTCCGGAGACCCCCTAATCTAGGACTCCCTCGGTGCTCATACTTTTTCATTGTATCATCCATGATAGTTTATTTCCTTTTTATCTTTCTTATTGTGTGCCTTAATAAACCAAAAAAATTTAGTTGTAGCTTTTAGTTAGTTTACTTTCCATGCTTGTAGTAGTAGTAATTAAAAAGAAAACCCAAAAAGATTTCTCGCTCTTCTTTTGCTTGTTGGGAGCTTTCCCGTGTAAATAGTTTTGTTTCTTTTCTTTGGGGGTCGAGAGGAGAAGACCATAATGAAAATGTCGAGTGGCTCTCATATGCATTATTGGTTTTTTAAATATGATCAGTCCATCGTTCCTGATTCGGCCTATTATGAAAGAAACATGTTTGCAATGACAATTAGAGATTGTAGTTGCTTATGCCATGCTTAATTGGCTTGGAGTTTATAATTGTTTACCTTGCGTGCCAACATGCTATTAAAATGGTTGTGATGTGGTATGATAGGGTGGTATCCCTCTTTGAACGATTCAAGTGGCTTGACTTGGCACATGTTCACGCATGTAGTTGAAACAAAATCAACATAGCCTCCACGATATTTATGTTCATGGTGCATTATATCCTACTCATGCTTGCATTCGGTGTTGATTAATATTAATGCATGTTCATGACTGTTGTCGCTCTCTAGCTGGTCGCTTCCCAGTCTTTTTCTAGCCTTCACATGTACTAAGCGGGAATAATGCTTGTGCATCCAACTCCATAAACACCAAAGTTGTTCCATATGAGTCCACCATACCTACCTATATATGGTATCTACCTGCCATTCCAAGTAAATTTGTATGTGCCAAACTCTAAACCTTCAAAGAAACATAATGTTTTGTATGCTCGAATAGCTCATGTGTTAACTAGGGTTATCTGTATCCTCCATGCTAGGCAGATTATTCTCAAGAGGAGTGGACTTCGCTCCTCACTCATTAGAAAATGGCTGGTCACCGGGATGCCCAGTCCCATGCTTTAAGCAAATCAAATCAAAATAATTGCCAACAAAACTCCCCCAGGATTGTTGTTAGTTGGAGGCACCCATTGTTTCGGGCAAGCCATGGATTGATGTTTGTTGGTGGTGGGCGAGTATAAACTTTACCATTCTTCTTGGGAGCCGCCTATAACGTGGGTAGCATGGAAGATATCGAGGTCTCTCGGTTGTTATGTTGACAATGAAAGTATACCACTCAAAATATTATTCATATATATTTCAAAACCGAGCTCTGGCACCTCTACAAATCCCTGCTTCCCTTTGCGAAGGGCCTATAAATTTACTTTTATGTTGAGTCATCATCCTCTTATTAAAAAGCACCAGTTGGAGAGCATCGATGTCATTTGCATCCATTACTGTTAGTTTACATTGAGTATGACTGTGACTGGATCTCTTTTACATTGAGTATGTCTAGTCAGTCCTTGATCTTTAAAGGTGCTCTGCATTTATGTTTTGCGGTCTCAGAAAGGGCTAGCGAGATATCATCTTGTTATATCATATCATGATTGTTTTGAGACAGTGTTGTCATCCAAGATTTGTTATTATTGCTCGCTAGCTGATTATGTCATTGATATGAGTAAACATGAGACCTAAATGTTATTGTGAATATGGTTAGTTCATAATCTTTGCTGAAAACTTGAATACTAGCTTTACATATTTACAACAACCAGAGCAAACAGAGTTTGTAAAAGTTTTTCTTTATCACTTTTAGTTTATCAACTGAATTGCTTGAGGACAAGCAACGTTTAAGCTTGGGGGAGTTGATACGTCTCCATCGTATCTACTTTTTCAAACACTTTTGCCCTTGTTTTGGACTCTAACTTGCATGATTTGAATGGAACTAACCCGGACTGACGCTGTTTTCAGCAGAATTGCCATGGTGTTATTTTTGTGCAGAAATAAAAGTTCTCGGAATGACCTGAAAATCAACGGAGATTATTTTTGGAATATATAAAAAATACTGGAAGAAGAATCCACGTGAGGGGGCCCACGCTTGTCCACGAGGGTGGGGGCGCGCCTGCCCCCCTGGGCGCGCCCCCTACCTTGTGGGCCCCCTGACGCTCCACCGAGCTCAACTCCAATTCCATATATTCATGTTCGGGGAGAAAAAATCAGGGAGAAGGATTCATCGTGTTTTACGATAGGAAGCTGCTGCCGAGCCCTAAACTCTCTTGGGAGGGCTAATCTGGAGGCTGTCCAGAGGTCTGGAGAGGGGAATCCGTCACCATCGTCATGATTAACCTTCCTCCATCACCAATTTCATGATGCTCACCGCCGTGCGTGAGTAATTCCATCATAGGCTTGCTGGACTGTGATTGGCTGGATGAGATTTATCATGTAATCGAGTTAGTTTTGTTAGGGTTTGATCCCTAGTATCCACTATGTTTTGAGATTGATGTTGCTATGACTTTGCTATGCTTAATGCTAGCCACTAGGGCTCGAGTGCCATGATTTCAGATCTGAACCTATTATGTTTTCATGAATATATGAGAGTTCTTGATCCTATCTTGCAAGTCCATAGTCACCTATTATGTGTTATGATCCGTTAACCCCGAAGTGACAATAATCGGGATCATTACCGATGATGATCATATTTTGAGGAGTTCATGTATTCACTATGTGTTAATGCTTTGGTCTGATACTCTATTAAAAGGAGGCCTTAATACCCTTAGTTTCCAATAGGACCCCGCTGCCACAGGAGGGTAGCACAAAAGATGTCATGCAAGTTCTTTTCCATAAGCACGTATGTGTCAGGACCCCGATTCCAAGTCACATCGATCTAGCCGGTAACACCTCATATCACATTGCGGCCTCACGCACGGTATCCCCATGGTTGTCGCCTTACCAAGGCCCGGGACCATTTGCGCCTTTTGGCTCACGTATATGATAGTGTCGCTAGCATCGATATGACTGAGAACCCGGGCCGACATGGCTAGTCGTCAACCCAAAGCGGCACTAACCTATGGGAACATGCATACATGAATCACATCGAGCATGTCGGTCAGCAGCGTGTGAATCCGGGCTGTAGCACTGGGCTAATAGGACTCCGGGAACCCGGGCTGTAGCAGGCTAGGCAGGACTCTGGATGTCACCGCGTGACATTTCCCCAAAGGGACAGACACAGGAACGAAGTGAAACACATGCCGGCCAGTCAAGTATCCTGAGCAGTAGTGCTGGGCTAACAGGACTCCGGTGAACCGGGCTGTAGCGGACTACTATGGCTCATGGAAGCACTAAACTACATTTCCCCATAAGAGAGGCTGCCAAGGATAAACAACTAGCTTGTCGGATCCCACACATACCAAGCATTTCAATCATACACACAATATGCTCGATATGTGTAAATACAACATGGCATCATAACATAACTCTACAACTCAAGTATTTATTCATTAGGCTCCAAGGAGCGAGATATTACAAACATGGATCTCATGACCCAACAATCATAGCATACAAATCAAGGCACAAGCGGAAGCTTAACATGTCTGAGTACAGACATCTACAAATGAAAAAGGCTAAGAAGCCTGACTATCTACCAGATCCTGCCGAGGGAACAAGATCGTAGCTGAGGTATCAAGCTAAACGTCGAAGTCCATGCGGAACTACTAGCGAGACTGAAGTCTCTCTGCAAAACATAAATTAAGCAAACGTGAGTACAAAGGTACTCAGCAAGACTTACATCAGAACTAGCTACATATGCATCGGTATCAACAAGGGGGGGTGGTGGAGTTTGACTGCAGCAAGCCAGCTTTGACTCAGTGGCTAACCTGAACTATGACTGCAAGCAACTCTTTTCAGGTGGCGCACACGAGTCCACATATTCACCATTCAATACACCACTATGGATCCGCTCACGTCTCCCTACGAGAAGGCCATCCATAGCACTCACACTTATCTTGCGAGTTTTAGAGTATCCACTTTCACTTGTCTATGAACTGTTATAGGCAACCCAGAAGTCCTTTACCGCGGACGCGGTTATTCGAATAGTTTTATACCCTGCAGGGGTGTACTTCGTCACACAAGTTTCCACCACTTAGCGTCTGCACACGATATGTGCTCGACAGACTTCAAGCGAAAGCCGTCGTGGGTGTAGACCACGACCTGACTAACCGCACAAGTCTCTAGTCCAAGTTTATCGCCTATTCGGGTTCCATCCATGAGGAGATCCGGCCGGAGTTTCGCTCACAGCCCCAAACGATGTGTGCAGGGTTCCCGAGACACCAAACGGGCGCCCGGTACAACATGCTGCGGTGTATCTACTACATCATAGCCCACCCCTAGGGTCAGCGCTATCCACGGCCGCCAACACATATCCTATAAACACCAGAAACTAGTTGTAACTCCTGGACAGAGGACGAGAGGGGTCAGTAAGTCGAGCGGGGTCATATTTCAGGGCCCAATGTGTGGTAGTAGCCGTTTCATGGATCACAAACACAGAACTCAGTTCCTGAGAACGGTTTCAATGATACAACCCACCATGTACTCCTACATGGCCTCTCACCGCTACCTTTACCAAATCGTGTTCACACTCTTAGCTCACACACAGTAGGACATGTTCACAACTTTCCTATTCATCCCCGATGAATCAGACCTGACACAACTCTAAGCAATAGCAGGCATGACAAGCAAATATGAATGAGTAGGCACATCAGGGCTCAAACAACTCCTACTCATGCTAGTGGGTTTCATCAATATACTGTGGCAATGATAGGTCATGCCGAGGATAAGGGGTTCAACTACCGCAGCAAGTAACAGATGAATCATTGTTGTCCTAATGCAGTAAAAGAGGGCGGGAGCAAGAGAGTGGGATTGTATCGGAATGAGCAAGGGGTTTTTGCTTGCCTAGCACTTCTGAAGATAGTATAGTTCTTCATCGATGTCATCGAACTCATCGTCGGGACAAATACTGGCAAACAAAGAGGAACACAATCAATGCAATGCAACAATTATGATGCATGATAATGTCATGGAAATATGCTGTTGATTGAGCTAATGCAACTAGCAATCATATTAAATGAAGTTGGTTTGAACCAAGGGTTCTAATTCAAACTCCATATGTGCTTATTTAAATATCAATTATGCAAATTTCCCTGTACAGCAACCCTAGGTTGTTCAAACATGCATGCAAATGCCATAAATAGATTCCTTGAATTTTTCTGATAATTTTTCATATATAATTTTATTCATTCTGAGTTATAGATAATTTTCTATGAATTTTAGAAGTTTTGGCTATTTTCTAGAATTTTCTGAATTATTTAAAATCTAGAAAATCATTTACTGCATCAGCATTGCGTCATGTTGACCTTAGCAAGTCAACTGCGGCTGACTAGGTCAAACCTGACTAGTGGGGTCCACTGGACAGTCACACAGTGCTGGCTCGAGTCAACGATAGGTGGGACCGGTCAAAGGCCACGTCAGCAAAGTCAACCTGATATGTGGGCCCGGTGGGTTAGTCTAAGTTAAACAGGGCATAAATTCCGGGGTAATTAGCGCGTGGGGCCTATCCGTCAGTGGCACAGTGATCAGCTAATGGCGTCATTAGTGTTAACTAAGTGTGCCACGTTGGCTCGCTGGAGTTTCGCCGGCGACAACCAAAAACGCGGCGGAGATGCACCGGGGTCGCTCGGGTTTCGCCTACAGTGCACCGTTCGGTGCGCCCTTTGGCCCTATAGAGAGCTGGCGCGATGGCGCGTCGGATGGTGGTGGTCTCTGGGCCTGGGGTGGCCGGAGTCGACGGCGGCGAGCTCGGTTGCTGCCGCCGGAGTTCGGGCACCGATGAAAACGACGACACCGTGCACGGGAGGATCAACAGGTAGCACCTACGCGTTCTGCAGGCTCTCACAAAGCCAACGGGCATATGAACGGGGCCGATTGGCCACCGGAGCCTCGTCGGCGACGAGCTCATGCGGCGGCGTGCTTCGGGCGTCATGGAAAACAGCGCTACAGCGAGCGCTAGGCCGCGGGGTTAGGGGGGAACGACGGTGCAGCTCACAGTGATCATGATGATGGGTTCGGCTTGCTCAGGGATGTCCTGTGGCCGGCGAATCAACGATGGCGGTGGTCGGCTCCCGAGGCTGAGGACAACGGCGATGGCGAGGTTGGGGGGCTCCCGGGGCTTGTTTTGTTCTTCTCGTCGACGTGTAGAGCCGCGACGGAGCCTAGGGATACGGTGGGGAGGTCAGGCGAGCTCGGTGGGCGCGTTGGCAGCGAGCGGCGGCGATGGTGGTGTTCGGTCGCGGGAGGGAGAGAGAGCAGAGGGGGATAGGGTCAGAGGGAGAAGTGGATGTGGTGCCAGGGAGGTGCGTGGTATCTACAGGGGGGTCGGGGAAGCGGCAAGCAGGAGGTGGCCGGGGCACGTGGCCAGCGCGCGGCGAGCACGCGCTCATCCTTCTGTCCGGGGAGGAAGACGACAGGGAGGTTGCGGTGGTGGGCTGGGCCGGCCACTTGGGCCGCCAGGTAAGCCCAGATACTATCTCTCTCTCTCTCCTTTTCTAATTTGTTTCTGTTTTCTATTTTTCTGCAATTGTTTTGACTTAATTAAAATGTTAGACATTTCCAAAAATCATGAAACTAATCATGGCTACTGTTTATAATATATCAAACAGTAAACATTTCAGTTTATGATTATTTGAGCATTTAAAATATTTTATAGCATTTAAATGCCCAAATTCAAATATAAAATGATTTAATTCAGAGCCCAAATATGTCATGAAAAAATGTGCAACACCTTTGGTTATTGCTTCCAGCATTTTCCAGAAATGATGAACAATTTTGAAAACCATTTAGATTTACTGAGAATATTTTTAGTTGAACCTAGTGAATTTCATTTGGTGCTAGGGTTTCAACAATCCCCATTTCAAGTTTCATTGGAATTAAAACATGATGGCATGAAGAACAAGCAAAGTCAAGCAAGGGCTGAACTGGGGCTGTGACAACTCACCCCCACTAAACAAGAATCTCGTCCCGAGATTCGAGCGTAGGGTAAGGTGAAGGGGGGAATGATGGGTTTCATAGTAATTTCAAAAAATTTCCTACGCTCACGCAAGATCATAGTGATGCATAGCAACGAGAGGGGGAGAGTGTGATCTACGTACCCTTGTAGATCGACAACGGAAGCGTTTGGTTGATGTAGTCGTACGTCTCCACGGCCCGACCGATCAAGCACCGAAACTACGGCACCTCCGAGTTCTAGCACACGTTCAGCTCGATGACGATCCCCGGACTCTGATCCAGCAAAGTGTTGGGGAAGAGTTCCGTCAGCACAACGGCGTGGTGAAGATCTTGATGTACTACTGCAGCAGGGCTTCGCCTAAGCACCGCTACAATATTATCGAGGACTATGGTGGAAGGGGGCACCGCACACGGCTAAGAATATGATCACGTGGATCAACTTGTGTTTCTCTGGGGTGCCCCTGTCTCCGTATATAAAGGCTCAAGGGGGGGTGCGGCCGGCCTAGGAGAGGCGCGCCAGGAGGAGTCCTACTCCCTCTGGGAGTAGGATTCCCCCCCCCCCCCAATCCTAGTTGGAATAGGATTCGCGGAGGGGGGAAAAGAGAGAGGGGGGCCGGCCCCCTCTCCTTGTCCTATTCGGACAAAGGGAGGGGAGGGGCGCGCGGCCCATCTTGGGCTGCCCCTTCTCTTTTCCACTAAGGCCCACTTAGGCCCATATAGCTCCCGGGGGGTTCCGGTAACCTCCTGGTACTCCGGTAAAATCCCGATTTCACCCGAAACACTTCTGATATCCAAACATAGGCTTCCAATATATCAATCTTTATGTCTCGACCATTTCGAGACTCCGCGTCATGTCCGTGATCACATACGGGACTCCGAACAACCTTCGGTACATCAAAATGCATAAACTCATAATATAACTGTCATCGTAACCTTAAGCGTGCGGACCCTACGGGTTCGAGAACAATGTAGACATGACCGAGACACGTCTCCGGTCAATAACCAATAGCAGAACCTAGATGCTCATACTGGCTCCTACATATTCTACGAAGATCTTTTATCGGTCAGACCGCATAACAACATACGTTGTTCCCTTTGTCATCGGTATGTTACTTGCCCGAGATTCGATCGTCGGTATCCCATACCTAGTTCAATCTCGTCACCGGCAAGTCTCTTTACTCGTTCTGTAATACATCATCCCGCAACTAACTCATTAGTTGCAATGATTGCAAGGCTTTAAGTGATGTGCATTACCGAGAGGGCCCAGAGATACCTCTCCGATAATCGGAGTGACAAATCCTAATCTCGAAATACGCCAACCCAACATGTACCTTTGGAGACACCTGTAGAGCTCCTTTATAATCACCCAGTTACGTTGTGACGTTTGGTAGCACACAAAGTGTTCCTCTAGCAAACGGGAGTTGCATAATCTCATAGTCATAGGAACATGTATAAGTCATGAAGAAAGCAATAGCAACATACTAAACGATCGGGTGCTAAGCTAATGGAATGGGTCATGTCAATTAGATCATTCAACTAATGATGTGATCATGTTAATCAAATGACAATTCTTTGTCCATTGTTAGGAAACATAACCATCTTTGATTAACAAGCTAGTCTAGTAGAGGCATACTAGTGACACTCTGTTTGTCTATGTATTCACACATGTATTATGTTTCCGGTTAATACAATTCTAGCATGAATAATAAACTTTTATCATGATATAAGGAAATAAATAATAACTTTATTATTGCCTCTAGGGCATATTTCCTTCAGGGAACACAAGCTAACATAATCATCACGATCCAGGTTGCACCTCATAAGGTTGTGGATTGGTTGCATACGTTGATCTTGACATCCTCGCTTTTGAGATCTTCATCCACGCGATGACAACAAAAAGAAACCCTACTAGGATTTATCTTCTCGAAGATCGAGCTATACAATATCACTCGCGGAATGAGATGTTGAAACATCTCGAGTTGAGACACAAAACACATCGAGAGGGATGGAAGAACAATGACAGGGTTTGATTTGGTGGGCAACAATTCCACGCTTAGAAAGATGGTGGATGGCGTCGAGGTGGCGTGGAAATAATGGCCATGATCCCGTAACAGGGCACCTTGGGAAAGGTGACTTGTTGGATTGTTCCCTTAAGTGGCAAAAAGAATTATTTTTGATCCATAGATCATTGAAACTCTTCAGAACAGCCTAAGGCAATCACAAACGATCGTGTGAACGAATTTGACAGAATGGCATACCCATACCAGAATGGATGATGTGGGCTACCTTGTTGAAGACAACGCAAGGAATGATTTTGCTTGCGCGTGCTCTCAAGAACTTGAGCATTTCCATATTCATCAAGGTTTTACCAACATCCATGCCAAGGATCCTGGAAACACATCTTGCTACCATGATGAATAGTGTTGGACAATGCAGATGCAAAGGAAGACAACACTTTCCCAGATTTCACCTTAGCGAGGCCAAGGAAACAAAATCTAGATGATCGACCGAGAGACATTTGGCACTTAGCTTCTAATGTTCTCCTTGATGTTCTAGCGCAACCCATTTATAGATATGGTTTAATAACAAGAACATCAAGTAAAAGGTCAGACTTCGGAAGCTCAAGAATCCATAAGGAATAACTACGGAGGCAGATCCTGCAAGATTCTTATGGGGAGGTGACCAACTTCTTCAACCAAGATACTACAATAATAGGCCTTCCGGCTTGGTGTGTTGGCCATGACATCCACGTTACCGGTTTTACCCAGAGACCAATATTATAATTCTTGGGACACGTCCCAACCATCATATCTGCCTGAGATTCAGATCTGGTTGGTGTCAGGATATTCCAGACTCATCGAATCTGGAAAGAAAAGTGAAAGTTTGCAACACAAATCGACGAGATGACGTTGCGAGATTCTTAGGAAAATGAACTACGATAGCATGCTCCAAAACATGAGCTGGTTCTGCTACAAACCTGTGAGCATGCTGTCCAAGACAAGCATGACCACGTAGTAGTCTTATAATAGAACACTATCGAGTTCAGGTTAGGATCCATCATCAAAGATTTCGAAGTCTTTACGCGCGCTAGACTTCTTTTCCTTGAACAACTCAATCAGTGGCTTGGGGTGTGAGTAATTACACATGGAGTGGAGGTAGCTAGTCTTGCAAACCAGTGTATACTTCGCACATGCATAACTGACTTGGGATGGTTCCAGAGGAATCAACATTGACATTCTCGAATTCACGGTGGCAACTTGCATCAAATGCACAAGAATTAGAGGAAGTCACTCCTTTCAGCCGAACATATTCTTCATGAACGGAACATGAAGATAATGCTTATAAAAATTTATAATGCTAACTAGATGCTCAACACGAATCATGGAGAAGATAAAAATGTTGCTGATGGGCTCAACAACAATTCATCCAGGTTTCCATATAAGTGTAATTACACAATTATGTGAACAAGGTGATAGCATCGGTCAGACCCAAAAAATATAATGGTGTATGCCTGGGGAAACAACCACGGGTAAGACAACAGTACGAACATCATTGGTTCTAATTTGATTTGACGATAGCCCATAGTCAAATCAAAGATTAGATAAGACAATAGGTCCAACAACTGATCACGAGGACCAATCAATGGAGATATCATCTTTCTTCAACACACACACACAGAGAAGATATCCCTTAGAGATGAACTGAGTTGAGCAAAGCTTCTACATTCCAACTCTCCAAGTTGTTGTCTAGCTCAACCAACTAGCTCAGGGATATCCAACACAGATTCTTGGAGAAGGGGTGATTTAGAGGAAAAAACCAACATGATCACGAACTCAACATAGCGGTCAGGTGGCAACCAGGTAATACTTCCGAGAAGATCTTCGGAAAATCACGAACCCCCGATATGTTACTAAACTCGAGAACATTCTTGCTTTTCGGGGCAAGACGATGGGACCAAGAGAGTGATGGATTTCCACAATCCTATCTCATTGATCGAAGAATGCACTGAAAATAAGGACTAGGTATCACGATCCATCTTAGGATGATGATTCAATAACCAACATGCTAAGAATGAAATTATTGTCCATTAGCTACCAAGCAACGGGGTTGCCAGTAGTATTGATTTCACACATCATGGTTCACTTGTCGGCATTCCGGTTGCGACAACACAGGACCGAGGAATGAAACAATGATAGCGAGAAGTATCACTGCATCAAGAATTCATAAGAGATGGTGCAATTCTCATGACAATCCTGGCATAAAGGGGGTAATACTCCAGGGTAGAACAGAGCAAAAGCTGGATTGGCATTTGATCTGCAGAGCACAACTACTTTGACCCAATCCTTGAAATGGATGAGGTACTGGAGTTTGTTTCTCCTAGTCATTCCGGAATAGAACGACTTAACGGAGCACAAGAATAAAAGGCATCGATGAACACAAATGCACACACACTCTTGGCTATCAACTGATAGAGGATGGTCGGAATACAATTGAAGAGGAACAACTCAAGGAACATATAACTTTCTTAGTTGTGGATGCATAGATTAGTATGTCGAGCAAAACTCAACATTTCTTCCGGACAACCCATGCAGAAAGGTAGGACTGGCAGATTCACAATGCAGAATGGAGAACTCATCTAGAGCACTCTTATTGTGATCTTTTGGTTCAAAGGCTTTTGCCATATTGGTTCATGGTATTAGAAGAAGGATATACCACGGACCTCGAGGACTATCACATGGTTACTAATATCTTGAGGGAACTAGCAAATACTAACAACATGAAATAGGTGAACCTCGGTTTCAAAACCCAGGAGTAGAATGCCTACTACTAAGTGGCATCACGGGATGCTTTTGAGAATGGTGGCCAGAATCATCACACCGGAACACAAAACATGGCTAGATTACTAGGTGACTCCCTAAAACACCTAGGGACATAATAATAGCTCCAACATATATGTCTAGGCAATAGAGTACCTCAACTCACAGATTAGTGTGGTTGAACTGGCCCAAAGGAACATGGGGAACAGAAAGAAGCGATTTGCAAATGCATCAGACTATTTAGAAACCTGGGATGACCCGAACAGCATAATGGCTGTAAATGCTCAAAATGATTTGAGACATCCTGCAAAATGGTGGCATAACCACTTAACATCACAATATCAAAGTTCTGAGATGAACTGCCAACACACAGAAGTAGTAGGAACGGAACTGAGGCTTGAAACTATCAATTCTATATGTCTATGGATTAGTAGCACGTCTTCCTGATAGATAGATGAGAAGGCCAAATTCTTAATCCCCATAGAAAAGAAGAGGTTGACTTAGATCAGAAGGGCATAGGGTTAAGGAGTAAAAAGAGCCTTACGTTCCCTTCCTCAATCAATTCCCTTACATAACTAAACCATTTCTAGACTCGACTTCGACCAGTTTGGCTTGGTAATCCTATAGGCAGTCTGGCTCTGATACCAACGCTATCAGGACCCCGATTCCAAGTCACATCGATCTAGCCGGTAAAACCTCATATCACAATGCGGCCTCACGCACGGTATCCCCACAGTTGTCTCCATACCAAGGCCCGGGCCCGTTTGCGCCTGTTGGCTCACGTATATGATAGTGTCGCTAGCATCGATATGACAGAGAACCCGGGCCGACATGGCTAGTCGTGAACCCAAAGCGGCACTAACCTATGGCAACACGCATACATGAATCACATCGAGCATGTCGGTCAGCAGCGTGTGAATCCAGGCTGTAGCACTGGGCTAACAGGACTCCGGGAACCCGGGCTGTAGCAGGCTAGGCAGGACTCCGGATGTCACCGCGTGACATTTCCTCGAAGGGACAGACACAGAAACGAAGTGAAACACATGCCGGCCAGTCAAGTGTCCTGAGCAGTAGTGCTGGGCTAATAGGACTCCGGTGAACTGGGCTGTAGCGGACTACTATGGCTCATGGAAGCACTAGACTACATTTCCCCATAAGAGAGGTTGCCAAGGACAAACAACTAGGTTGTCGGATCCCACACATACCAAGCATTTCAATCATACACAAAATATGCTCGATATGTGCAAATACAACATGGCATCACAACATAACTCTACAACTCAAGTATTTATTCATTAGGCTCCGAGGAGCGAGATATTACAAACATGGATCTCATGACCCAACAATCATAGCATACAAATCAAGGCACAAGCGAAAGCTTAACATGTCTGAGTATAGACATTTACAAATGAAAAAGGCTAAGAACCCTGACTATCTACCAGATCCTGCCGAGGGCACAAGATCGTAGCTGAGGTATCAAGCTAAACATCGAAGTCCACGCGGAACTACTAGCGAGACTGAGGTCTCTCCTCAAAACATAAATTAAGCAAACGTGAGTACAAAGGTACTCAGCAAGACATACATAAGAACTAGCTACGTATGCATCGGTATCAACAAGGGGGGTGGTGGAGTTTGACTGCAGCAAGCTAGCTTTAACTCAGTGGCTAACCTGAACTATGACTGCAAGCAACTCTTTTGAGGTGGCGCACATGAGTCCACATATTCACCATTCAATACACCACTATGGATCCGCTCACATCTCCCTACGAGAAGGCCATCCATAGCACTCACACTTATCTTGGGAGTTTTAGAGTATCCACTTTCACTTGTCTATGAACTGTTATAGGCAACTCAGAAGTCCTTTACCGCGGACGCGGCTATTCGAATGGTTTAATACCCTGCAGGGGTGTACTTCGTCACACATGTTTCCACCACTTAGCGTCTGCACACGACATGTGCTCGGCAGACTTCAAGCGAAAGCCAACGTGGGTGTAGACCACGACCTGACTAACCGCACAAGTCTCTAGTCCAGGTTTATCGCATATTCGGGTTCCATCCACGAGGAGATCCGGCCGGAGTTTCGCTCACAGCCCCAAACGATGTGTGCAGGGTTCCCGAGACACCAAACGGTCACCCGGTACACCGTGCCACGGTGTATCTACCGCATCATAGCCCACCCCTAGGGTTAGCGGTATGCACGGCCACCAACACATATCCTATAAACACCAGAAACTAGTTCCAACTCCTGGACAGAGGACAAGAGGGGTCAGTAAGTTGGGCGGGGTCATATTTCAGGGCCCAATGTGTGGTAGTAGCTGTTTCATGGATCACAAACACAGAACTCCGTTCCTGAGAATGGTCTCAATGAGACAACCCACCATGTACTCCTACATGGCCTCTCACCGCTACCTTTACCAAATTGTGTTCACACTCTTAGCTCACACACAGTAGGACATGTTCACAACTTTCCAATTCATCCCCGATGAATCAGACCTGACACAACTCTAAGCAATAGCAGGCATGACAAGAAAATAAGAATGAGTAGGCACGTCAGGGCTCAAACAACTCCTACTCATGCTAGTGGGTTTCATCTATTTACTGTGGCAATGACAGGTCATGGAGAGGATAAGGGGTTCAACTACCGCAGCAAGTAACAGATGAGTCGTTGTTGTCCTAATGCAGTAAAAGAGAGCAGGAGCGAGAGAGTGGGATTGTATCGGAATGAGCAAGGGGGTTCTGCTTGCCTGGCACTTCTAAAGATAGTATAGTTCTTCATCGGTGTCATTGATCTCATCATCGGAACCACGTCTATCGAGAGGGAACAAATACTGGCAAACAAAGAGGAACACAATCAATGCAATGCAACAATTCTGATGCATGATAATGTCATGGAAATATGCTGTTGATTGAGCTAATGCAACTAGCAATCATATTAAATGAAGTTGGTTTGAACCAAGGGTTCAAATTCAAACTCCATATGTGCTTATTTAAATATCAATTATGCAAATTGCCCTGTACAGCAACCCTAGGTTGTTCAAACATGCATGCAAATGCCATAAACATATTCCTTGAATTTTTCTGATAATTTTTCATATATAATTTATTTCATTCTGAGTTATAGATAATTTTCTATGAATTTTAGAAGTTTTGGCTATTTTCTGGAATTTTCTGAATTATTTAAAATCCATAAAATCATTTACTGTGTCAGCATTGCGTCATGCTAACCTCAGCAAGTCAACTGCGGCAGACCAGGTCAAACCTGACCAGTGGGGTCCACTGGTCAGTCACATAGTGCTGGCTCGAGTCAACGACAGGTGGGACCGGTCAAAGGCCACGTCAGCAAAGTCAACCTGACATGTGGGCCTGGTGGGTTATTCTAAGTTAAACAGGGAATAAATTCCGGGGTTAATTAGCACGTGGGGCCCATCCGTCAGTGGCACACACCCCTCACAAACCGGAGCAACTCACTAGAAGGTTCGTGGTTCCGAGGGGGAACAATTCATGTTCAATGACGAACGGGAGATGGCTTCCTCTTACGGCCTTCAACTTTTTTTCTATGTTTAACATGCACTAATACAACTGTCTTGTGAAAATTTGGAAAATTTCAGGGGTCATTTGACCTTTTAAAGATATTTAAGTGGTTTTCTAACAATTTAATGACCGTAAGTCAAATTTGAACTACATCTATATGCAACGGTTTAAAAAATCATATTTTTGTTTACTTGTGTGCGAGTTAAAAAATCATCAGACGATGTAAATATCTGGTGTTCAAAAAGGGAAATGTAATGATCTGGCAAGACAACCGGCCCCACATGATTGGCAGTCTATCTCGCGGCTTGATGTTTGGTAGGTGAATGGCGGGGATCATTAATTAGACAGGGTTCTGCATTGGAAAACGTCAACTATTATGTTCACACATGGATTTTGGCTATTATGTTCACACATAGATTTTGCTGCTGGAATCGTGTGTTATTCAAACTACAGTACTCATAAATTCTGGCAACCGACATGTGTACTGTCCCCGTCGATCTAGAGTCCGGCCGCCAATAAATACTACCTTGCTTACATCATCCCGCCTGCATTCTCATCTACATCCTCCCCTCGCTCGCCCTCTCTCTCTCTCAAATCCCTGCCATCGCGTCACCAGTTTGCCCACGCGCCGACGAGGAGTCGCCGCCCCCCGAGGATGCTCAGTCGATTAGGAGCGACGAGGACCCCTACGCGCCGCCTGATGAGGTCGCGCCAGACCCCCCAACTTTGGATTGGTTTTGGGTCCAGTACAATCTTTGTCTGTGGAAGTCGCTGCCGCCGGCTGAGAAAGCTAGGCAAGTGGAGTTCAAAAAGGAGATGGCGGAGGAGGAAGCCAGGTACCAGGCAGCCTGTGAAGCCCGTGATGCTGCCTGGAAAAAGGAGGCGGCGAAGCTTTGGGGCCGGGCGCGTCGTCGTGCCGTGGAGGTGTATGAAGAAGGGTACTTCGTGAGGAAGGTCATAGGCGCTGGGCGCCTCGTCGCTGCGTGGAGGTGGGCCGATAAGCTCCAGCATGCGACCGATGAGGTGCTCCGGTCGGCGCCCAACAAAATGGCAAGATTGGCCGCGCACGTCCGCCAGCAAGAGGCAGATTGGTACGTTAAGCGCTGCGAGGCAGAGGAGGTGGAGTACTGCCTCCGCACTGGGAATACGGCGTGCACCAGGGAGCTGCTGGCGAGGGGCTATCGGAATACTGCCCCAGGAGGGATTATTAGTTTTGGTATTGTTCATTTTCAATTTTATGCATTGTACCTAGTAGTTAAGTATCATCACATATATGTGATGATATTATATATATATATATATATATACATAAACACTATTCTGATCACGGGATCAGAATAATATTCTGATCACAACCTGAACTTCCTGAGTAACACGCCTGAACTTCCCTCTGTACAAACCCGAACTTCGGGCTAGCTTCGCAACCGTGGCTTCCCCCGCGAATTTTTCCGGTCGGTAGTGTTGTGTGGCATGTGACTGTAATCCAGATACTCATACCTGCATCTAAATGCTAGTTTTGATTCGTAATTTTGCATTTTGGTGGATTCACTCTCGGGGCGGATGAACTCGTGTCTGTTTATAAGTTTAATGCATTCAGTGGATGTTCTGAAACCTCTAACATGATGGTAATTTGGTTTAAGTACGAGTTTCGTGGGCAATTTTTCGTTAATTTCAACGGATTTGATTTGAGGCTCTGTGTTCTTTGTCCGCAGGAGTGGTTCCGCCGCTTCTGTAGATTTGTTATTTTTATTTGAGTATAGATGGTGGATTTGATTGCAGTAGTGAGATTGGACCGTTCATGCGTTGTTAATTCCATCGGGAAGGCGAATACACCGCTGAAATCGGGAGATTGGATCTCGTGTCCGCCCGTGCTGGTTTTCAGTTCTTCAATTAGACAGCCTGGTTTGATTTATTGTTTTGATGTGCAGGGCGCAATATGATAACATTCGAGGTCGTGGCCTGAGAAGGTGTAGTCACCCAAGTGATTAAATCTGAAAAGCAAATTCGATAATGCGTTTTTTCGGTGATTCTACTATCTTTGTTACAGAGTTGGACTTCTGCACCTTTTGCGGTTGAACTTCCCTCGTTTTAATGCATGTTTTTTGGTTGATGCTGCAATACGATCTGTTCCGTTGGTGTTGTTATAAAAATTTTGTGTATGTTTTTTTTGTTTTTCAGAGTACTCATATACGTAAAAGTGGAGGTGGTCCATAGATACACAAATCATCCTTTTTATATTTATTCTGTCTTCGGGGCTAGTTTTTTGGATTGTCCACATTCTGTGGTAGTAATTGGACTTCTATGCTATCAGTGATTGAACTTCCTGATTTCCACATTGCAAGGTGGTTCAAAATCGCGCTCTATTTTTTGTTTTTTCTGTTTTTTTTTGTAATTTTCAATTTTCTAATTTGGGTTTTAGTTTGTTTCGTGGCAACTATGAGATTATTCCCAAATACGCATGCACACCTTACTTATTTTTTTTAGCACGTTTGCATACTTCAAACAGTGGTAGAACTTCAGTTTGTGTTTAACGTGAACTTACAAGATTTTTGCTTCTGTGTATTTTGTCTTTTCTACATGTTCATTTGATGTTTTTTCCAAACACCGAACTTCTGTGTTTTTACAGCTTGAACTTACCTTTATTTAGAAACATTTTATTAGTTAACTTGCGCCTTGTGCATTTTGCTTCTTCGACACTAAACATTATTATTCCTCAGGTGCTTCTTTCTTGGTTTATCATGTCACAGCAAAAATTTTCTTGAATGCAGGTTCATCTTTTTCACATTGATATTCCAGGACAGATTACGTTCCAGAAATCAAAAACCCTTAGTAGATTTCTTCGGCAATTTGTTGTAACTACTGTGTAAGTGTGGAGCTGGATCACAAGCACTATCTTCAGTACGATCAGGACTTCTTTTTTATTAATGGTTGAACTTCAGGTTTTGGAGATTTGCACTCCACATTGGGAGGTGAAGGTGCATGATGCTCTATATTTTGTTTGTTTGGTTTTCTTTGTAATTTTTAATTCTCAAATCCTAGCGCGCAGCAATGCGGTAGCGCCAGGTCGAGCAGGGGGGAGGGGGGGTCGGGACCGCCCTCCCCTCCCCCATGCGAGGCCGAGACAGGAACAAGCCGGAGCAGGCGACGACGCGGCATGCCGCGTCATCGCATGCAGAGGCGAGTCCATCACATCCGTGACCCCACTATCTATCTTAGGGGTTTTTAGGGTTTATGGTGCTTGCGGTGGGGGTGGAAACAGAATAACCGCATTGCGTCCTTTCAAATCCTAGCACGCAGCAATGCGGTAGCGCGAGGCCGAGCAGGGGGGAGGGGGGTCCCCTCCCCTCCCCCTGCGATGCCGAGAAAGGAACGAGCCGGAGCAGGCGACGACGCAGCGTGTCGCATCGTCGCATGCGGAGGCGAGTCCGTCACATCCGTGACCCCACTATCTATCTTAGGGTTTTTAGGGTTTAGGGTGCGTGCGGTGGGGGTGGAAACAGAATAACCGCATTGCGTCCTGTCATATCCTTGCGCGCAGCAATGCGGTAGCGCGAGGACGAGCAGGGGGGAGGGGGGTCGGGACCCCCTCCCCTCCCCTCCTCCTGCGAGGCCGAGACAGGAACGAGCCGGAGCAGGCGACGCCGCGGCGTGCCGCGTCGTCGCATGCGAAGGCGAGTCCGTCACATCTATGAGCCCACTATATATCTTAGGGTTTTTAGGGTATAGGGTGCGTGCAGTGGGGGTGGAAACAGAATAACCGCATTGCGTCCTGTCAAATCCTAGCATGCAGCAATGCGGTAGCGCGAGGCCGAGCAGGGGTGGGGGGTCAGGACCCCCCCTCCCCTCCCCCTGCGAGGCAGACACAGGAACGAGCCGGAGCAGGCGACGACGCGGCGTGCCGCGTCGTCGCATGCAAAGGCGAGTCCGTCACATCTGTGACCCCACTATATATCTTAGGGTGTTTAGGGTTTAGGGTGCGTGCAGTGGGGGTGGAAACAGAATAACCGCATTGCGTCCTGTCAAATCCTAGCGCGCAGCAATGCGGTAGCACGAGGCCGAGTAGGGGGGAGGGGGGAGGGACCCCCCCTCCCCACCCCCTGCGAGGCCGAGACAGGAATGAGCTGGAGCAGGCGACAACACGGCGTGCCGCGTCGTCGCATGCGGAGGCGAGTCTGTCACATCCGTGACCCCACTATCTATCTTAGGGTTTTTAGGGTTTAGGGTGCGTGCGGTGGGGGTGGAAACAGAATAACCGCATTTTGTCCTGACAAATCCTAGCGCGCAGCAATATGGTAGCGCGATGCCGAGTAGGGAGGGAGGGGGGTCGGGACCCCCTGCCCTCCCCCTGCGAGGCCGAGACAGGAACGAGCCGGAGCAGGTGACGACGCGGCGTGCCGCGTCGTCGCATGCGGAGGCGAGTCCTTCACATCCGTGACCCCACTATCTATCTTAGGGTTTTTAGGGTTTAGGGTGCTTACGATGAGGGTCGAAACAGAATAACCGCATTGCGTCCTGTCAAATCCTAGCGCGCAGCAATGCGGTAGCGTGAGGCCGAGCAGGGGGGGAGGGGGGTCGGGACCCCCCTCCCCTCCCCCTGCGAGGCCGAGACAGGAACGAGCCGGAGCAGGTGACGACGTGGCGTGCCACGTCGTCGCATGTGGAGGCGTGTCTGTCACATCCGTGACCCCACTATCTATCTTAGGGTTTTTAGGGTTTAGGGTGTGTGCGATGGGGGTGGAAACAGAATAACCGCATTGCGTCCTGTCAAATCAGCGCGCAGCAATGCAGTAGCGCGAGGCCGAGCAGGGGGGAGGGCGGTCGGGACCCCCCCTCCTCTCCACCTGCGAGGCCAAGACAGGAACGAGCCGGAGCAGGCGACGACGCGGCGTGCCGCGTCGTCGCATGCAGAGGCGAGTCCATCACAACCGTGACCCCACTATCTATCTTGGGGTTTTAGGGTTTAGGGTGCGTGCGGTGGGGGTGGAAACAGAATAACCGCATTGCGTCCTGTCAAATCCTAGTGCGCAGCAATGTGGTAGCGCGAGGCCGAGCAGGGGGGAGGGGGGTCGGGACGCCCTGCCCTCCCCCTGCGAGGCCGAGACAGGAACGAGCCGAAGCAGGCGACGATGCGGCGTGCCGCGTCGTCGCATGCGGAGGCGAGTCCGTCACATCCGTGACCCCACTATATATCTTAGGGTTTAGGGTTCGTGCGGTGGGGGTGGAAACAGAATAACCGCATTGCGTCCTGTCAAATCCTAGCGCGCAGCAATGCGGTAGCGCGAGGCCAAGCAGGGGGGAGAGGGGTCGGGACCCCCCCTCCCATCCCCCTGCGAGTCCGAGACAGGAACGAGCCGGAGCAGGTGACGACGCGGCGTGCCGCGTCGTCGCATGCGGAGGCGAGTCCTTCACATCCGTGACCCCACTATCTATCTTAGGGTTTTTAGGGTTTAGGGTGCTTGCGATGAGGGTGGAAACAAAATAACCGCATTGCGTCCTGTCAAATCCTAGCGCGCAGCAATGCGGTAGCGCGAGGCTGAGCAGGGGTGAGGGGGGAGGGACCCTCCCTCCCCTCCGGCTGCGAGGCCGAGACAGGAATGAGCAGGAGCAGGCGACGACGCGGCATGCCGCGTCATTGCATGCGGAGGCGAGTCCGTTACATCCGTGACCCCACTATCTATCTTAGGGTTTTTAGGGTTTAGGGTGTGTGCGGTGGGGGTGGAAACAGAATAAGCGCATTGCGTCCTGTCAAATCCTAGCGCGCAGCAATGCGGTAGCGCCAGGCCGAGCAGGGGGGGAGGGGGGAGGGACCCTCCCTCCCCTCCACCTGCGAGGCCAAGACAGGAACGAGCCGGAGCAGACGACGACGCGGCGTGCCGCGTCATCGCATGCGGAGGCGAGTCCGTCACATCCGTGACCCCACTATCTATCTTAGGGTTTTTAGGGTTTAGGGTGTGTGCGATGGGGGTGGAAACAGAATAACCGCATTGCGTCCTGTCAAATCCTAGCGCGCAGCAATGCAGTAGCGCGAGGCCGAGCAGGGGGGAGGGCGGTCGGGACCCCCCCTCCCCTCCACCTACGAGGCCAAGACAGGAACGAGCCGGAGCAGGCGTGCCGCGTCGTCGCATGCGGAGGCGAGTCCGTCACATCTGTGACCCCACTATCTATCTTAGGGTTTTTAGGGTTTAGGGTTCGTGCGGTGGGGGTGGAAATAGAATAACCGCATTGCGTCCTGTCAAATCCTAGCGCGCAGCAATGCGGTAGCGCGAGGCCAAGCAGGGGGGAGACGGGTCGGAACCCCCCTCCCATCCCCCTGCGAGTCCGAGACAGGAACGAGCCGGAGCAGGTGACGACGCGGCGTGCCGCGTCGTTGCATGCGGAGGCGAGTCCTTCACATCCGTGACCCCACTATATATCTTAGGGTTTAGGGTTCGTGCGGTGGGGGTGGAAACAGAATAACCGCATTGCCTCCTGTCAAATACTAGTGCGCAGCAATGCGGTAGCGCGAGGCCAAGCAGGGGGGAGAGGGGTCGGGACCCCCCCTCCCATCCCCCTGCAAGTCCGAGACAGGAACGAGCCGGAGCAGGTGACGACGCGGCGTGCCGCGTCGTCGCATGCCGAGGCGAGTCCTTCAGATCCGTGACCCCACTATCTATCTTAGGGTTTTTAGGGTTTAGGGTGCTTGCGATGAGGGTGGAAACAGAATAACCGCATTGCGTCCTGTCAAATCCTAGCGCGCAGCAATGCGGTAGCGCGAGGCTGAGCAGGGGTGAGGGGGGAGGGACCCTCCCTCCCCTCCGCCTGCGAGGCCGAGACAGGAATGAGCCGGAGCAGGCGACGACGCGGCATGCCGCGTCGTTGCATGCGGAGGCGAGTCCGTTACATCCGTGACCCCACTATCTATCTTAGGGTTTTTAGGGTTTAGGGTGTATGCGGTGGGGGTGGAAACAGAATAAGCGCATTGCGTCCTGTCAAATCCTAGCGCGCAGCAATGCGGTAGCGCCAGGCCGAGCAGGGGGGGAGGGGGGGAGGGACCCTCCCTCCCCTCCACCTGCGAGGCCAAGACAGGAACGAGCCGGAGCAGACGACGACGCGGCGTGCCGCTCATCGCATGCGGAGGCGAGTCCGTCACATCCGTGACCCCACTATCTATCTTAGGGTTTTTAGGGTTTAGGGTGTGTACGATGGGGGTGGAAACAGAATAACCACATTGCGTCCTGTCAAATCCTAGCGCGCAGCAATGCAGTAGCGCGAGGCCGAGCAGGGGGAGGGGGTCGGGACCCCCCTCCCCTCCACCTACGAGGCCAAGACAGGAACGAGCCGGAGCAGGCGACGAGGCGGCGTGCCGCGTCGTCGCATGCGGAGGCGAGTCCGTCACATCCGTGACCCCACTATCTATCTTAGGGTTTTTAGGGTTTAGGGTTCGTGCGGTGGGGGTGGAAATAGAATAACCGCATTGCGTCCTGTCAAATCCTAGCGCGCAGCAATGCGGTAGCGCGAGGCCAAGAAGGGGGGAGAGGGGTCGGGACCCCCCTCCTATCCCCCTGCGAGTCCGAGACAGGAACGAGCCGGAGCAGGTGACGACGCGGCGTGCCGCGTCGCCGCATGCGGAGGCGAGTCCTTCACATCCGTGACCCCACTATATATCTTAGGGTTTAGGGTTCGTGCGGTGGGGGTGGAAACAGAATAACCACATTACGTCCTGTCAAATCCTAGTGCCCAGCAATGCGGTAGCGCGAGGCCAAGCAGTGGGGAGAGGGGTCGGGACCCCCCCTCCCATCCCCCTGCGAGTCCGAGACAGGAACGAGCCGGAGCAGGTGACGACGCGGCGTGCCGCGTCGTCGCATGCGGAGGCGAGTCCTTCACATCCGTGACCCCACTATCTATCTTAGGGTTTTTAGGGTTTAGGGTGCTTGCGATGTGGGTGGAAACAGAATAATCGTGTTGCGTCCTGTCAAATCCTAGCGCGCAGCAATGCCGTAGCGCGAGGCTGAGCAGGGGTGAGGGGGGAGGGACCCTCCCTCCCCTCCGCCTGCGAGGCCGAGACAGGAATGAGCCGGAGCAGGCGACGACGCGGCATGCCGCGTCGTTGCATGCGGAGGCGAGTCCGTTACATCCATGACCGCACTATCTATCTTAGGGTTTACGGTGTGTGCGGTGGGGGTGGAAGCAGAATAAGCGCATTGCGTCCTGTCAAATCCTAGCGCGCAGCAATGCGGTAGCGCCAGGCCGAGCAGGGGGGGAGGGGGGGAGGGACCCTCCCTCCCCTCCACCTGTGAGGCCAAGACAGGAACGAGCCGGAGCAGACGACGACGCGGCGTGCCGCGTCATCGCATGCGGAGGCGAGTCCGTCACATCCGTGACCCCACTATCTATCTTAGGGTTTTTAGGGTTTAGGGTGTGTGCGATGGGGGTGGAAACAGAATAACCGCATTGCGTCCTGTCAAATCCTTGCGCGCAGCAATGCAGTAGCGCGAGGCCGAGCAGGGGGGAGGGTGGTCGGGACCCCCCCTCCCCTCCACCTGCGAGGCCAAGACAGGAACGAGCCGGAGCAGGCGACGACGCGGCGTGCCACGTCGTCGCATGCGGAGGCGAGTCCGTCACATCCGTGACCCCACTATCTATCTTAGGGTTTTTAGGGTTTAGGGTGCGTGCGGTGGGGGTGGAAACAGAATAACCGCATTGCGTCCTGTCAAATCCTAGTGCGCAGCAATGTGGTAGCGCGAGGCCGAGCAGGGGGGAGGGGGGTTGGGACGCCCTGCCCTTCCCCTGCGAGGCCGAGACAGGAACGAGCCGAAGCAGGCGACGATGCGGCGTGCCGCGTCGTCGCATGCGGAGGCGAGTCCGTCACATCCGTGACCCCACTATATATCTTAGGGTTTAGGGTTCATGCGGTGGGGGTGGAAATAGAATAACCGCATTGCGTCCTGTCAAATCCTAGCGCGCAGCAATGCGGTAGCGCGAGGCCAAGCAGGGGGGAGAGGGGTCGGGACCCGCCTCCCATCCCCCTGCGAGTCCCAGACAGGAACGAGCCGGAGCAGGTGACGATGCGGCGTGCCGCGTCGTCGCATGCGGAGGCGAGTCCTTCACATCCGTGACCCCACTATCTATCTTAGGGTTTTTAGGGTTTAGGGTGCTTGCGATGAGGGTGGAAACAGAATAACCGCGTTGCGTCCTGTCAAATCCTAGCGCGCAGCAATGCGGTAGCGCCAGGCCGAGCAGGGGGGGAGGGGGGGAGGGACCCTCCCTCCCCTCCACCTGCGAGGCCAAGACAGGAACGAGCCGGAGCAGACGACGACGCGGCGTGCCGCGTCATCGCATGCGGAGGCGAGTCCGTCACATCCGTGACCCCACTGTCTATCTTAGGGTTTTTAGGGTTTAGCGTGTGTGCGATGGGGGTGGAAACAGAATAACCGCATTGCGTCCTGTCAAATCCTAGCGCGCAGCAATGCAGTAGCGCGAGGCCGAGCAGGGGGGAGGGGTCGGGACCCCCCCTCCCATCCCCGTGCGAGTCCGAGATAGGAACGAGTCGGAGCAGGCGACGACGTGGCGTGCCGCGTCGTCGCATGCGGAGGCGAGTCTGTCACATCCGTGATCCCACTATCTATCTTAGGGTTTTAGGGTTTAGGGTGCGTGCGGTGGGGGTGGAAACAGAATAACCGCATTGCGTCCTGTCGAATCCTAGCGCGCAGCAATGCGGTAGCGCGAGGCCGAGCAGGGGTGAGGGGGGGAGGGACCCTCCCTCCCCTCCACCTGCGAGGCCGAGACAGGAATGAGCCGGAGCAGGCGACGACGCGGCAAGCCGCGTCGTTGCATGCGGAGGCGAGTCCGTTACATCCGTGACCCCACTATCTATCTTAGGGTTTTTAGGGTTTAGGGTGTGTGCGGTGGGGGTGGAAACAGAATAAGCGCATTGCGTCCTGTCAAATCCTAGCGCGCAGCAATGCGGTAGCGCCAGGCCGAGCAGGGGGGAGGGGGGGAGGGACCCTCCCTCCCCTCCACCTGCGAGGCCAAGAGAGGAACGAGCCGGAGTAGACGACGACGCGGCGTGCCGCGTCATCGCATGCGGACGCGAGTCCGTCACATCCGTGACCCCACTATCTATCTTAGGGTTTTTAGGGTTTAGGGTGTGTGCGATGGGGGTGGAAACAGAATAACCGCATTGCGTCCTGTCAAATCCTAGCGCGCAGCAATGCAGTAACGCGAGGCCGAGCAGGGGGGGAGGGCGGTCGGGACCCCCCCTCCCCTCCACCTGCGAGGCCAAGACAGGAACGAGCCGGAGCAGGCGACGACGCGGCGTGTCGCGTCGTCGCATGCGGAGGCGAGTCCGTCACATCCGTGACCCCACTATCTATCTTATGGTTTTTAGGGTTTAGGGTGCATGCGGTGGGGGTGGAAACAGAATAACCGCATTGCGTCCTGTCAAATCCTAGTGCGCAGCAATGTGGTAGCGCGAGCCCGAGCAGGGGGGGAGGGGGGTCGGGACGCCCTGCCCTCCCCCTGCGAGGCCGAGACAGGAACGAGCCGAAGCAGGCGACGATGCGGCGTGCCGCGTCGTCGCATGCGGAGGCGAGTCCGTCACATCCGTGACCCCACTATATATCTTAGGGTTTAGGGTTCATGCGGTGGGGGTGGAAATAGAATAACCGCATTGCGTCCTGTCAAATCCTAGCGCGCAGCAATGCGGTAGCGCGAGGCCAAGCAGGGGGGAGAGGGGTCGGGACCCGCCTCCCATCCCCCTGCGAGTCCCAGACAGGAACGAGCCGGAGCAGGTGACGATGCGGCGTGCCGCGTCGTCGCATGCGGAGGCGAGTCCTTCACATCCGTGACCCCACTATCTATCTTAGGGTTTTTAGGGTTTAGGGTGCTTGCGATGAGGGTGGAAACAGAATAACCGCGTTGCGTCCTGTCAAATCCTAGCGCGCAGCAATGCGGTAGCGCCAGGCCGAGCAGGGGGGGAGGGGGGGAGGGACCCTCCCTCCCCTCCACCTGCGAGGCCAAGACAGGAACGAGCCGGAGCAGACGACGACGCGGCGTGCCGCATCATCGCATGCGGAGGCGAGTCCGTCACATCCGTGACCCCACTATCTATCTTAGGGTTTTTAGGGTTTAGCGTGTGTGCGATGGGGGTGGAAACAGAATAACCGCATTGCGTCCTATCAAATCCTAGCGCGCAGCAATGCAGTAGCGCGAGGCCGAGCAGGGGGGAGGGGTCGGGACCCCCCCTCCCATCCTCGTGCGAGTCCGAGATAGGAACGAGTCGGAGCAGGCGACGACGTGGCGTGCCGCGTCGTCGCATGCGGAGGCGAGTCTGTCACATCCGTGATCCCACTATCTATCTTAGGGTTTTAGGGTTTAGGGTGCGTGCGGTGGGGGTGGAAACAGAATAACCGCATTGCGTCCTGTCGAATCCTAGCGCGCAGCAATGCGGTAGCGCGAGGCCGAGCAGGGGTGAGGGGGGAGGGACCCTCCCTCCCCTCCACCTGCGAGGCCGAGACAGGAATGAGCCAGAGCAGGCGACGACGCGGCAAGCCGCGTCGTTGCATGCGGAGGCGAGTCCGTTACATCCGTGACCCCACTATCTATCTTAGGGTTTTTAGGGTTTAGGGTGTGTGCGGTGGGGGTGGAAACAGAATAAGCGCATTGCGTCCTGTCAAATCCTAGCGCGCAGCAATGCGGTAGCGCCAGGCCGAGCAGGGGGGAGGGGGGGAGGGACCCTCCCTCCCCTCCACCTGCGAGGCCAAGACAGGAACGAGCCGGAGCAGACGACGACGCGGCGTGCCGCGTCATCGCATGCGGACGCGAGTCCGTCACATCCGTGACCCCACTATCTATCTTAGGGTTTTTAGGGTTTAGGGTGTGTGCGATGGGGGTGGAAACAGAATAACCGCATTGCGTCCTGTCAAATCCTAGCGCGCAGCAATGCAGTAACGCGAGGCCGAGCAGGGGGGGAGGGCGGTCGGGACCCCCCCTCCCCTCCACCTGCGAGGCCAAGACAGGAACGAGCCGGAGCAGGCGACGACGCGGCGTGTCGCGTCGTCGCATGCGGAGGCGAGTCCGTCACATCCGTGACCCCACTATCTATCTTATGGTTTTTAGGGTTTAGGGTGCATGCGGTGGGGGTGGAAACAGAATAACCGCATTGCGTCCTGTCAAATCCTAGTGCGCAGCAATGTGGTAGCGCGAGCCCGAGCAGGGGGGGAGGGGGGTCGGGACGCCCTGCCCTCCCCCTGCGAGGCCGAGACAGGAACGAGCCGAAGCAGGCGACGATGCGGCGTGCCGCGTCGTCGCATGCGGAGGCGAGTCCGTCACATCCGTGACCCCACTATATATCTTAGGGTTTAGGGTTCATGCGGTGGGGGTGGAAATAGAATAACCGCATTGCGTCCTGTCAAATCCTAGCGCGCAGCAATGCGGTAGCGCGAGGCCAAGCAGGGGGGAGAGGGGTCGGGACCCGCCTCCCATCCCCCTGCGAGTCCCAGACAGGAACGAGCCGGAGCAGGTGACGATGCGGCGTGCCGCGTCGTCGCATGCGGAGGCGAGTCCTTCACATCCGTGACCCCACTATCTATCTTAGGGTTTTTAGGGTTTAGGGTGCTTGCGATGAGGGTGGAAACAGAATAACCGCGTTGCGTCCTGTCAAATCCTAGCGCGCAGCAATGCGGTAGCGCCAGGCCGAGCAGGGGGGGAGGGGGGGAGGGACCCTCCCTCCCCTCCACCTGCGAGGCCAAGACAGGAACGAGCCGGAGCAGACGACGACGCGGCGTGCCGCGTCATCGCATGCGGAGGCGAGTCCGTCACATCCGTGACCCCACTATCTATCTTAGGGTTTTTAGGGTTTAGCGTGTGTGCGATGGGGGTGGAAACAGAATAACCGCATTGCGTCCTATCAAATCCTAGCGCGCAGCAATGCAGTAGCGCGAGGCCGAGCAGGGGGGAGGGGTCGGGACCCCCCCTCCCATCCTCGTGCGAGTCCGAGATAGGAACGAGTCGGAGCAGGCGACGACGTGGCGTGCCGCGTCGTCGCATGCGGAGGCGAGTCTGTCACATCCGTGATCCCACTATCTATCTTAGGGTTTTAGGGTTTAGGGTGCGTGCGGTGGGGGTGGAAACAGAATAACCGCATTGCGTCCTGTCGAATCCTAGCGCGCAGCAATGCGGTAGCGCGAGGCCGAGCAGGGGTGAGGGGGGAGGGACCCTCCCTCCCCTCCACCTGCGAGGCCGAGACAGGAATGAGCCAGAGCAGGCGACGACGCGGCAAGCCGCGTCGTTGCATGCGGAGGCGAGTCCGTTACATCCGTGACCCCACTATCTATCTTAGGGTTTTTAGGGTTTAGGGTGTGTGCGGTGGGGGTGGAAACAGAATAAGCGCATTGCGTCCTGTCAAATCCTAGCGCGCAGCAATGCGGTAGCGCCAGGCCGAGCAGGGGGGAGGGGGGGAGGGACCCTCCCTCCCCTCCACCTGCGAGGCCAAGACAGGAACGAGCCGGAGCAGACGACGACGCGGCGTGCCGCGTCATCGCATGCGGACGCGAGTCCGTCACATCCGTGACCCCACTATCTATCTTAGGGTTTTTAGGGTTTAGGGTGTGTGCGATGGGGGTGGAAACAGAATAACCGCATTGCGTCCTGTCAAATCCTAGCGCGCAGCAATGCAGTAACGCGAGGCCGAGCAGGGGGGGAGGGCGGTCGGGACCCCCCCTCCCCTCCACCTGCGAGGCCAAGACAGGAACGAGCCGGAGCAGGCGACGACGCGGCGTGTCGCGTCGTCGCATGCGGAGGCGAGTCCGTCACATCCGTGACCCCACTATCTATCTTATGGTTTTTAGGGTTTAGGGTGCATGCGGTGGGGGTGGAAACAGAATAACCGCATTGCGTCCTGTCAAATCCTAGTGCGCAGCAATGTGGTAGCGCGAGCCCGAGCAGGGGGGGAGGGGGGTCGGGACGCCCTGCCCTCCCCCTGCGAGGCCGAGACAGGAACGAGCCGAAGCAGGCGACGATGCGGCGTGCCGCGTCGTCGCATGCGGAGGCGAGTCCGTCACATCCGTGACCCCACTATATATCTTAGGGTTTAGGGTTCGTGCAGTGGGGGTGGAAACAGAATAACCGCATTGCGTCCTGTCAAATCCTAGCGCGCAGCAATGCGGTAGCGCGAGGCCAAGCAGGGGGGAGAGGGGTCGGGACCCCCCCTCCCATCCCCCTGCGAGTCCGAGACAGGAACGAGCCAGAGCAGGTGACGACGCGGCGTGCCGCGTCGTCGCATGCGGAGGCGAGTCCTTCACATCCGTGACCCCACTATCTATCTTAGGGTTTTTAGGGTTTAGGGTGCTTGCGATGAGGGTGGAAACAGAATAACCGCATTGCGTCCTGTCAAATCCTAGCACGCAGCAATGCGGTAGCGCTAGGCCGAGCAGGGGGGAGGGGGGGAGGGACCCCCCTCCCCTCCCCCTGCGAGGCCGAGACAGGAACGAGTCGGAGCAGGCGACGACGTGGCGTGCCGCGTCGTCGCATGCGGAGGCGAGTCTGTCACATCCCTGACCCCACTAACTATCTTAGGGTTTTTAGGGTTTAGGGTGCATGCAGTGGGGGTGGAAACAGAATAACCGCATTGCGTCCTGTCAAATCCTAGCGCGCAGCAATGCGGTAGCGCGAGGCCGAGCAGGGGCACCCCTCCCCCTGCGAGGCCGAGACAGGAACGAGCCGGAGCAGGCGATGACGCGGTGTGCTGCGTCGTCGCATGCAGAGGCGAGTCCGTCACATCCGTGACCCCACTATCTATCTTAGGGTTTTTAGGGTTTAGGGTGCGTGCGGTGGGGGTGGAAACAAAATATCCGCATTTCATCCTGTCAAATCCTAGCGCGCTACAATGCGGTAGCACGAGGCCGAGCAGGGGGGAGGGGGGGAGGGACCCCCCCTCCCCTCCCCCTGCGAGGCCGAGATAGGAACGAGCCGGACCAGGCAACGACATGGCGTGCCGCGTCGTCGCATGTGGAGGCGAGTCCGTCACATTCGTGACCCCACTATCTATCTTAGGGTTTTTAGGGTTTAGGGTGCGTGCGGTGGGGGTGGAAATAGAATAACCGCATTGCGTCCTGTCAAATCCTAGTGCGCAGCAATGCGGTAGCGCGAGGCCGAGCAGGGGTGAGGGGGTCGGGACCCCCCTCCCCTCCGCCTGCGAGGCCGAGACAGGAACGAGCCGGAGCAAGCGACGACGCGGCATGCCGCGTCGTTGCATGCGGAGGCGAGTCCGTTACATCCGTGACCCCACTATCTATCTTCGGGTTTTTAGGGGTTAGGGTGTGTGCGGTGGGGGTGGAAACAGAATAACCGCATTGCGTCCTGTCAAATCCTAGCACGCAGCAATGCGGTAGCGCGAGGCCGGGCAGGGGGGGAGGGGGGAGGGACCCCCCTCCCCTCCCCCTGCGAGGCCGAGACAGGAACGAGCTGGAGCAGGCGACGACGCAGTGTGCCGCGTCGTCGCATGCGGAGGCTAGTCCGTCACATCTGTGACCCCACTATCTATCTTAGGGTTTAGGGTGCGTGCAGTGGGGGTGGAAACAGAATAACCGCATTGCGTCCTGTCAAATCCTAGTGCGCAGCAATGCGGTAGCGCGAGGCCGAGCAGGGGGGAGGGGCGGTCGAGACCCCCCTTCCCCTCCCCCTGCGAGGCCGAGACAGGAACGAGCCGGAGCAGGCGACGACGCGACGTGCCGCGTCATCGCATGCGGAGGCGAGTCCGTCACATTCGTGACCCCACTATCTATCTTAGGGTTTTTAGGGTTTAGGGTGCGTGCGGTGGGGGTGGAAACAGAATAACCGCATTGCGTCCTGTCAAATCCTAGCGCGCAGCAATGTGGTAGCGCGAGGCCGAGCAGGGGGGAGGGTGGTCGGGACCCCCCCCCTCCCCTCCCCCTGCGAAGCCGAGACAGGAACGAGCTGGAGCAGGCGACGACGCGGCGTGCCGCGTCGTCGCATGCGGAGGTGAGTCCGTCACATCCGTCACCCCACTATCTATCTTAGGGTTTTTATTGTTTAGGGTGAACTTCATCTGTTTTATTTGTTGAACTTCTTCTTTTTGTTTCTTTATGGTTTATTTATTCTTATTCCTTTACTTCTTTTATTAGGGCACTTGAACTTCTGTTCTTTATTTTTTGAACTTCTTTTCTCTTGTTTTTTAGGGGCATATTTATGTATGTATGTTTCTTCCTTTAGTACTTTATTTGCCATCTATTTTGGGTTTTTAGGATATCAGCTATGCTGTTTCGTGATCTTATCTCATTATAATAGATGCATTCAAATGGTGCATTTATTTATCTACACATGTATTTACTATTTTAGCTGTTGGGGGGTAAAATTGTAAATTCAGTGGCGCTGCAAGTCCCATGACAGAGAGGCATTAAGGGAGCATCTGCCTCCCGACCACGTGTCAGAAAACTCCTCTCCCCTTGTCGCTCGCTCTCTCCCCCCTCTCCGTCGCTCCGCTGCCTTCCTCTCCTCCATCTCCCCCCGATTTCTCCGTCCTTGTCCCCTGCCCTCATGCTGGAGTAACCGGCGCATGCCCCCGCTCCTATTTCTCCCCCACACCCTGCTCTCTCTCGCCCAACCCGCTCTCTTCTGCTCTGAAGCGAGGGCGGCAACTGCCTGCGCGGTTGCAAGGTGCGCGTGGCATCGTGGGGAGAGGAAGAATCGACGCGGATTCGTGCGTGCGGGAGTCATCTGGAGAGGTACAAGTGCTGCCCCCCTCCTAATGCTTGCCACTAGTTTCGCCAGATCTGTCGAGGCCTGCCTGTTTCTTTTGTGTGCTGTCGCGTCCTCCTCCCTCCCCCTTCTTCTGATGGTTTGGTGGTAGATTAGGTAGGGTTCTTGTGCGTGTGGTGGTTGGATTTCAATTCCCCGTGGTCAGATTTGTTTGTGAGATGCTTGTGTGTGCTATTTGTCCCTTCATACTTGTGTGGATTTCATTTCCCCTTTGTTGATTTTAGCTGTCAGACGAATGCAAGAGAGGGTGTGGTGTGATGGATGGTTGATGCTGGATCTGATGTATTTAATTGCATTAGTGCTATGGATTTCGATGTCTAGATTATGTCTGTGACATTGTATTTAGCTTATGGATACATTTTTTTGTTGTGCTTGCCTAGATGTGCTACTATTCATCCTTTGTTGGTATGTTCTGGTTGTTTCATCCGAGGGTTTGATTCAGTTTCTTTTTGTATTTTGTTGTATGATTTTGTACTTGCTAACTATATGCAATCAATCCCCTGTTTTTAGCAGGTTGTTCTAGTGTTTGGAGTTGCATTCATCAGGGCGGTTGTGTTGTCATGGCTTCAAAACCTTCTCCAGGTATCTTAATGTAGTTGTATCTTGTATTTTAAGTAGCATTATTCTCATATATGTCTGCCCATATCTTCACTTAGTATTCATGTTGGACTGCCATTCTTAATAGTGTGAACTTCTAGTAATGGTTATGTGTATGCTTTTTACCATTAGTTTGAGTTATTAGAGTGTTTGCTTACTTTGTAGTTGATGATTTTGCAGGTGAAACTTTGTCACCAAGTTTTGTTGGACTTCCCAGATGTTTCATTTTTGTAGTTTATATCTTTGTTTTTTTGTTATCATGTTGATGGCATTGATATTTAGTTTGCCTGTGAAATACTGTTTGTGGTCATGCTACATCTTTTTTATGTGCTACTTTCTTGGGTCACATAGTTGAACTTCTTGTTTTAATTATTGTTTGATTGTAATTAAATTTGTTTGAACTTCTGTTATGCACATTTTATTTTACTGCTTTGTTATGTATCGTTGAACTTCTGGACATTCATGATATATCTAGTAGCCCCTCTGTTGTAGATTGTTTTTATATTTAGTTTGTTTTTTGTGTTTACTGCTTTGTTAGGTATTGTTGAACTTCTGGGTATTGGACATTGTTGTAAAAGTAGAAGTCCCAATGGTGTAGGATTCCGGATTAGAACTCAGCTGCCTTCTCTACTTGCATTTTTTGTAGTTGGTGATGAGTTGAATAGTTCTGAAAAAATGCCTGCGATCAAGATGGAGCTTCAGAGGTTAATACTGATGCTCCAATATCTGATGCGGCTAAATCACCCATTATCCCTTTGACTATGATTGCCGAGGTTGCGTCGAGCCTTGAGAATTTTTCAAGCCTTGAGGATCTTGCTTCTGCAGCTCTTTCTTCACCTAGTATGTGAAACCCTTTTTCTTTTCATTTTAAAGTTTTGAGCCATGTTTTTTCAGCTTGTTCTTGTCGTTTGTTTTTGTTTTTGTTCCTGACTTTTTTTATATTTTGCTTCGACTTTTTGTGTTCTTTGCAGATGTGTCCATAGAGGAGGAAGTTGTGAACACCATCAATGATGTTTTATCTGAGTTGGGTTTATCAGAAACCCCTGCTGCTGCTGAGGAGGTGGCTCCGTCAGTCAAAGTTTGTGATTCCGTTCCAGAGCTTTGTGCTCTCTTCAGATGTCAGAGACACAATCGCAGTCTGTTGATGGCACTGAACCTGTCACGCAACCCGAGGATGTGCCATTTCAGCTTCTCTTGGAGGACCAGCGTAAGAGGAAGAAGCAAGAAAATTTTGACAAGAAGAGGGCGGCCCGCCTTGAGAAAGGTTCTGATATTCCTGGATCTTTTCATGCGGCTGAGCTCACTGTTGAGGAAGACGTGCCGTGTGGTAGTGATGGCACGGTTGTCCCTGTTAAGAAGAAAATCAAGAAGACTACTGCGAGGAAGCTAGTAGTTGGTGAAGTTACTCCTCAGAGGAGCCCATGTGTTTCAAGGCCTGCAGAAGTTGTTGAAGATGAAGGGTTAGGCCTTGGTGGTATGCCACGCCGTAGTCCTCGTGTGCTTGCAACTGCCGCGCCTACACCTTCTCCGCTTGGTGCCGGTGCATCTGGTAAGGGGAAGAAATGCGGCGTGAAGCGCAAGGTTCCACCTGCAAAGGTCAACAAGGGTGTGAAGAAGAGTTCTCGTGTTAATTCAGAGGACAAGGATGATGCTGATGACGAGGACGACGTCGATGATGATGCTGCTGCTAATCAGGTATGAATGTCTCATGTTTACTGTTTTTTAGAGCTTTTGTCGTTGTTGTTGTAGTTTTATTGTTTTTAGCACTGCATTGGCGTACATGGATGACCTTCTGCTCCATCTCAATATAGACGAATAAATTAGCCGACGTGCTTTGCTTTTATGGTATTATTGCCTTTGTGTACATAGTTGGACTTCTGGGTATACACATGAAGAAATTAGCTGAACTTGTTTTGTATACATGTTTGATTACTGCCTTAGTGTATATGGTTGAACTTCTGCTTTTTAAATTTCCAACATTTTTGAAAGCATGTTGACTAGTGTTCATACATGGTTGTACTGCCTATGTAGACATAGTTGGAATTCTGAGATACATGTTTGATTACTGCCTTGGTATACATGGTTGAACTTCTGCTTTTGTAAATTTCCAACACTTTTGAAAGCATGTTAACTTCTGGTCATACATGGTTGTACTGCCTATGTAGACATAGTTGGACTTCTGAGATGTGGTGCGTATGTAGGCATTAGTGGAACTTTTGGTGAAGCTTGCGTGTCTCATTGTTATGACTTTTGTCCGTTTCAATGTATTTTTTTCAGTATCAGCTTGTGCAGCGGCCTGAGAGGAGGAAGAGAGGAGGCAAAGCGCCCAAAGAAGGTGGCGAAGGAGGAGGTGAGGAGAAACGTTTTAACAAGACGGTTCGCTGCTTACTAGGAGAGGTCAAGACATGTGCCAAAATGCTACAAGATAGGCACAAGGCGAGGGTTATCAAGGCTAGTTTTGGTTGTGTGTTTGACTTGAAGGTTGCTTCCAACATTTCTCGTCCTTTGATGGGCAACATCTACACGAGGATTGACCCTTCAACCATGATTTTGGACATTGGTGAGGCGAACAAGGTTATACGTATTACAAGTGATGCTATTCACCATCTCTTTGGGTTCCCTCAAGGTAATCGTACCCCCCTAGGCCCTCGAATGATGGTTTCGATGATGCTGTTATGAGGTTGAAGGGCAAGCTTGGGTATGCTAGGAATGAGGACATCAAGACAAAGGATTTGCGGAATATCCTCGGTGAACTTGTGAAGGATGAGACGAACGATGATCTTGCTCTGTAGGTGTTTTACCTTATTGTTTTCATGAAGGTGGTTCTCCCTAGAACGTCTACACGAGTATCCAGGGAGGCAGCAATGGCCGAGAACCTTGTGTTTGAGGACATGGCAGACATGGACTACTGCCATTTGGTTGTTGACGGTATTCGGAGTGCTGTTGTTAGGTATCAACAAGGTACTAGCAGAGGAAAAGCTGTCACAGGCTGTGCCATCGCGCCGCTGCTTATGTATCTGGACTGCCTTATCATTGGCAAGATGCCTAATATTGACTTGAGGACCCCTCGCATCAATTTCATGAATCAGGCCAAGCTTCTTGAGCTTGCTGCGGCTGATTTGGTCACGAAGGGTGATGATGACCTAGCCAACTGGGTGTTTAGGAGACTGCTTGTGAGTGTTTCTATGCATTATTCTTTCCTGTGCAGTTTAACTTGAACTTCTGGTATTGTCTTGTATATTTTTTGTCCACATGTTCCTTCATTTGTTTTCTGACGCATTGACTTTTGTGTTTGTATGCAGTGGTAGACACAGGCTGAGGTTGTGTTCTTTAGGGTTATTGAACGTCCTGTTCTAACTATGCCTTGTTCTGCCGGCCTAGGGAGTGGAACTTCCCCAAGATTTGAATTCTCCCGGGATGTTAAAACCGGTGCCCCCCTGTAGATCCAGGAGGTTCTTCTGTTCGTGTGAGTGCTGCAGGTAGCGTTTCTTCTGAGATTTTGTTTGAAGCTGCCAATGTTTCTCTGGTTAGGATTGACAGTCTTCTCGAAACTGTTTGTGGGGAGTTGGCTCATGTTCCTTCAACTGTTGAGTGTCTTAGTCGCATTGATGGGATTCTTCCTCTCGGACACGGATTTGATGCTGAGTCTTTGAAGGGGGTCTTATCTATTGAAGCTAAATTTCTTGAAGAGCTTCGTCAGAGCACTTCCCACCTCCGGACTAGCATTGGGCTGTTCAAGGAAATGCAGGATGCTTGTTGCAAGCCTTTTGGAGATGAGGCAAGTGTTGTTCTGAGACAGATTCAGAGGCAGGATTCCGTTTGTTCGGGTCATGAAGGAGGCCATGTGGAGCGTACCAAAGAGGTTTGTTTATGTTGGCTTTTGATATTTCTTTGCAATAATGTTCAATGTTAGCTTTCAGTTATTACTGTTTGTAGTCATAGGCGACCGTTATTGATTTCATGTGTCGTAAACCGTTTTTTTAGCACAAGTGTTCCTATGTGACCTCTGCTTATAGAACTTGAACTTCAACTGCTACAGCACCTGAACTTCCATGACTCGCCCTTTTTTGTTCCCTTTTGTATCTTAGAGTAGTTTGATATCTGACCTGCTATGTTTACTGTATTTGGACTTCCATTATATGTCAGTTGTGATAGCTGACCTTTACTGATTATGCAATCTGAACTTCTGCTGATTAGGTATTTTGTTTTCTACATGATTTCTTTTTGTAGGCTATTGATGATGATGCTAGGGTTGAGGAGGATGTTTTACCTGCGCATGAAGCTGCTCCTGTGCATGAGGCTGCCCCTATGCACGAACCTGCTCCCGCTAGTGGCGTAATACTTGATGAGGTTCATGGCAGTGAAAATAAGGTACCATTTTTTCTTTTCCATTTGTCTTGTTTGCCCCTAAGACGGACTTGCTGTCCCTGTGCATGAGGTTCAGTCAGCCCTTTGTAATGACTTCTTGTTTCTTTTTTGCAGCAGCAGAATGATGATGTTAGTGTTGCTCCAGGTAAGGTTGCAAACATGTCCGTCTCAGGCACCGGCTGCTCCGACGGGGTGGTCCTGACTGAACCTTTTTCGTCCATTGGCGCTGAGGTTTCTGATGCTGAGCAAGGCAAGACAAATGGAGACACCATTTTGGAGAAAGATCATGTTGAGTCTGCTGTACAAACTGGTGGTAGTGCTACTGCAAGCCCGGAGATGTCTCCTGCAGCAGAGCCATCAGTTGATGTTGATGCTGTATAGGCACAACCAAATGTTTTTCTTATTTCAGATTCTCTAGCTGCTCCAACTGCTGCTGGTGTCCTTCCCGACGACGCTGCAACGTCTACTGGAGACGATGATGAAGATACCGAAAGCGATAGCTATGAAGAGGAGGTTTATCATTCCAGTGCTGCCACTGGTCTAGGCAAGGATCCATGAAGAGAGGAGCATGCTTCTCTCTTCTTTCCCCATCCCCTTCCCTGTTCATTGTTTGGTTTAGTCCATGATATCCCCTGTGAACTGCCTGTGTGGTCCAAGTTGAACTTCTGGTTTTGTTGTTTGTCGTGTGGGTTGTAAAGAATGTTAACTGAACATGTTTTCTATGTGGGTGGAGGTTTGTAATGCATGGGTTGTGATGTGTATGATGCTGTGGTTTTATCTTTTCTGATGTAGCTGCTGAGATGTGCTTATGTTTTGAATGTTTGTGCTTGAATGTTGGTCTTAATTGAAACTGTCGTGAATCTATGTGCTTTGAGTGTTGCTGTTAATTGCTATTTTCCTTTTGGTGAGCAGATAGCGACCTTGCTGTCGTCCGAAAGAAGGTTGATGACTTTTATTACAGTGTAACTAGGCTTAGGAATGATCGTTCCAAGAGGTGAGTGCAGCTACTCAATATTTACATCATCCATGTACCCCCTGTGAACTGCCTGTGGTTTCTTACCTGAACTTCCCAACTCTATGTACCTGAACTTCTTTTTTTTTGCTTCTCTGATGCCGAACTTCTGGCCTCTTTTGTACTGCACTGCCAGTTGTGATATAGCTGAACTTCTGTGCCTGCTCAATATTTACATCATCCATGTACCCCTGTGAACTGTCTGTGGTCTCTTACCTGAACTTCCCAACTCTATGTACCTGAACTTTTTTTTTGCTTCTCTGGTGCTGAACTTCTGGCCTCTTTTTGCATTGTACTGCCTGTTGTGATATAGCTGAACTTTTGTGCTAACATGTGTTATGAACTTCCTGAGTTCCTGCTGCTGAACTTGTTTTACTTTCTATTCGCTTGTTTTAGAGAAATGATTATGTTCCGAAACAAGGAGTGTGAAGCTTCTATTCTAGAAGTCGCAATATCTTTTGGTCCTCGCGGAATGCTTACATCTAATGTGGCTGAGTGTGCACTCTACTGTCTACGTGCGAAGTACCAGGGATCGAATAAACTCATCCTGCCGTATTGGGTTTGTGTAAGTCAACCATACAATGATTTCTTTTATGTTTTGTTCCTTACCATTTTAGTTAAAACTTGTTCGTCTCATTTTTGTATTTTTTCATATGTTGGTGTTGTCTGCATTATTTTAGGACAAGATTTATAGAGGTCAATTTGATTCCCGTGTGAGGAAGTACTTCATGGCGGGTGGTCCAGATAGCATGGATGCACATGATTCGGTATGCAATATCTTGTTCTTTGCCTCTGTATTAATTTTGCAGTGCGATCCACTGTGTTAATATTTGTTTTATTTTTCTTTTCTACCGTTCTGATATTAATTCTCATTTTTTAATGATTCGTGTGTTTTATGATGCTTTAGGTTGTTTTGCCTACTTTTGACCCGCCTGAGCTTCCTGCTTCCATGGGTGGTGTCGGTCATTGGGTGTCAGTATTCCTTGACCTGAATAATTCAAGGTTCCAGCTTCTTGATTCCTACTATGGACCAAAAGATGAATGTGCGGTACGCCTGTTACGGCAGATGACTGACAACATCAAGAGGCTTTGGAAGGATGCCAGCAACGATAGGGAGACACCCTTCAGTCCTCTTAGCATCAACAATTTCCCTCTGGATTGGATTGATGTCCCCCAGCAGCAAAACAAGTATGAGTTCGACTTTTTCTCTTTATCACATCTGTTTAACTGTAGTTGTACTTAAGCTGCGACGTGTTTAATTCGGTGGCTTTCTTTTTCTGTCCTAACACTATTTTTTTTACTTTGTTTGATGGCAGTATCGACTGCGGATTCTTCATGCTTAGGAATGTTAATTCGTATCATGATGGGGTTCTTGCAAATTAATCCCATGAGAATATCGGGGATATCAGGAAGACGTGGCTGTACTCAATCGCTTCTTCTAACCTGTTTGAGGCAGACTTCCAAGCTCTGTTTGGCTACTACACATGTAAGTATTTTGGAACTTGTACTGCTTACCTGCACTGCATCTTTTATTCTACCTGAACTTCATATTTTTCTCTGAAACTTGGACTTCTGGTTTCGGAAGGAGAGGAGCATTTTCTTTGTACATGAACTTCATTTCTATCTTTTTTAATTTGGCTTGTGTGTTTTGTTTTGCTTAAATGGACATGAGCATTTTCTTTTCTAATTGAACTTCAGAGATGATGCCTTTCTATGGTTTTGTTAGCTGTAGTTGAATGATTTATAGTTCATCGGTTTATCTTGAACTATGGCTCTGGTTGTGCCTGAACTTCATTTAGTTTTTTACTGCAACTAATTTTTTTAGGTCAGCTTGAGTAGTAACCATGTCATCTTTATTAGTTGGACTGCACATTGTGATGTTCCTGAACTTCAGTTGTATTTAATGGTGATGTTTTCTCTTCCTTTTTTCTTTGACAGTGGAACCGTTGGAGCTGACCGATTACCACTACTCATTCCTCGGGTCACAGGAATACCAGCCTAGGGAGGAACCCATGAGTACAGCTCCGATAGGAGATGATAGACCTTGGACCCTTATTCCTTCCAAGTTGGGGAAGGAGGCTAGTGGTATTCATGGTACTCCAAAAATCCCTTGCTACAGGAAGGCTGATGTAGTCGAAGCAGCCGAAGCAGAAGTGATTTCGTCCGATGATGATTCTGAGAAGATTGCTTACCCAAAGAATGCTAAATGTGCTGCTAGTACTGTTGCCGGTAAAGGTGGGAAGAATGTTGTGATCACCAGAAGGAAACCGGCAGTTGAGTCTGGGAACATAACTTCCTCCAAGAGAGCATCAAGATTGCCTTTGAAGTGGCGTTCTCCTGTCGCTCCCTTGAAAAAATACAGTTACCCTCATCTATCCGAGGCCCGGAAGTTGATATAGTATGTGTTGAGTAAAGACGGTCTGGAAAAGTATTCTGAGTGAGTTACGCTCATTTGTCGCTCCTTTGCCTTGGAGTTGTAGTGTCTGAACTTCTCTTGTTGTATTGTCTGAACTGCCGTTGTTGTAGTATCTGAACTTCTGTTTATGTCTCCTCTTGCCTTTTGAGTTATAGTGTCTGAACTTCTATTTGTTGTTGTATCTGAACTTCTAATATTTTTTACCATCCTTTTGTATTCTGCAGGACAAGCTACTGCATGTTTACCATCCCTGCGAATGTGATTGACCTCATAGGACGTGTCCTTTATACGCTTTTCGGTGAAGGGCAGCAGATGGAAGGAGACATAATGGATTATCTCATAAATTTGTGGAAGGATAAGCCGGAGACCTCTGAGATATTCACCAGTGCTGATAGGGTTGTACTTAGTCCCTACTTCATACAGGTTTTAGTTCTTTGCACCCCTATCTCCTTCTTTTTGCCTTAGTTTTGTTGTAGTAGCATTCGGGAGGTGTTCTAATTGTGTTTTTGTGAATGCACAGTACTGCCTGGAGTATGATTTCTTCGGTGCAACAGTTCCAAAGTTTGATGCGAAAAAATCTGCTGGTCTCCTCCCAATGTTTGTTCGCAAGGAAGAAGACCTTCTTAACGCAAAGCTGGTTAGGTTTTCATAACTCTTGCTTTTTTTAATTTCATGTGCATCCTTTTGCTGAGTTTGTCAAGAAGTTTTTGTTCATGCCAGTTCTTCAGTACATATGCTTTTATAGTTTGTGTTCACCGGTCCTTTCATTCTTGGTAGGTTTTCTTGATTCTATTCAAGCCAATTGGCACAATGGCGCACTACAGTGTGTACGTGATGAATAGATATTGTGGGAGCATTGACATCCTTAATTCACTTTCTTACGCTAATATGGAAACGTCACGAACGAGTTTCCACGGGGACTGCCAAAATATCGTGAGTGTTTCTTAGCCTGAACCTCCTTTCACATTCTCTTGTTTGACATGAAGTTTATTATGCCTTGTGTTGACAAAATATGTTGTTGTCTCTGTTTTGGTAATACTGCTTGAACTGACTGTCATTTAGAAGTTGAACTTCTGCTATTTTGTTTAGATGGATCTTATGCAAGTGTCGCTTTTTATGTACCTGAACTTAACTATTTTGGTTAACATGTTTTTGACTTCATCTAATTTTGTTATTTCCGGCAGATGAAGAGATTTGTTGGGTTGCTCGAGGAGCTGTACGGCAAGGCTGTATACAAGGCGAGCAAGCAGCCTAACTGGGTGACTATTGCAAAGAGGCCGACTTTCATCGACGTTCCAAAGCATAAGAGTAATGATTGTGGTTTCTTTGCCGTGAAGTTCAGCTCTTCGTATGATGGCGATGAGATTGTTGAAGATTTTGGTGATGTGGAAGTATGTTATGTCTTTGTTCTTGTCTCATCATCCTTTGATTATTCTTGTGTGTTTTTGCTCAGACGCTCCTGCTGTTGTTTTAGATATCCGTTACTAAACCATCGTTTTCACCTTTCTTTGTTTGCAAGCTGCTGCAGATGACTGGAAGGCTGAGTTCATGCACACTCTGATTTTTAGCGAGAAGAATGAAGTCGTGCGTTCAGAGCTCCCTAAAGAGATCCAGTCCTTTGGCCCGTGAATTCGAAGCATTAGTTTCATTGTAGATTTGATTTCATACAGATTTTTAGGTTTGCTAATGATTGGAACAATTCCGTAAAGATTTGGTTGTAAGAATGTTTTTAGTGATTTGTGTATCTATAGATGCAGCACTATTACTTATGATATTGTGGACAAATGCATTCGGTGTGAAGAATGATTTTGCTTTGTGAATTTCAATGTACTGCGTCATTTTTTAGTATCCATGTGTTGAATGTTTTTGCCCCAACAGATGTACTTGAACTTCTGCCTTGGTTTTGGTTGAACTGCTTGATTTTTTTGTGTTGTTTATTTTTGGGCTCCCAACATATGATCGTAGACTTGAACTTCTGCTTTGAGATGTGGCTGGGCTGCTGGTTTCAGATGGAGAGGATATTTTGTGTTGTGTAATGTATTGGTAATGTTCAACCCAACCAATATGTATGCTTTTGCGTAGAATCTATATTAGTTTTTTGTGTTTTTTCAAGTCTTGATATGTAATAATCAAACGTTTCTTTATCTTTGTTGCATTGTACATGAACTTCTGCACGTATCCAAGCAGAACTTCACATTTGAACGCGTTGTCTTAGGCTTGCTAACCTTAGTTTATGCGGCGGAACTTTATTTTTTTAAGCAAATTCTTTTCCTACATCGATTTTACATACTAGAACTTCTTTTGTAAGCTGACATGAACTTCAAAACTATATGATTATTTGCTGCTTGCTCTTTCATGCAATACAACACTAGCACATCACTTCCTGCCATAACATACCAGGACTTCTGCAGTAATATTACTTGAACTTCACAGTGTATGTTTTTCAATTTATTACTGCTTGCTCTTTCATGCAATACAACACCAGCACATCACTTCCTGCCATAACATACCAGGACTTCTGCAGTAATATTACTTGAACTTCATAGTGTATGTTACCAGGGGATGACATAATGTTCTGCACATTGACATGACACAAGTTTGCATTGTGTTAATTGACCTATTCTAATTGTTCATGAGCCTTGCGCTCCTCCTAGTCTTTGGTGGTAGAGGTTTTTGCTTGACATGTACCTCTTCCTCTTCATCGTCCTCTTCCTCTTCATCGTCGTCTTCCTCTTCATCGTCGCATTCCACTTCCTCTTCCTCTTCTTCGACGGTGTCTTCATCTTCATCTTCCTCTTCATCTTCCACCACTTTCTTGTTGTTGGCTCTAGGTCTTGCTTTCTGTTTCTTCTCTGGCATCTTGCTTGTCTTTTCAGCATCTGTGCGCTTCGGGCATGTTCTTGCATTATGTGGTTCATACTCCTTGTATATGCTTTCTTTGGGTGTGGTCCCTTCTTTTGTTCCATAACTTTGGGCGGCTCTTTTTGAGATTTGGTTTGCTTGATCTCCTCAGCATTGTTTCTTTCCAATAGTGTTGGATAGGCAAGCTTGTTGTGTCCCGCAACCTGGTTGCACACACTGCATTTCCTGTGTCCAAGTGGCACTCCGTTCTCATCGTGCACGACGACTCTTCCTGCAGGTGGTGCCTTCATTTGAGCTCTCTTGTCACTTTTCTTTGTTGCAGTAATTTTCTTCCTACCCTTTGTTTCAGAATACAATGGCAATTTCATCGTCTCTTGCTGTCGCTGCTCCATTGATTGGCCATCACCCTGCTTGCATTGGTTGGCTTCAGCGGCGGCGTTAAGCATTTCAGCTGCATAATAATGAAGGTCATCTTCAATTTCAGCGTCCTCTTCAGCCATCCTTTCGTCAGCATCCGCTTGATTTGCTGAATGTATTGCATCAAGCTCTTCCACAAGCCTCTTGAGAACATAGTAGGCTCTGTCATATTGCTGGTCACATCTCATCGCTTTCTTGTTAACCATCAAATTCAGCTGCAGCAAGATGTCTTGCTTTGATAGCCTTGAGCTGACATCCGATGCGGTTGTGTTGTAGTCCCTTGTATCAAAGGTTGGTTGTGATCTTGCAGTCTTTGTGTACCGTTTGAGGATATACTTGTTTGGAAATTTGTCAGGCTTGTTGTAGTCCAGTATGTTCATGATGAAGGCAGAACAGGCCTGCATTTTTGTGATGAATGCAGAATACATAGTTTGTGAGCCAGCAATGAGTTACATAAATTTTCATATGATACTACTAGTCTAGCTTTTTAATGATCTTGTTTTTTCGCTCACCTGTGTGTGTCTAGAGCTTGCATTCACACGCGTATATTTCCTTCTCTGGGTCAACTACAACCTGGAATTCATGCTTTAACCAGGAAAATCTTTCTTCATCATCATGGCCAGGCTTGTTGTGGTAGTACACAAGGTACTTAGTGGGCTCTGCTATATGCTTTGCGCGAAATAGCGTGGCCTTTCTCATCCTATTCCTCATCTCAGTGTACACGGCTCTCGTGTACTTGATAGACATGTCTTCCTCATAGCCGTAAGTTGTTTTTGTCACAGGATTGGTCTGCACATGTCAAAAAGTGAGATATTAGTCGAAGCAGAGTCATGGGTTTCATTTTTTTAAATTCAAAGTTCACATGTTGAAGGTAAAATAGAACATGATTGGGGTGTTTTGTACTTGTCATCATACCATGCTGGTCATTGTTTGCTCGTTCTCCTTCTGCATCCGAGTTTGTATGCAAGCATTGACCCGCCTAGCAAACTTGTGTAGGTTCTGGGTCCCCTTGACAAACCCTTTCTTTAGCACGTGGTTCATGCTCTCGCTTCGTTGTGTGGAAGTCATTCTAGCACAGAAAATGTTCTTGTAATATGTTGAAATCCACATCTTCCTATCACTCCAGAGCTGCATCATCATCTGGTCGTTCTCCATGTTGTATTTGTGCATGATTTTAGCCCAGGCATCTTCAAACTCCGTTGGCATCAGTGGCCAGTTTAATATAGATGTGAACTCCTCTTTGAATGTTTTATACTTTTTATACAACAACGCGAGGTATTCCCTATACTTCTTCATGATGTGCCAATGGCATAGCTTGTGGACGGTGTTTGGAAATGGTTGTGGTATAGCTTTCGCCATCGATGGGCATTGGTCTGCATGAATTAAAAAAATGAAACTTGATTCCTTTTTTGTACTGATGGTGAACTTATGTTGTACAAGTACTTGAACTACACATCTTGGCAGTATGGTATCTAAGAATGTCACATGTATTTTTTCTTTATAGCAGCATTGCTGAACTTCTTTGGTATCAGTGCTTGAACTTCACAGTTAGTAGTAGGACAAACTAGTAGTGTCGCAATCAAAATTTTTCTTAAAGCATTGTTGTTGAACTTCTGTGGTAGCAGTGCTTGAACTTCACGTAAATAACTATATTTTTCTGAACATGCTACATATATTTATCTTACAGATTTGTCCTTGAACTTCTATGATTCATGTATTTGAACTTCACATTCATAACTAATTTTTTTGTAAACATTGACAGATAATTTTGCTTTCTTGTACTGCTAGTTGGACTTCTGTGCTTACAGTGGTTGAACTGCATTCTTTACATTATTTTCAGACAAAACCAATGTACCCAACCAACACAGACCCATAGACTAAAAAGATGATGAAACTTGAGGAGTTTTTTTTTTGAACTCACCTATTAGAATGCAAGTTGGGTGCTTGTTGTTCATGCACCGTAGAAATGTATCGAACAGCCACTTGAATGACATTGCATCTTCATCTCTTATCAGGGCAACAGCAAATATCGTTGACTACAAGTGGTGGTTTGTTCCAACAAACACTCCCAGGGCCATATGAAATCTGTTGGTCTTGTAAGTCATGTCAAATGTTACGTAATCGCCGAAGTCTTGATAGGCTCCTCGGTAGCTTGCATTGGACCAGAAAATGTTTTTAATTGACTTGTCCTTGTCCACTTGGATGTCATAGAAAAACTCATCATTTATTGCCTTCATGTCTTTGAAGAATGAAACAAGTTTCAATACATCATCCAAATCATCTTTCCTTGCATTCACGGCTTTCCTGCAAATCACATGCAAACATGCATTTGTTTATTTTTTGCTAGAAAAGGGTTGTGAGCTAGGATGCTATTTTACATTGCAGTATGTGGGTGTTTGAATACTTACTGGTTTAGCAGGTCTCGTCCTGTCATGCTTAGGAAGTAGCTTCCATCTTCATTTTCAGATAGCATGGACATGATTGTTGTGTGCTTGACATCATGGTACTGCAGGAGCTTTACGTACTCCAAACTAGTGGGGTCATAATTCTTGTGTGAGTGAAAAAATACTAGCATGTCATCAGTTTGCATGAGCTCGTGATTATGATTGTACTCAATGTCCACTGCCACGCATGTGCCATCCTCCTGCACCTTCACCCTCATTCTTGCATTGCAGCCCGTCCTCTACGATGTTTTGTTTCGCTTCCTGTTGGCCTCTGAAACAGAAGATGTGTGTATCCCTTGGAAGGCGCAAACAAAATACTTGTGGTTGTCATTTCCACCCGTCTTCCTGATTCCAAAACCAACGTGTCTGGCGTATATGTTATAAAATTCCATTGCTTTCTCTACATCTTTGAATCGCATTTTTAGTCTTGGTATTAGATAATCCGGTAGATCTGGCGTCTGCAGAAAAAGAAAAAAAATTAATCCAAACAACACCTTAAAATGCAGTTTATGAACTTGTTATCCTGGAGGGAGAAGAAAATGTGCAGATAATACAAGACGCGTATATAAATATTTTTTGTTTCACTTACGTGTGTGTATGATCGCAACTCCGGCGGTGTCGGCTGCTGTCCCTCTGGGATGGGGCATGGCGGAGTAATCATAGCAGGATGCAGCAGTGGATCACGAGGAGGAAGGAGGGCTGAAGATGGCCTCTCTCTTGTTTGCGTCCTTTTTGCTTGAGGTGGTTGTGGAGGTATTGCGATCCTGGTCTTGGTTTGCTCTTTTGTTTTTTGAAGCAATCCATCTACCTTATGCCCCGTAGAATTCTGACTTGCAGCAGCAGCAGCAGGATCAAATGGTGGTAGTGTGCAGATCACTCTCCTCCATGTGTGTGTTGCTGTTGGATTTGTCCTGGGATCCGGTTTAGTTGCTTCGCTTTGGCATTGATGAGGCACACCAGGATAACCTCCGGAGTTACACGCAGGACTTGAGCTAACCCCCTCCTCCATCAGCGTGCTTGGGAGTCTGCTGGTGGATACAAAGAATCCGCGGGGGATTTCTGACGTCACCCAATTAGGTGGAGGCGCAAACCTGTGCGGATAGGGCTGTGACCCAGCATCTTGGAAGTATCCGTATGTTTCGGGTGTCATCCATTTTTGGTTTGGAGCAGGTTGGTAATGCTGTTGGTGCGTTTGAGGTGTGACCCGTTGAGGGGGTGGTGCAACACGTATAGGCTTTGGATTGTGTACTTGCTGCTAGGCACTTCTAAGCTTCTTCATGCGTCTCTTGTCTTGCTGACATAAAAGAAAAAAATGTCTATTAGCAGACAAGCTATATCTGCATATACCTTTGTAACTGAACTTAGCATTATTCACAGCCTGAACTTCTCATATAAAAGTGGTGAGAGCCATCACACTATGCACTGAGCTGAGCATCCGCCGATGCCTTTATACCTGAACTGAGCACCCTTCACAGAATGAACTTCACATCATGTTTTTTAATTCTACAATATTTGATTACTTATATGCACCTGAACTGAGCACTCTCCAAAACCTGAACTTCTTGTTTTGCAAAGGGGAAATACTGTCTACAGTTAAAAAACCTGAACCTTCTTGAGTTTTTGAATGGTTGGACTGCTAGTGCATACCAACCTGACCTTCATGTCATATCACATGCATGTTCTATTTTCCTTTTATTTATTTTTTGCACAGAACCAGACACTTACCAACCTGAACTATAGCACACTTACTAGTTGAACTTCATATGGCTTTTGCACATGTGAATGTGAATGCAGGCAGATTTTATAGTGTTTGTAGCCTAGACTGAGGCTGACATACTACCTGAACTTCACATGCCTGTAAGCAGGCAGGCAGATTTTACAATTCTGTTTTGTAGCCTGGACTGAGGCTCATACACTACCAGAACTTCACATGGTTGTAAGCAGGCAGGAAAATTTTAAAAAAGCTTTTGTAGCCTGGACTGATGCTCACACACCACCTGAACTTCACATAGCTATAAGAAAATAACAAACCGAAGGAAGGAAGAAGTTCAACCATACCCTGGCTAGAAGGTCGGCCAACCTTTTTCCAGCAGCTGATAGGCCACCTTGAGAACAGTTCGTCCTGGAGGTATGAGAGGAATTCGATAAAAATCCATGTCTTGCAGAGGGCGCGAAGTTCATCTGCACAAAGCAAGAAGGTCAGAGAAGGCAAGATTGAAGAAGAATACAAAATTGGGTGGAAGTTCATGTACTGTTGCTGCTGAATTTGAGGTTGCAGCAGATGCCGCCTCCGCGGAGGAGTTTCTCCGTTGGTCGCGCCGCTCGCCGTAGCTTGCGCCGTGCCCGTCATTTGGTCTGTCAAGGCTTCGCGCAGTGGCGATGGGAGGAGGATGTGGCTTCCTGAAGTCCATGGCGGCTTCGCCGCGTCCAGGCGACGCGGCCTCCCTCACGCCGGCGTCCGCCGTCGCTCACTTGCCCGCGCCGGTGGCCGGCCAGGAGCTGGAGACGGAGGGGAGGCGGAGGACACGGCCGGCCAGGAGCTGGGGAAGGAGGGGAAGCGGCGGATCCGGCCGGCCAGGAGCTGTAGACGGGGAGGAGGCAGAGGATCCGGTGAAGATCGGCGACCAGAAGGGGAGGAGCGCCGAGGAGGGGGGCTGGGCGGCTCGGGATCGAGGGGATCAGGTGGATCCTGTCGAGGCGTCTCGGATTGGGTGGGATCCTGTCGGGGCGACTCGGGTCGGGCCGGGCAGTTCAGGGAAGTTCGGGAGGGCCCTGTCGGGCCCTATATAGGGGCTGCTGTGATCCAAATAACTATTCTAATCCTGGGATTAGAATAGTGTTGTCCTATATATATATGTATTCTGTGATGAACTAATGAACATTTAATATACATTTAATATATATACATATATATATATATATATTATGAATTCCATTTTCTATCTGTTTTTGTATACTAATTTGAATCTAACTGTTATCATCCACGTATACAGAATGGAAAGCATATATACACACATTGAAACAGAACATATAAGAATGGAAAATAGAGTACACACATTGAAACAAAGCAATAAACTGAGCAATACTATGATTGCTGTGAATACATAGCTATCCACGTCGAAACGACTTCTCAAAATAAAACGCGTCCATGAGACCATGACCAGCAGGTCTTGCCTATGGTAGCTCTTGGCTCTGCCTAAACTCGTGCAGGCGTTCATCCAAGCAGTCGACATGCTCATGGTACATCTGGAGCGCGATCTCGAGCTCCAAGTTGGCTATTTCATAAGAGATCACTAGCTGGAGGATGCGACGGCCATTTTCCTCTACTGCGCCCAGGTGGACACCTGGGCCAAGGAGGCGGTCGAGCCTACGGACCAGTGTGTTGGCCTCCAGTGGGCCGCGGACAAGGCGAACGGTGGCACCCATGCGAACGGCGCGGCAGGCGTCCGGTGCAAGTACGTCATGGCCAGCCTCTGGTGCAAGTATGGCGCTGAGGGCCTCTGTCCACTCCTAGCAAGGAATGGGGGTACTGACCGGATGTGTACCCAGCTGCGACACCGTGTCGACAGCAGGCAAGCACTGATGGATCCGCTCTTGCTGTGTGCCGTGCCTATGCTGATCTGCAGCGCTCAAGAGCCATGCGCCAAAGGACTGCTCAACCCTGGTGATAACACGCATCATGGCGTCGTCCATCGCGTTGCCGGGGAGCGCCTCGGCCTCGATGGGCCGTGGCACCTGCTCGTTTTCCTCGTCGACGAGGTTGATGGTAGAGGCGGCGCTTTGGTGGGTTGGCATTCTTGGAAAAGGGGGATGTGCCACAGGCTGCACTTGTCACCTCCGTGCATCGTGCGCCGCCCATGCGCAATATCGCTTGGTGGCGGGAAACAGGTGAGGAAATGGTGGGAAACGGTGGCGTGTTCATAAAACGCCATCAATTAATGGAAACTTAACATAGAATGAACATCGAGCTATCACAAGAAGGAGATGATGATAAGATGAACACGGACCACACTAGGGAACCGTTTCTGCTATTATCGGTATTCGCACACATTTTTTATTACAGACCTTTGTGCCGCGTATCACAAACATCTTGTTATATTGAACAGTTTCTGCTCTCATGTCTCAATGCAAATAGTTCATCCGAGTGAACCGCATGTCGTATATAGCACAAACCTTTGATCTGGCTGGCCGTTTCTTTTGTGTTGGCTAATTACAGACAGTTCATTCAAGTGAACTGTATGTTGTACATCGCACACACCTTCATCTGGCTGCCCATTTCTTTTGTTCCTCCTCATCGCAAACAGCTAATCAAGTTGAACCATAGGCCCTGCATTGCACACGTAACTAAAATATAAACTGTGTTTGATGCATCCTCCATCGCAAACGTTTTGCACATTTTTGGATGTTTTTTTTACACCACCATTTGCGATTATGGCATCGCACACAGTTTCGTCAAAGGGTCTCTGATCGTAGTGTCGCGTTAGCAGCATCCTGCTGTGGTGGAAGTTCAACAAAGGCCTTCCAAATAGCGATATTCAAAACGCTATTGATGAACTTCGTACCATATAGAAGGGTAGATGAGATTAGGAAAAGCAATTTATCCTATCAGGACTCCGTTCCAAAATAACTTTGGAGAGCTTCATACCATCATGCGCATGTTACTTTCGACTAATGATGCAGCCATTGTTTTCTTGAATCCGTTGACACTAGACAACGTGACATATAGAAGGGTAGATGAGATTAGGAAAAATAGGTACATTTTCTGCACATCCAGAATGGCGCCATTTTGTTAAACACCTTGTCGGTTCGGACATCGGACATTCATGAGAGAGGCGGTCTGGCCCAAACCATAGAAGCGTTGCCGACGCCACCTCAAACCCTAGAAGCGTCGAGGCCACCCCAAACCCTAGAAGCATTACCGAGGCCATCCAAATTTACCAAGTTAAAAGAGCGTTGTCGTCGAGGCCACCCTAAACCCTAGAAGCGTTGTTGAGGTCACCCCAAACCATAGAAGTGTCGAGGACACTAATTAATATTCCTTGCTGTGATTAGCTAGCTAGGTCTATGTTTGCCGCCAATATATCCATCTCTCATGTTTGTATATTAATTGCCATGTTGTAATATTTGCAGAAACTATGGAGCAAAGAGACTTGGAAACAGAACAGTTGTTGGGGGATATAATCATCGGCGAAGGTGATATCTTGTCGTATCTCAACGACACCGATGGTCCGGAAGGAGAGGGTGAAGGCTCCGGTGATCGAACAATGGAAGAGGAAGGACATGATCATGATGTCTCTGGTGAACAAATGCCAGTGGAAGAAGGAGACCGTGATGACGGCTCCGGTGACCGAACAGAGGAGGGAGTTGTTGTAAAGTCCGGCAAGGTATATATATTATTTAAGCCTATGCTGACTAGCTAATTGATGCATTAATTGTTTTGGTATGTACATATATTAACTCTTCTTTCTTCTTTTATAGCCCTCCGTATCGAGCCAAACTTCGGTAACGAGACGAGGCCCGAAGAAAAGTTGCGCTAGGATGAAAGGTTCACGATCACAGCAATCTTGAACGATGGCCAACCGATCGAACCCAAGCGGACCAAGGAAGCATTTTCTGCTCAGTGCAGGGCTGTTAGAGACATGATCCCGATCAGCATCTAGCTATGGAATACGCCTAATAACGAAGACCCTCAAGTTCCTTTTGTCAATGATAGACAGAAAGATGATATTTCGACCTCGTTGAAGGAAAATTTCACCCTACCGCCAGAGGAAGATCCGGATAAGCCAGTTATAGAGCCATTGGTCAAGTCTCATGCTCTTAATAAGATGGCAGATCTATTCAGGAGGTGGAAGAATGAGTTGAAATCAATGTATGTCGACAAAGGGAAGACTCCAGAATTCACCGACCGATTTGAGAAGATAAGAGATCACTGGCCCGCATTTCTGGCCTACAAGACATCGGACGGGAGTAAGAAGATGTCAGAGACAAACAACAACAATGCTTCAAAGAAGAAGTTTCACCATCGCACGGGGTCAGGTGGCTACCTCAAATCTCGGCCGTTGTGGGACAAAGCTGAGAATGACCTAATTGCTATTGGGGTCGAACCAGAGACATTGAACTGGCCAGACCATTCAAGTACTTGGTTCTTCGGGGTTGGGGGAACATTGGACCATGAAACAGGGAAGTGCGTTTGGACGAACGAGCAACTTGCAACACCTATCAAGAAGCTTCAAAAGTGTACCGCCGCAGCGCACCAAGGGAAGTTTGTTCCCGACATAGAGAATGATGAGCTGACCGAGGCCCTCGGGAATCCTAAGCAACCTGGACGAACACGAGGCACGCCAGGCTCCGTTGCGTGGAAGGTTGGATTTCCTGGCGCAGGCGATTACAAAACCTGGGAGAGGAAGAGGAAACTGGGGCAGAGCGAAATGCATAAGCTAAATGCAAGAGTACAAAAGCTGGAGGAACAAGTTGAGAGCCAGCGAGCTGCTGGAGCTACCACAGAAGCTACCCCCCATCTCAACGGAGAAGCAGCGTGGCTTCCAAAGAGCTCGTTCAGCAGCCTAGCTTCACAGCTCCTAGCTACCTCGTGGATGCTATCACGAAGGCTCAACATTGCCATCTTATGACACTATGGCAGAACCTCAAAGTCAAGGCGGTTGTCGGCTCTGTTGCACCTCCTCAACCCAACGGAACATCTCGCTGCCATCCGATTTCACATGGCTATGCTATTGTGATGGTGGATGAAGTAATGGAGGGATATGAGGAGCTCGAGCTTGACAACCCTACAGGTGAAGGGGAGACTCAGCTGGGTCTTGCTCTGAAGACTCCATGTCTATGGAGGAAGGAGCACATCCAGATTTCAAACTGGACGCCCTCGCCTCCTCCTCGTCCTCCGGCGAGTCAGGGCACTCCGCCTCCTCCTCCTCCAGCGAGAGTTCAGGGCACTTTTCCTCCTTCTCCAGCGCGTGAGGTCGGCACTTCACCTCCATCTCCGGCTGCTCTAGCGCGTCCGACCGGTCCGCCTCCTCCTCCACCTCATCAGCAACAGCGGAAGACAAACGCCACCGCTCCGACTGCTCCGGCGCGTCCGAGCACTCCTAGTCCTTCTCCGCCTCGTAAGCAACAACGGAAGAGAGACACGCCTGCTCCGGCGGCTAGCAGTATAGCCAGAGGCGTGAGGCAATACAGATACGGTCCATCTCTCAAGCCTCTTGAGAAGTTACCATACGACAGGACCGCGGAGGAAAACGCGGAGATCATTGAAGCCCAAGTGAGGGACTTTTGGCAAAGAAACCTCCACCTCCAAAGGAGATGATAGATCCGGTGAAAGCGAAGCACACTATCGATGCCCTGAAGCGACATTGGAAGTACTACCATGTCTGTTGTCTTAAAAAGACATTGGAAGATGCACGCCGGTCGGGAACTACTTCAAGTGATAAAAGGTTAGCAGAACGAATAAGTGGGAAAAAATTCCCCAGCTCGGTGAACATGCGAACCAATCATGCCCCCCGGTCAAGGTGTCTTGCGATATCGTCGCAAATCTTCCGGGGATGGTGCACGGTACCAATCTTGGTGATTACCTGGGCGATGATGTACATTTAGATACAATGGAGGTGGACCAATTCAGATACCAGTACGGGAATCCTCTCGTCAAAGATGGAAGTCCTCCTCTAACAACGATGGTGCGAAGATTCCATCAATGGTACATGAAAAACTGCAGCGAGTCTGGGAAGGAGGCTTTGTCGATGAGAATTAAAGATGACCACGACTTCATTGGACAAGATCGGTTAACTTTTGATTTTGATGAGTTTTTCCAGTTCTACAATTAGAAGGCACTCGAAAAATCACTCGTGGCTTGCTACTATCTGTAAGTACTACTTTCTGTAATTAAGTCTCTATATATAGGTCAGCTCTTTCATTGCATGTATATATAATTATCCTTACTATATTATGCAGATTGAATATCGCCGAACGCAAAAAAGCACAAATCTGTGACATGGGGTTCATTAACCCAAATGTCATACATGAATGGACGGTTAAAAAGAATGTCACAGAAACTGAGGACAACTTGCTACAATCGTTGCTCAAAAATCAAAGCGAAGATAAAATACTCTTTCCTTTCAATTAATTTCAAGTGAGTGTTACTGTCTTGTGCATATTTGGTTTCTCTTATTACTCGAGGTTATAGTAATGTAACTGATGAGTTATGCATGCGTGCGCAGCTTCCACTTTATTCTCCTAGAGATTAAGCTTGAGCCGTGAGTAGTAACCATCTTAGACTCGAGACGAAAAGATCCCGAGGACTATGCGGAGATGACTCGAATGCTCCATAAGTAAGTTCAATCGATCATTTTCGCACCATATCGGCAACTTTGTTCGTTTCCTGATATCAAGTAATTATTTTCTTTGTCTAGCAGGGTTTGAAAAGAGTTCGTCGCAATTTCTCCGGGACTGCCGACCGAGCTGCGATTTTTAAACACCCGAGTGTAAGTACTACTACCTAGTTTCGCGCATCTCCCATTGATTCTAGCTAGTTTCATCAATACCATTTATCATGCTTGTTTATCAGTTTGATTGACCTCTATTTCCTATAAAGTGCTTGTGGCAGGAAGCCAATAATGATTTCTATGGATACTACATTTGTGAGTTCATCTACAACGCGACGACCTCTAATAAGCGAGGCTACTCTGAAAAACAATATGAAGTGCATAAGCAAAAATATTCACAATTTTATTTTATTATCATCATTTGTGTTGAGTTTCATTCATACACATGTATTGACCCTCTTCTTCAATTTAGATCTAGCAGATGCAGGATGAACTCCTACCACAAGATCGCATACGAGCAATTCAAGAGGAATTGGCGGGATTCTTATTGACCACGTCATCAATCCAGCCGGAGAATACCATGTGGAAATTGACTACAGATGTTAGGGATTGTAAGAGATCTTATATTGTATATATGTAGCTAGTAGCGTTAGATAGATATACAAAAAGTTGTTGTTTGACCAATCTTTCAAAGAAGGAGAGGTCGGTCACTTCTCACTTTATATGTTCATGACGATCTTGTGTACTTAATGGTTCATTCATTTTCTTACTAGCTAGTGTGTCGAGTTCGTAAGCGAACCACCTGGAGCACCATCTGTTTGGACTCGCCGCAGCGGCCACATGGAGCACCATCTGTCCCAGTTCATAAGTGAACCAGGACTAAAGGTGATGGGCTTTAGTCCCGACCCTTTAGTCCCGGTTCCAGAACCGGGACAAATGGGCCTCTGAAACCGGGACAAATGGGACTTTTTCTAGTAGTGTAGCACCTGGTCCGCTCTTTCATCAGTGCCAAAGTGGTAAGATTCTTGTCGTAGGCTACCCGGTGCCAACATGAACGTGTACAATTCATTGAAGATGCTTGTCTGGTGGGCAATATGGAATGTGAGAGTATTTCACAACAAGGGGCCTCCTTGCCCAGCAAGTGGTTGCGTCAATCAAAGCAAAAGCAAGGCTCTGGGTGTTTGCCGGGGCAAAATATTTGGGTAATTTAATACCGGGAGAGTGATCTCTTTGTTTTTTGACCTTTTTGGTCATGTAACCACCAAACTCTATTCTTCTCTTCTTAATTAATGAGATGAGGTAAATCTAGTGCCTCCGTTTGAAAAAAATCTACAAAAGAACTCGATCTGTTACTAACATGTTTCACAGGAAAGAACTGAAAATTGCACTATATCGTATCCATAGTAAACTGATAATTGTAATTTGGGTATTTATTTGTTCAGGTAGAACAATTAATTAACCAAGTTGTGCCAATAATATAAACAAACTTAACTAATCAGTTCACACTACCAAAAGGTGCATGATCCACAAAGAGGAGTCTCTTGGAGAGAAGAAATAAAATTGTTCACAAAGGAAGACAATTAAATGCATCTTCTTCTTAAAGAGAAATCCAGCTAAGGATTACAAATCAGGGTTTGTATTGTTGGAAGCATCACATCCCTATGATGGTATCAAACATACAATTATAATGCATCATTAATAGTGTTAGAAGCATATATACATGATTTGTTTCAGAGGACACAATGGCAGGCATCAAAGCCACCAGTTTTCACATTACGAAATAGGAATTTCAGCGATAAAGACGTAATCATTGGTAGCATTGCAGAGTGAAAGCAAAACATAAATACTTCCTCCATCCGCAGGCTAAATTTATTAGTGTTGATAATAAAAATGTTGATACTTTCTCGTCTCCCCTCTCACTCGCACGTAATCCGATATCCAATGCATGCAAGTTCTGTTCATTAGTTGTATGCCATCACGAGCGAAAGGGGCATACGACAAACTCACACATCAATTATGGCCATTTTCAAACATTATTTTGTAGGAGAAACACACTTGATTGCCAAGCGTCATAATTCAACAATTCGCATGATGCACCCGCTCTGCCTCGGTTGCGATGCACTAACGGTAATGACCAACAACCCCGGATTGGCGGAAGTGGCACATATGCATGGATATTAACTACCAATAGGCCACATCCATCACCAAAGGCATAGATTCAACGAGTCTAATCTTTCAGCAAATAAGGAAGCCAATGATGTCCCAATAGAGTGATATATACTCTGCCCCCCCCCCTCCGGCATCGCTCCTCCCATAGAGGACACGAGTGGAAACCTTATAACAGTATAACAAGCCATTGCAGATGTGCTTACTGAAAAAAGCTTTCGCCCTGCTTTATATATATAGCACCGACCGATCACACCTCAGATACAAACGCACTCCACCACAACACACGCACACGCCCAAGGTAGGATACAAAGGCGCTGAGCGCATCAACACTACCCCTAGTACTAAAAGAGCAACCTGAGTCCTCAACCGTGAGCATGCCACCGCGAGAGGTGAAGCCACTTATGATGAACCGTGTGCTCCAAGGTGGCGCCTTCACGAAGGTTACGACACTAGAGCGCCGCCACCGCCCGACCCGAGGATCGGTGTTTCCCCTGGAAGAACAAGACGGGCAATGAGAGCCGCGACGACGCCTTCAAGAAGGGAACAAGCTTTGTCGCCGCCGGTCCGTCCGAAGATAGATCAGGTTTTCACCCCGGCCAACACTCACCACCACCGGACGCCACACCCCAGCGACTATGCCATCCACAGGACCATGGCCATCGGGCAGCACCTAACCACAGGCTCCGCCCATGAGAACCGGGGAACCAACACCAGGGCCGCCGCCCCGGCATCTCAGACCTTGACTCCACCTCGCTCGAGACCCACCGCAACCCCAACCAAAGATACGGGCGGAAAGGGCCCGCCTTTCCCCGGGGCTGCCCCCAATGCCGAAACCCAATAGGTCGGCCAAAACTGGCCTCCATCGACCCATCCCGGGCACCGGGCGCGAGACTCGGTCCTGCTGCCGGGCGCGAGACAAGCACGGTCCTGCTGCCTGGCAGATGTGCTTTCCGCCCAAAAAACTACTTGATGGAAAACTGATCGTGGCCCGGATAAATGGTATGCCATGTTCTGCAGCTTGCCCGTGGAACAGTCCCTTGCATATGTGATGCCCGTCCAAAGGAACTTTTTCATGCATGCATGGAGCGCAGATCATGGTGAGGATGAATGCTGTGCCATAGTCTACAGCTTGCCTGTCTGCCTGCACGCGGCTGTGCTACACTAAGATGTCTTCATAAAAGCAAGTTCGAATAAGCATGCATGCTACTAATCAAGATCAGAAAAATACTAGAAAATGTCAATAAAGGAACTCTAACCCCGATTTAGCATATCAGAAACCAAGAACCCAATGGTTTAAGAAATTACCCAACAATACCTTAAATTTATTGTTAGATTGTGTTTGCCGTGTAGGTGCAATAGTATTTCAGTTATAGCAAAACATTTCTGTCTCAGGCCTATTCATTGTTGGAGCCTGATAAAAAGTCATTGATCCCATCCAATCCTATGTTCGTTACTCTGATAAAGCAACATTTCTTATGTAGATTGACCAGTATTTGAATGTGTTTACAAACTGGGGGTATATGAATATGACGGTCTTTGCCCCTTTTCAGTTTGTACATAATTTTAGTTTTCTTTTTCTCTTGAACGAAAATTTCATCAAATGGTTGTATTTGCCTACCCAGCTTATAACAAAGTTCAACTTTAATTTTGTCAATTTGTTTGATAAGCATCGTAGTCCAAGAGCTATTGTTTTGTTTCGAAAATGAGCAAGAAAGGTCTAATAATAACTAGGTGAACCACATCCAAATATGTAGATGTGAAAGCATTTTCAACTGATTAGCACAACTACACAGCCATGTGATTTATACGTAATGATTTATTCTGCATCCTAGAACACTATGCACTATCTTCTCCTTTATATGTGTATTGACATGTACTCCTTGTTTTATGAAGAAAAAAACTTATTTGCAATGAAATAACCGCATGTTATCCTTTTTTACCACTTCACATATTTGTTCCTCTATGTGATGACTCATCATATAATTAGTACAGATTCAATAGTAACGCGCCCCCATTCACACAGTGTGTTTTTTTTCGAAAAGGAGGATTGCCCCCATTCACACAGTGGTGTTAATACATAATCTTCATAGAGTAAATAATAGTACACAGAGCGCCTCATAGGCGCAATTCATGTTATGCAGCTTATGCTAATATTATTCCCACTACCATCGACGAGTCAATATTTCACAACCGTTCAGCAAATTTTAGCTATATGATATAAGATTTATAAACATATATCCTTCGCTTGAATTATCTTTTACCAGTTACCACTCAATTATTGAATTATATTGTTCGATACCTTGAAAGTTACTGAAAGACCTCATCTAGCTAGGAATTTGACTATTGGTTAGAGTTTAATGATATCACTGCAAAGTGCTCAAAGTCGTGTTTGCATTTTTTGATAGTTTCTAGAAGATTGGTTGGTCCTTTTTAGAAAAATCTAGAAGACAACCACTTTATCTTTTTCAGAACGAAAAATAAATCAACAGTCATTTAAAAGCACTAGTGTCAGATATGTGCAATCATTTCTTTCCCAAGGCCGGTTTGTGCATTACATGAATCTTTATGTTCCATGGTACCCAAGCATGGATCTCCAAGGTTTAATATTTTTTTTCCATCTGTAGGAAAAGAAGTGCAAAGGCATTGTAGTGGATTTCACCTCTAGCCTACCCCAACTTGTTTGGGATTAAAAGCTTTGTTGTTGTTGAGGAAAACAAGTGAAAAGTACATTATGGTTATATGAATTCGCTAAAATTGCCTATGCCGAGTGTTTACATGGTGGATTTGCGTATCTTTTGTTTGATTTCGCCTTTTGAGGGTTAACTCTAACTATCATTGAAAGTGAGACTTCGGTTGACAAAGCATTCTAAATACTAATTGCCCAAATATGCATTGCCCAATCACACATCCATCATAAATTCTTTTATTCGCTAATATGAAAAGCTCATGAGTAACCAATACAACACACATCCATATGTACATTAAATCAAAATCACAGACTTATACTATAATATGTCCCAGGATTTGCGTCCACCTTGAGTACGAAATTAATTTCAGCCCCATCTGAAGCCTTGCTCTCTAGGAGAAGCTTCTGACGCTGTTTTGCCAAGAACTCCTCATCGTTGCTCTTGACTAAAACCGTCATCGACTCTAGAGCTCTAGCATTCAGTACGAAAAAGGTCACAAAATCAATGTCAGATTTTTTGGCCCGATAATAATCCAAAACTATTTTTTTTAGACGGATGACAAAAGAACTGAGAAGGTCCCGGTGTTTACGACGCCACAAATTCTTCGTCCCAGATTTCTCGCACTGAAAAGAACATTGACAAACCAAATATATAACAACTTCAGAATAACAAGTAGATCAATAAAGCAATCAAACAAAATGTACTATCGGTGAAACAATGATCACCTGAATGTACAACTTCTCCATGCACGGAAAACATCTCATCATTTCAATAACCATGTCCAAACATAGAGTATGCATACAGAGATGCAAAGACTTGATTCTGCACAGTGCTGTTGAAAGGCTACCAATTTCAATGCGCGGTCCCTTCATAAAAGCATGAAATCCAACATTAGACAATAATATACATAGGTTTGCAGAGCATATGTAATTTCTGTATGCACTGAAATGCAAGTTATATAGAAGGCTGAGGATGGTAAAAATGAAGAAGATCAGTTACCTGATGAATATCTGTGGAACCAAACACGAGCCTGGTGGAGTTAGTACAACAACCTAGGGTCTCCAACTTAGGCGCCGAGAGCACTGATACATGCAAATCCTCGTTCTGATCAAGATGGAATAATCTTTCAAGATGAGGGGCACTCTCGATGATCAGCTCCTCCATGGATGGATCTGGCGAAGAATTGCCGACTTCAATGCTTCTAAGGGTAAATGAATTGATCCGGAGGCAACGGGCTCCACTGCACCCAGTAATTAACAAGACCTCGAGAGAAGGGCTGCCGGCAATCATGCTGCTGAGTGAGAACTCCGAGAGGAAGACATAATCAAGACCGAGCTTCTTAAGCTGCGGGAAGTGAAGCCCTTGAATGATGTCGTCCGTGAGTGTGCAATGTCCGAATTGGGCGACACAGAGGGTGTGCGAAAAACGGAAGATAGATGTTGGTGCCGGCACCCGCTGCCAATTGTGCCACGGCCGACGGTAGAACTCAAGCTCCTTGAGTTTATTCAGAGCGGGGGACAGGAGACAGGCGTCCACGGCAGCATCGTTCTCCATGTTCGTGGCCAAGAATGGGCGAATGCAGAAGCGGTGGCAGTCGCCTTGGTGGGAGGAAATTATGCGTTGTAACACATCACCGAGCTTACCATGATTAGAACGGGCGATTTCATCGCAGTCGATGTTGAGAGGAAGAGAGCGCCAGAGGGGAAGCCAACGTTTCGCGAGGATCTGCGTGCGACCGCGTTGCTTCATGGGGAGGACCGAAATAATCTTCCGGAGCACGTCGTCGGGGAGGTCGCTGAGGTGGAGATCTCGCCCGCCGCCACCTCCATCGTGGTCAGCCGCTCCGGGATCGGGCGCTGCCGCTGGCGCCGGCGCCCGAGCCGGACTGCCATCGCCCTCGAGTGCGGCTGACTTCCTCTTCCTGCTGGTAGTCTCACTCCTACTCCTACTACCGCCGGCCTCCATCTCCTTTGCCAGAGACGGCTGCTAGTCCGGGGGTGAGGAGAATTAGGTTTGGGAGTTTGGTGGTGGAGGTCAGGATCGGAGCAGGACGAGGGAAGCTTCTGAGGATGACAGCCGAACCCTACTGTCCGATGTGAGTAAATGGTAAGCTGGCGTGAGCAAGTAGAAACTGCCCGCGGTGTGACATGTGGGCATGGGAGCAAACCTGCACTGGGCGGCCCCAGGTCAGTAGCGTCCCCCTTTTTTCTTCTGCAAATTTGGAATTTCATCAACGGTGCCAAAACCCCGCTGCTCACAGGCTAGCGTGGACGCATGCTTCCAACAAAAAGGATATCCGTCCAGCTGCAGCTTTAATTTGTTGCAAAAGAGAAGGGCGTCAAAGCTAGCGACAGCCAGGAGACGGTGGATCGCCGGGACGGCTGTGAGTCGGGAATGAGGGACCAATATATTTCAGTGTTCTGACATTTTATGGAATTCCGTGTTTCTTCAGTCGGTAACAACGATCGAGGGATTAATACATTACACTGTTCTGACAGTTTTGACAGTGGCGCTTCTATGAGAAGGTTCATGAGAAGGGCATGGCTTCCTCCACCGATGCTTCTTTTCGATTTCATGTCCACCGTTGCTTCCTCCAACCTTCCTCTCTATTTTTCATTGCTCCCCAACAATCCAGTCCTCCATCAAACCAAAATTTTAGATGAAGACCATCAACCTAAGTGAAGATCCATATAGCCAAGAACCCGGCTGGGCCGGGGGTATATTCACTTAATTAATTAATAACTATAAGATAGGGGTAATATAACCTCGCAAATTTGAACAATAGGGGGTACCCTGTCCATCCCAGCTACCCTGCTACGTGCTCGTTTTCCGCCTTGGAGTCGGCTCCGCTTGGCCACCTCGCTAAGGTGGCGGCGGACTTGGCCATAGTGTTATGGGGAGAGATTCCTCCCCCCCCCCCTCCCGCTAGTTCAGATTCAGGATATTCGCGCGAGGGAAATCCTCGATGGGCGCCTTGCCGAGGCCCGTGCACGCCTTCCGACCTCCTCGGGAGCCCCTTCCGGGGCTGCCCCGAGCGTCCAGCAGCGTGCGGCCGCCGATCCTATGGAGATCCGGGGCCGTACCCGCTCCCGCACCGCAGCCCTCCGCGCGCAGAGCGCATCACGAGTCTTGGGGTCAAGCAGCCCCCCGATGGATTCGTGATGCGGACCCTCTTCTGGAACATCTGCGGCTTCGTCCAAGATGGCTGACACCGCCAACTCATAGAGTACATGCGGACCGAGTGAATTGACATAGTGGCCATCCAAGAAACGATGCGTACGAAATTTTCCCTATCGGAGCTCGAGCATTTGAGCTCCGACCTTTTTGCTTGGCACTGGCTCCCTTCTAGTGGGAGTACGGTCCACTCAGGTGGCATCCTTCTAGGGGTGAAGGATGCGACCTTTGAGGTTGGAAGCATGGACCAGGGCAAGTTCTTCGTTAGCATGGAGATCTTCGAGCGGGGCCTAAACTTCAAATGGGAGATTATTGCGGTTTATGGCCCAGCCGATCACCGCCATTCCGAGGCCTTCCTCGCTGAACTCCATAGGAAGGTGGCGGCCGCCCAGCTACCGGTAGTGGTGGGCGGCGACTTCAACCTCATCCGGACAGAGGAAGACAATAGCAATAATTTGGTCAACTTTCCCCGGATGTAGATGTTCAATGACTGCATCGCGGATATGGGGCATCGCGAGCTCGGTAGAGTCGGGCCAGGTTCACTTGGACCAACCACCAAGTGGAGCCGACCCGCTCAGTCCTAGACAGGGTCTTCGCCTCTCCTGAGTGGGACATTCGTTGCCCCCTAGCATCGCTCCGTGCGATTATGCGGATTGATTCTGATCACGTCCCCCTCCTCCTCTCTTCGGAGGATGGGTATCCCCCCTGCCGCCCCGCTTCCGCTACGAAACCTTCTGGTTGCGCCAGCCTGGATTTGCCGCAGCTGTGGTCGCACGGTGGCGCAAGGCGCGTGATGCCCCCCATCGTTCCCTCTCGGCCGTCGACTCCTGGCACTTTTCTGCGAAGCGGTCACTGCAATACATGAAAGGATGGGGTGCAAACGTGGGTCGGGACATCCGTGAGTGAAAGAAAGTCCTGCTTGAGGGCATCCAATCCCTCGATCTACGCGCTGATGCCGCAAGCCTATCAGCCAAGGAATGGATGCTTAGGTACGACCTGGAAGACCACCTCACGCTCATCTACACAGATGTGGAGGCTTACCGGCGCTTGCGGGGTACACAGAATTGGGTCCTCAAGGGGGATGCCAATACCGCCTACTTCTAGGCCATAGCTAACGGCCGTCGACGCCGTAACTCCATCCCCCTCCTTTAGAACAGAGAGACCCTCCTGCAGCGGCAGGAGGACATACGGGCCCATGTAGACGGCTTTTACAGAGACCTATTCTCTGCCTCCCCTTGGGGAGGTCTTGCCCTTGGGCAAGACATTTGGCCGGCCCACAGCCGTGTCTCGCCTGTGGACAACATGGCCCTTATGGCCCCGTTCTACGAGGCTGAAGTGTGGGCGGCTATTAAGGGCATGAACCCCTCTTGGGCCCTCGGTCCGGATAGCCTCCCAATGAAGTTCTTGCCGACCTTCTGGGACGTAATCAAGCTAGAGGTGATGGCCCTATTTGAGGAGTTCTTTGTAGGGTCCATCAACCTCACCAGGGTGAACTTGGGGATAATCACCCTCATCCCCGAAGTGACTGGGCTTCGGATATCCGCCAATTCTGGCCGATTACGGTGATTAATGTCATCTTCTGCATCCTCGCGAAGGGGTATGATACGTCTCCATCGTATCTACTTTTTCAAACACTTTTGCCCTTGTTTTGGACTCTAACTAGTATGATTTGAATGGAACTAACCCGGACTGACGCTGTTTTCAGCAGAATTGCCATGGTGTTGTTTTATGTGCAGAAAACAAATATTCTCGGAATGACATGAAACTCCACGGAACATCTTAGAAAAAACATAAAAAATCCTCGCCAAAGATGAAGACCAGGGGGCCCACACCCTTCTCACGAGGGTGGGGGCGCCCCCCCCCCCTAGGGTGTGCCCCCTACCTCGTGGCCCCCCTGGAAACCCTCCGACGCCAACTCCAACTCTATATATTTGCTTTTGGAGAGAAAAAAATCAGAGAGAGGAAATCATCACGTTTTATGATACAGAGCCGCCGCCAAGCCCTAAAACCTCTCGGGAGGGCTGATCCGGAGTCCGTTCGGGGCTCCGGAGAGGGGGATTCGTCGCCGTCGTCATCATAAACCATCCTCCATCACCAATTTCATGATGCTCACCGCCGTGCGTGAGTAATTCCGTCGTAGGCTTGCTGGACAGTGATGGGTTTGATGAGATTTATCATGTAGTCGAGTTAGTTTTGTTAGGGTTTGATCCCTAGTATCCATTATGTTCTGAGATTGATGTTGCTATGACTTTGCTATGCTTAATGCTTGTCACTAGGGCCCGAGTGCCATGATTTCAGATCTGAACCTATTATGTTTTCATGAATATATGTGAGTTCTTGATCCTATCTTGCAAGTCTATAGTCACCTACTATGTGTTATGATCCGGCAACCCCGAAGTGACAATAATTGGGACCACTCCTGGTGATGACTATAGTTTGAGGAGTTCATGTATTCACTATGTGCTAATGCTTTGTTCCGGTTCTCTATTAAAAGGAGGCCTTAATATCCCATAGTTTCCAATAGGACCCCGCTGCCACGGGAGGGTAGGACAAAAGATGTCATGCAAGTTCTTTTCCATAAGCACGTATGACTATATACGGAATACATGCCTACATTACATTGATGAATTGGAGCTAGTTCTATGTCATCCTATGTTATGACTGTTACATGATGAACCGCATCCGGCATAGTTATCCATCACTGATCCGATGCCTATGAGTTTTCCATATACTGGTTTACGCTTATTTACTTTTCCGCTGCTACTGTTACAATCACTACAAAATACCAAAAACATTACTTTTGCTGTCTTTACTTTTATTGCTGCTACCGCCACTATCATATTACTTTGCTACTAAACACTTTGCTGCAAATACTAAGTTTCCAGGTGTGGTTGAATTGACAACTCAGCTGCTAATACTTAGAATATTCTTTGGCTCCCCTTGTGTCGAATCAATAAATTTGGGTGAATACTCTACCCTCAAAAGCTGTTGCGATCCCCTATACTTGTGGGTTACTAGGGTACTGTCGATGTCAAAACTGGCAGATCTCGGGTAGGGGGTCCTGAACTGTGCGTCTAGGCGGATGGTAACAGGAGGCAGGGGACACGATGTTTACCCCGGTTCAGGCCCTCTTGATGGAGGTAAAACCCTACGCCCTCCTTAATTGTTCTTGATGATATGAGTATTACAAGAGTTGATCTACCACGGGATCAGAGAGGCTAAACCCTAGAAGCTAGCCTATGGTATGATTGTATGTTGTCCTACGGACTAAAACCCTCCGGTTTATATAGACACCGGAGGGGGCTAGCGTTACACAGAGTCGGTTACAAGGAAGTAGATCTACATATCCATATTACCAAGCTTTCCTTCCACGCCAAGGAGAGTCCCATCTGGACATGGGACGAAGTCTTCAATCTTGTATCTTCATAGTCCAACAGTCCGGCCAAAGGATATAGTCCAGCTATCCGGATACCCCAAATCCAGGACTCCCTCAGTAGCCCCTGAACCAGGCTTCAATGACGATGAGTCCGGCGCGCAGATTGTTTTCGGCATTGCAAGGCGGGTTCGTCCTCCGAATATTTCATAGCATATTTTGAACAAGAGGATCGTGTCCGGGTCTGCAAAACAAGTTCCACATACCACCGTAGAGAGAATAATATTTCCACAAATCTAATCTGCTGACGTACCCCGTAGCGTGACATCACACCATAGCCAGGTCTTTATTCGAATCGCTTTTCATAACCTGTCTCAGTGTGTTTCGCGAGGCGGTTTCCTTGGCATGTCTTGTCGAAGCAGATATCGTGTCCCCTTATTATGGGATTTCCATCAATACGGACGTGGGTAACCCAACCGCGCCATCAATTACGGTGCTTGGGGGATAAGCGAGTTTTACCAGGCTGGTGGGGGCTCATAGTTTCATCCGCCCTTATAAAGGGATAAGGTTTCACCTTTTTCTACCCACGCCTTCTTCCTCCTTGCTCATCCATTCTCGCGCACTCGAGCTCCACTTCCCAAGTACACATCCTTCTCCTCAACTCTCTCCAAACATGTCTGGAGCAGCAGGCAAGTGGATGGTCTGCTCCGTCACGGAGGGACACATCAAAAAACTACATGGGGCCAGATACTTAGCCGCAGATATCGCGCACCGGCTGCCAGCCGCGGGGCAGATCGTCCCTACCCTGGAACCTCCCGAAAGGGTGGTTTTCCTCCCCCACTTTGTCCGTGGACTGGGGTTTCCCCTCCATCCATTCGCCCGCGGCCTTATGTTCTATTATGGGCTGGACTTCCATGATCTGGCCCCGAATTTCATCCTCAACATCTCGGCGTTCATCGTCGTGTGCGAGGCTTTCCTCCGGATCCGGCCCCACTTCGTCCTGTGGCTGAAGACCTTCAATATCAAGCCGAAGGTAGTAGGCGGCCAACAAGAGGAATGCGGTGGAGCCATGGTGGGCAAAATGCCCAACGTTACATGGCTCGACGGCTCCTTCGTGGAGACCATAAAGAGGTGGCAACCGGGGTGGTTCTACATCACCGAGCCGCGTGACACCAACTGGGTGGCGGCCCCCGAGTTTAGATCCGGAATCCCCACGCCGCTCACTTCCTGGAAGGACAAGGGCCTGTCCTGGGGTTCATCGGTGGAGCTGGACGGACTCCAGAAGTGTATCCGGAACATGATAAGCAAGAAACTTAAGCTTGTCAACATAGTCCAGATCATGCTCTTCCACCGGATCCTCCCGTGTCAACAACGGGCTTTCAACTTATGGGAGTTCGACCCAGCCCAGCACCAGACTCTATGCGAGCTCTTCGACACGACGCATGAGGACGTTTGGAAGGTGCTGTTCAAGGGCGCCGAGGTCCCTCCTTTTCTTACCGAGGACCGCGGGCTAAGCGCGAAGCGCCCTGCGAATCCGGTTAGTTTTGTACATCTGGTAGGGTATTTATTTCCCATAGCTTAACCATGTGCGGGGTCTGAGCTCCCATGCCTTTGACAGGACTGGGTGGAGACATCGGAGCAGATTAACTGTTCCGCCCCTCTGCCTGAAGACCCAGCAGACGCTCTCCTGACGGAGATGCGGACTCCAGCTCCCTATGAGGTGCCGGAGAAGACCAAGAGGAAGGCCAAGGGAACCCGAAAGAGTTCCCGCCGCCAGGTGGTATCAGACTCATCATCCGATAACTCCGAGACGCACTCCTCCCGTGAAAACAAGGAGGAGGAAGATGAAGACTCTCCCCCTCCAGCCTGGGGAGACAAGAAAAGGAAGGCCGCCCCAACCCGGGAGGCCGAAGGGTCCAAGAAGGGAAGGACTCTCCTTCTGGACTGTTCCACCACCACCACCGACGACGAAGACGAGTGGTTACTTAGGGCCAAGCCCCTGGCGAAGTCGTAAGTATTCGGATACCAGAGTAACTCATAACATACTTTTATTGCACTGCTTCTCCTAACGTCGAATATGATCATGCAGTCCGCCCCGAGCACGTATCGACGTATCCTCGTTGGACGGTTCCTTGGACTCGTCGGATATGGATAGTGATACACTTCCAACCGCCTCCTCTCCTTGCCCTACAGACAATGTCGAGGTATTGTCTCAAGGGGCACCGAGCCGGGGGGAGATAGTCTCCGAGGCGCCTCAAGGTGACCTTCCGGACTCCGGGCGCGAAGGGAGCAAGACTCCCAAGGGCTCCAAGTTCTGCCCTCAGCCGAACACCACGGCGGAACCTCCAGTGGTTTTCCGGACTCAGGCAGGCGGCCCCCTTCCAAGGGGGACAAGCCGCCCATGCCGGTGACCTCTGTCCATCCAGAGGCACCGGACAACCTGCTGGGAGCACTTCGTGGCACTTCCATCGACGAAGAGAACAGCACTATTATGAGTGCGGTGATCAAGAAAGTTTAGTGCGCCAAGAGCGGACTGACTGAAACCTGTGCCAGCCTTCTGACAGGCTTTGAGGTAAGTGTTTAAAATATAGGAAAATATTACATCTTAGATAGTAGCCCCGGATGCTCTGTTTGGTGTTCACAAAGAAAAGCCGAATAGAGGATCAAATAATATCTGCATGAGTAGAATATAAGTATGTCTGTATGCGTATGCAGGCTTTGATGCTGACCTGTGCCGCACTGACTGCGGAGGTCACCGCACTGAGGCAGAACCTCGAGCGGTCCGAGAAAGAGCTTGGCCTTGCCAAGAGGCAGCTCGAGGAGAACAAAGGTAAGTAATGCCTTGTCTATATATATATATATAAGATGCGGTTGCAAAATGATAGGATCATCATGGATGTGCCAGGGGCCATGACCGAAGTAGCGACCCTGAAGCAAGCGCTGCCCGAGGCCGAAAACAAAGTGGCCAAGGAGCGCACCGAGCGGGAAAAACAAGAGGCACGGGTGGCGAGGTGTAGCAAGAGCTCCAGGCTCTCGTGAAGAAGCACGAGGATTTGGAGCTTGACTCGAAGACGCGAGAGTCCGAGCTTGCCGCGGCCCTCGAAAGCACAAAGCATGCCAAGGCTCAACCCCAAAAGGCCCTCCAGGAAATTGAGGCGATGAGGAAGATAGCGGCGGGTAAGGCATTCAATATGCAAAGCAAGCATGTGTAGTAAATTACTTGTTACTTACCCGAGTCTGGAGCTCTCCAGGAGCATTCGCAGATTTGCCCCGTAGCGTGTCGGATGCCGCGAAGTATTACCAGGCCGAGGAGGGAAGCTCGACGGAGAAGTTGTTCTGGTCTCAGTATACTGGGACCAAACACCCGATGCCTGTGAGCGACCAGCTGAAGCAACTGGTCGAGCTGCACAAGGCGGCCGAACAAGCCATGAGGGTCCTTATAGTCCGGATATGGCCTGGCGACTCCCTTCCCAATAGCTACTTCGTCCTGGTGAGGCGGCTTGTGGATGCCTGCCCATGGCTGGATGTCATTAAGCGGTCCGTCTGCATCGAAGGTGCACGCCGGGCTTTTGCTTGTGCGAAGGTGCACTGGGCCAAGATGGACGCTGAGAAGCTGGTGAAGGAGGGGCCGCCGCAGGGCAAGGAGCCTCGCCACCCCGAAATGTATTATGAGGGTGTTCTGAAGGGTGGCCGTCTTGTGGCGGACGAGTGTGCGAAGGATGTAATTTTTGAATGAACTTGCTCGTGTGATCCTGCATTATGAAAACTTGTTCATATGAGCACTCTTTTTCCCATTGTTGGGTCCTTCGAGGGAGGTGCTCAGCACAATGAACAAGGCAATCGGACTATAATGCTTTATCACTCTCACTTAGCCATAGAAGTCTACAATTTTAAATTTTGGCGAAGCCCCTAGTATTCGGAAGGCCGAATTCGGGGCGCTATACACGCCTTAAGCTGGACAAAGCCGACTCCTCGCTCTAAGTGGCATAAGTCTTTAGGGGCTCGAGACCTCTCGAACGTCAGTTTTAGCTTTCTCTACTAAGGTGCTTGCCCAGATGAACCGGGGCACAATCGCAGTAGTTCTCCCAGTGCTACCTTAGCCGATATAGCGGAACATAAGGTACCAAAACATGGGAGCCGGGCAAAACCAACTATTGACCCAAGACATGATTTAGAGCTGATGCATATAATGCTATAAGTTCGGGGTGCCGCACTGTCGAAAGTGTTCGGACTTCTCACACCGTATTATGGGGTACGCTTAAGCCCCTGACGTATTGGCCGTACCAGAGTGTACGGGTGTTGAATGTCATGAATGAACATATATAAATATATATATATAAAGAAGAATAGAGAATGCTATAATAGACTTAGTGCTATGCATTGTTTATTCAAAAAGGTGCATCGAAGCAGAATGATACAAGTAGTGCGATAAGCAAAAAGTAGGACTGTTTGACATGTCCCCTCCAAGGGCAAGCTGAGGAATGGTATTTAAAGCAAGTATTTCATTCGTTATCAGAGACCACCTGGGAGTTCCATGGTGCGACGTAGCTTTCTGCCTCCTTGGTTGTTGTATCGTGTGTCCAGCAATCGAACTGCTGGATGGGGTTTCCAGAGAGTAAAGTCCTGAAAGAGAGAAAAAATAATAAGGTTGGAAGCCCCTAGTGCGGTTGAGCCGCGTTTTGGGGCGTGCCGTACTCGTGCCCCCCCTCCCCCACCTATGCCCATGGTATTTTTAATGTGTAATTATGTACACGTGGCACGGATTTCACCGTTTGGCTAGGACAGTGGTGGGGGCTGCATTGCTATGCGAGCTTGGAGGATGCCAGGCGGTCTTGTTGCAGATTACTCCGGGCACGCTTGACGGTGTCCGGGCATTTAATCATCGAACTGGTGGATTGCCTGAACAGGCTGCTTTGTGCTTCTACTGCGAGGGCCGCAGTGTGCTCCTCCGTGGGGAGAGAGCGCTCTGTGTTTCCATTGACTGTGATGACCCCCCCCTGAGGTCCTGGCATCTTGAGCTTGAGGTATGCATAATGCGGTACCGCATGAATCTCAGAAATGCGATTCGCCCGGGCAGTGCATGATAGCCACTGTGGAACGGGACTATATCGAAGATTAACTCCTCGCTTCGGAAGTTATCCGGGGATCCGAAGACCACTTCCAGTGTGACTGAGCCTGTGCAATGGGCCTCTACACCTGGTATGACACCTTTGAAGGTCGTTTTTGTGGGTTTGATCCTTGAGGGGTCTATACCCATTTGCGCACTGTGTCCTGATAAAGCAGGTTCAGGCTGCTGCCGCCGTCCATAAGGACTCGAGTGAGGTGAAATCCGTTGATGATTGGGTCTAGGACCAGTGCGGCGAATCCTCCATGACGGATACTAGTGGGATGGTCCCTGCGATCGAAGGTGACCGGACAGGAGGACCATGGGTTGAACTTTGGGGCGACTGGCTCCAGCGCATATACGTCCCTTAACGCACGCTTCCGCTCCCTCTTGGGGATGTGGGTTGCGTATATCATGTTCACTGTCTGCACTTGTGGGGGGGACCTCTTCTGTCCTCCGGTGTTCGGCGGCCGGGGCTCCTCCTCGTCATCGCTATGTGGCCCCTTATGTTTGTTGTCAGCATTTAACTTGCCAGCCTGCTTGAACACCCAACATTCCCTGTTGGTGTGGTTGGCTGGCTTGTCGAGGGTGCCGTGTATTTGACAGGAGTGATCGAGTATACGGTCCAAACTGGACGGGCCCGGGGTGCTTCTTTTGAATGGCTTTTTCAGCTGACCGGGTTTAGAGCCTCTGAATCCGGCATTGACTACCGTATCCTCGGTATTGTCGTTGTTGATCTGGCGCTTGTGTTTGTTGCGACATGACCTGTCATTGCTATCCTTGGTATCCGAAGTACTGTGGTTCTTTGATATGTTATTGCTTCGAGCCAACCAGCTGTCCTCCCCCGCGCAAAAGCAGGTCATGAGTGTCGTGAGGGCTGCCATAGATTTCGGTTTTTCCTGGCCAAGGTGCCGGGCGAGCCACTCGTCGCGGATGTTGTGCTTAAAAGCTGCTAGGGCCTCTGCATCCGGACAGTCGACGATTTGATTTTTCTTTATTAGGAACCGTGTCCAGAATTGCCTGGATGATTCCTCTGGCTGGTGAATTATGTGGCTCAAGTCATCGGTATCTGGTGGTCGCACATAAGTGCCCTGGAAGTTGTCGAGGAATGTGGCTTCCAGATCCTCCCAACAGCCAATGTATTCTGCTGGCAGGCTGTTGAGCCAGTGCCGAGCTGGTCCTTTGAGTTTGAGTGGGAGGTATTTGATGGCATGTAGATCGTCACCGCGGGCCATGTGGATGTGCAGGAGGAAGTCCTCGATCCATACCGCAGGATCTGTTGTGCCGTCGTATGATTCGATATTTATGGGTTTGAAACCCTCTGGGATTTGGTGATCAATTACTTTGTCTGTGAAGCATAGGGGGTGTGCGGCGCCTCTTTACTGGGCTATGTCGCGACACAGCTCAAAGGAGTCTTGTCCGCTGTGTTCGGCCCGGCCGGATTTACTTTTACTGTATCCGGTGTGACGGTTATCGTCTCGCGTAGTGGCGCGCCCTCATGATCCGTAGATCAATCTTGCGTGTGTTGCTTTGTCCTCCAATACGTCTCGCAGGTCTAGAGTGTTTGCCCGTGCCTTGACATTTTTATTTGAGTGGCGTCGGGGTGCGGGCTGAGCTTTTGGCTGAAATGCCTCTCTGTCGCAGCTACGAGGTGGCCGATCAGCCATGTCATACGCTGGAGATGTAGGTTTTAATGCTTCCTCCTCCAGTCGGGGTAGCAACCTGCACTTTGGGTAACTCTTGGAGGGGCGTTCGAGTTCATATTCCTCGGGCGCAAGGACTTCAGTCCATCTGTCACCTAGCAAATCTTGATCAGCTTGAAGCTGATGTTGCTTTTTCTTAAGGCTATTTGCCGTGGCAATAAGCCGGCGCTTGAAGCGCTCTTGCTCGACGGGATCCTCAGGCATGACAAATTCGTCATCGTCGAGGCTTACCTCGTCTTTGGAGGGAGGCATGTAATTATCATCCTCCGCCTCTCCATCTGCCGCTCTCTCGGGAGGGCTGGCTTCTCCATCCTCCTGCTCTAAATCTTGCTGGAGGGGATTGTTGTCATCTTCGGCACTGTCCGGAGTGCTATTATCTCCTGTGCCGGTATCACCGCTTTTGCTTTGGCGAGACTTAGAGCGGCGCCGCTGACGTTGGCGCCTGGGTTGCTTCCTGGAGGGATCATCCTCCGTTGTCCCGTCGTCATTGCCTTCTTTGGGTGTGTCCAACATGTATATATCATATGATGAGGTGGCTGTCCAGTGCCCTGTGGGCAGTGGTTCCTGTTCGTCTCCCGCATCGTCGTCCATACCGTCGATGTCTTCGGAGTCGAAGTCGAGCGTGTCGGTCAAATCGTCAAAAGTGGATACTAAGTGGGTGGTGGGTGGGCGGCGAATTTCTTCGTCATCCGCATCCCAATCCTGTCGGACATAGTTCGGCCAGGACTCCCCTGACAAGGAGAGAGACCTTAATGAGTTCAGTATGTCGCCGAAGGGTGAGTGCTGAAAGATATCCGCAGAGGTGAACTCCATGATCTATGCCCAGTCGGATTCGATAGGCATGGGCGCAGGCCGTTCGGAGTCTGTGGCCGGGGAAGAATCCGGCAGTTCGGCGTCACGGCTCCCGTGAAGGGTAAGGTCGATACTCGGCTCGATCCCCGCTGAGGATACGGCCTTCGTGGAGGGGTCTATCCACCCGTCCATGGGTGGCGCAATTGGCTCCAAATTAAGGGTCGGAGCGGTTGCCGGTGCGGTGTCCTAAACACTGTCTGCTAGTAGAGCTAAATCATGCTCATCGTGATCGTGCGGCGCACTCGGCAGGGGCTCGAATCCATCGAAGATCAAGTCTCCGTGGATGTCGGCCGTGTAGTTTAAGCTTCCAAACCTAACCTGGTCGCCAGGGGCGTAACTCTCGATCTACTCCAGATGTCCAATCGAGTTGTCCTGCAGTGCGAAGCCGCCGAATACAAAGATCTGTCCGGGGAGAAAATCTCACCCTGGACTGCATCACTATTGATGATCGAAGGAGCCATCAAGCCTGACGATGACGACACAAAGGAACCCTCGATGAAAGCACCAATGTTAGTGTCAAAACCGGCGGATCTCGGGTAGGGGGTCCCGAACTGTGCGTCTAGGCGGATGGTAACAGGAGGCAGGGGACACGATGTTTACCCAGGTTCGGGCCCTCTTGATGGAGGTAAAACCCTACGTCCTGCTTGATTGTTCTTGATGATATGAGTATTACAAGAGTTGATCTACCACGAGATCAGAGAGGCTAAACCCTAGAAGCTAGCCTATGGTATGATTGTATGTTGTCCTACGGACTAAAACCCTCCGGTTTATATAGACACCGGAGGGGGCTAGGGTTACACAGAGTCGGTTACAAGGAAGGAGATCTACCTATCCGTATGGCCAAGCTTGCCTTCCACACCAAGGAGAGTCCAATCCGGACATGGGACGAAGTCTTCAATCTTGTATCTTCATAGTCCAACAGTGTGGCCAAAGGATATAGTCCGGCTATCCAGATACCCCCTAATCCAGGACCCCCTCAGGTACGCCATTAGGGTGGCACCCATTGCTGACTAGATCACTCACCCTGATCAGTCGACTTTTATCCAGGGCCGATGTATCCTTGACGGAGTACTGGTGTTCAACAAAGCACTCCATGAGGTTCACACCAAACACCTCAAGGCAGTCTTCCTGAAACTAGATTTCCACAAGGCTTATGACACCGTCAGTTGGTCCTTCCTTCGGGAATTTATGCTCCGGAAGGGCTTCCACGACAGGTGGGTAACCCGGGTGATGCAAATGGTCACCTCGGGCCAGACCGCAGTGAACATTAAAGGCGAGTTTGGCCCATACTTCCCCACATTCTGTGGGGTGCGCCAGGGCGATCCCTACTCACCGTTCCTCTTCAACATGGTTGTCGATGCTCTGGCAGCCATATTAGATAAATCCAAGGCCACGGGCCATATTAAGGGCATGGTCCCGCATCTTGCTGGGGGGAACGGGATCTCCCTTCTCCAATATGCGGATCACACCATGATCATGGTGGAAGGCTCGGTGAGTGATATCACGAACCTGAAGTTCTTCCTGCTTTGCTTCCAGCAGATGTCCATCCTCAGGATCAACTTCGACAAGAGTACGATGATGGTCTTGGGAGAACAAGATGGGCAATGAGAGCCGCGATGACGCCTTCAAGAACGGAGCAAGCTTTGTCGCCGCCTATCTGTCTGAAGATAGATCAGGTTTTCACCCCGGCCATGATTCACCACCACCGGACGCCACACCCCAACGACCACGCCATCCACACGACTATGGCCAGCGGGCAGCACCTAACCACAGGCTCCACCCATGAGCACTGGGGAACCACCACCAGGTCCGCCGCCCCGGCATCCCATACCTTGACACCACCTCGCTCGAGACCCACCGCAACCCCAACCAAAGATACGGGCGGAAAGGGCCCGCCTTTCCCCTGGCGGCCCCAATGCCAAAACCCAATAGGTCGGCCAAAACTGACCTCCATCGACCCATCCCAGGCACTGGGCTCGAGACGAGGTCGGTCCTGCTGCCGGGCGCGAGACGAGCACGGTCCTGCTGCCTGGCAGATGTGCTTTCCGTCCAAAAAACTACTTGACGGAAAACTGATCGTGGCCTGGATAAATGGTATGCCATGTTCTGCAGCTTGCCCGTGGAGCAGTCCCTTGCACATGTGATGCCCGTCCAAAGGATCTTTTTCATGCATGCATGGAGCCCAGATCATGGTGAGGATGAATGCTGTGCCATACTCTACAGCTTGCCTGTCTGCCTGCACGCGGCTGTGCTACACTAAGATGTCTTCATAAAAGCAAGTTCGAATAAGCATGCATGCTACTAATCAAGATCAGAGAAATACTAGAAAATGTCAATAAAGGAACTCTAACCCCGATTTAGCATATCAGAAACTAAGAACCCAATGGTTTAAGAAATTACCCAACAATACCTTAAATTTATTGTTAGATTGTGTTTGCCATGTAGGTGCAATAGTATTTCAGTTATAGCAAAACATTTCTGTCTCAGGCCTATTCATTGTTGGAGCCTGATAAAAAGTCATTGATCCCATCCAATCCTATGTTCGTTACTCTGATAAAGCAACATTTCTTATGTAGATTGACCAGTATTTGAATGTGTTTACAAACTGGGGGTATATGAATATGACGGTCTTTGCCCCTTTTCAGTTTGTACATAATTTTAGTTTTCTTTTTCTCTTGAACGAAAATTTCATCAAATGGTTGTATTTGCCTACCTAGCTTATAACAAAGTTCAACTTTAATTTTGTCAATTTGTTTGATAAGCATTAAAATATTATTGCAATATTGTTGTACTCTACAATGGAAGACAGAACTGAATCATCAGATGACAATAGTGACATAACTATAGCTTGGTATTCCTATCTTTTTTTGCTCCCATTTTCTTAGCATAAGAAACACATTGTTACATCGTACAATACTCAGGCCTGCATGCCCTCCATCGTAGTCCAAGAGATATTGTTTTGTTTTGAAAATGAGCAAGAAAGGTCTAATAATAACTAGGTGAACCACATCCAAATATGTAGATGTGAAAGTATTTTCAATTGACTAACACAACAACTATACAGCCATGTGATTTATACGTAATGATTTAGTCTGCATCCTAGAACACTATGCACTATCTTCTCCGTTATATGTGTATTGACATGTACTCCTTGTTTTGTAAAGAAAAAAACTTGTTTGCAATGAAAAAACCGCATGTTATCCTTTGTTACCACTTCACATATTTGCTCCTCTATGTGATGAGACTGGTCATATAATTAGTACAGATTCAATAGTAACCCCCATTCACACGGGCAAATAGCTCCCATGCGCCGTCGTTGGTGTGAATTGTCTCTCATGTGACGTCGTTGGTTGTAATAGCTCTCATGCGACGTCTCCCAGCGCATAAATAGCTCAAGCAAGACAACCCATTTATGCGGCTAGTTGGCTGTTAGTTAGGCTGAGGTTTGGTTAGGACACTGGGGGTTATGTGCTCTGAATGGTGGGGTCCACCTAGGGCCACGTAGTCAAGAGTCAACCGTCCACGACTCGACCGGTGACTGTTCGCCCGTGCTGGACTGGGCGAGCGGCGCCGCCGTAAGCATCTTCTCCAGCAGCGGTTTCTTCTCCGCGGTGGTGGAGCGCATTTCTCGGCAGCGGCAGAGCTATTGCGAGGTGAGCCTGAAACCCTTGTCCCACTCCCCAGAATTTTGTGGGATCTGTGGCCTCATGCTGCCCTCTGTTTCTTGGCGATTTAGAATCGGGCTCTATTGGATCTGGGGGCTGTTTCTTCTCCGCGGCCCGGTGGTGGAGCGCCTTTCTCTACAGCGGCTATTGTGAGTGAGTATTTTCCAAACACTACTCCCATTCCACTGAATTTTGGATAAATCTGTGGCCTCATGCTGCCCCTTTTTCTTGGCGTTTTAGAATCTCGATTGGATAGGAGATGGAGCAAGGGCTGGATGAGATGGAGCGAGGAGACAGTGCTTCAAATCGGTAATGCCACCCTCTTTTCTTGGCGATTTAGAATCGAACTCGATTTGGTGGTGACTGTCGCTTACACTGCCGCCGCTGCCTGCCATTTACAAAATAGGGGAGGTTTATGTTCTGCCACCACATTCGCAATTATAGTGGAATTTTTTCCATGTAAAGCCAAGCTTAGTGATGGCAGTGTCCAAGACATTGATGGAGATACCACCGTGAGGTTGGATGTCGAATTTGCAGATGTCGATCCCCAGGAATTGGAGAGCATGAAGGAGAAGGCCGTGGGCAATTTGGTGGAGAGAATTGGGGAGAGTATTGTTTGGGGTCCAGAACAAGAGGTATCTCTGCAACGTTTCGATAACTATAATGGTGAATATGTGAGAATTAAAGATGGAGAATCCATGGTTGCTGAAATTGATCAGCAAGAAGGGTGGGCAAGCAAAAAAGTAACATTTTATGCAGAGCTAATTGATCTGCAAACTCATTCCAGAGTTGGTTATGTGCCATCAAAGATGGCTGCACAGGTGGAAGATGATGAGTGGGTTTCACAAAAGAAGATGTTGGCATTGTTGACTGAACCGACTATAGTAGGTGAAGATACAGGGATTGATGCATATGGAGAGGAGGGAACCCATGGTTCTAGGAAGATTTTTGTTGACTGGAATGTAGTAGAGTTGAATGAAAAACAGATTTGGTCATTACGCCAATATCTGACATTGATATGGCCGAAATGTTTGGCATTAAAGTTGATGACAAAGATAAGGAGAAGGATGACAGTTCTTTGCCTGTTGATGGTAACACAAGCCCTAGAAATTCAAATGACGATGAAGAACAGCTGATGAGAGAGGATGCAGATGATGTGGATGGTGCAGATGATAATGAGCTGGTTTGTTTGTATGACAAAGAGAACCCAATTATTGAGGTGGGAAAGTTGTGGCCAAGCATGAAGGTGTTTAGGATGTCTTTCAGGACCTATGCAGTGAAAAAAGAGTTTGATGCCATGACTATGTGGACTGATCGAAAGAAATTTTATGCTCGGTGCAAAGGTTATGATGGTGGTGGCAATCCATGCAAATGGTACTTGTCTGCCAGACTACAACCTGATGGAAGTATAGTAAGGGTAAATCAAATACCACACCAGCATACATGTATGACCACTTCACAAAGAGTTTCAATGATGACATCATAGCTTTGGGTTACAGATAAGATTACTCCTATTTTAGCCAAGACTCCAAACACTACTGCAAAGAGGCTTAAAGTTGACTTGGAGAAGCTGTACCCCATCCAGCTGCAATATACCACAGTGTGGAAAGCAAAACAAAGGGCCATGAAATCATTGTATGGTGACTGGGAAAATACATTTAGGATGTTGTATAGTTTTAAAGAAGAGGTGGAGAAGAGGTCACCTGGGAGTGTGGTGGAGATAGATACAGAGGTAATAGAGGATGGCAAGGTTTTTTCAGCAAGTTTTTTATGTGTTTGAAGCCTTGCATAGATGGATACAAAGTAGGTTGTCGTCCATATTTGAGCATAGACTCATCTTTTTTGACTGGAAAGTGGAATGGTCAGTTGGCTGCATGCAATGCTCTAGATGGACACAACTGGATGTGCCCAATTGCAATAGGAATGTTTCAATCAGAGACAGAGGCATCATGGATATGGTTCATGATGCAACTGAAAAGATGCATAGGGCCAGTTTCTCCTTTGGCCATCCACACAGATGCATGTAAAGGGTTGGAAAATGCAGTAAAAAATGTTTTCCCCCATGCTGATCAGAGGGAGTGCTTTGGACATATGTGGATGAATCTGATAAAAAAAATTCAGAGGAGATGAATTTCGGCGCATGTGGCCAGCAAGATGATCCTACACCAGGCAGACACATTCCTATCACCATGCTAAGATATTGGCATCATGTAGTGATAATGAATTTGCTTCATGGTTGAACACCCACCATTCTCTGTTGTGGTATAGATCAGGTTTTAATACTGCCATAAAATGTGATCATATCATTAACAACTTGGCAGAAAGTTTTAACAACAAAGTGAAGGATTTGAAAGACTTGCATGTGCATGACATGGTGGACCAAATAAGGATCATGATCATGCGTTTGTGGGAGTTGAGAGGAAAAGTTGCTAATATTTTGGAAGGGTACAAGCTTCCAGCAGTGGTACAACAGGTGGTCAACAGGAGTAGAAATCTTTCACATCTATCTGTTGAGAAATCTTCCTTGTGGGATGCTGAAGTTAGAGATACAAAGAGTGGTAAGAGGCATGTGGTAAATACTGAGTTGCATGAGTGCACTTGCCAAGAGTGGCAACACACTGGAAAACCATGTGAGCATTCCATACTTTTTTTGGCATCTAGACCCAGGTTAAATATGCACCCATATTTGCATGAGTATTATTTAGTACAAAAATTCAAAGCTGCATATGCAAGTCCAATTCCTGCATTGACTGACCAATCTCAGTGGCCTGAGGTGGAAATAGAATTTACCTTGTGTCCCCCTGTCACTAGAAGAAAGGCTGGGAGGCCTAAACAGAGCAGATTCAAATCTTGGTTTGAGAAAGGTGGTTGTAGTAAGAAGGGGCAAAAGGAAAAGGAAAAGAATGATAAGCCCAAAAGGGCTCAAAAAGGTAACAAAAATAGGTGCAAGTTGTGTGAGGTACTTGGGCACAGAATTGGTTCATCCAAGTGCATCTACACTCCTCAGAGGCCAAAGTATGTTTATGTTACTGTTTTTGTAAGTTTTTGATTTTGCTACTTTTTCTAGTATCTAACCAAGTCAAATGCTTTATTTTTTAGGAGGAAGCGTGCAGAAAAAGCCCCACCTCTTGTTGTTGAACAATGCTGGCCAGTGAAAAAAGCAAGACTCAATGGCTTTAGAAGGAAGAGCACTAAGCAGATAATGTTTGGTGACAAAGATATGGAGCAAACTGAAACTGTTACTGCTGAACATGAGCTAAGTGTTTCTGTTTTGGACGATGTGATGCATACTGAATCTGTTTTGCAGGTGCTAGGGCAATCTGAAACTGTTGCAGATGAAGCAACTGTTGTGCTGCCATGCGAATCTGCTTTGACAGTTGTGTTTCCATGTTTGGAGGTTGTGCTGCCAAGTGTTGAGTTGCAAACTGAACACTAGTAGAAAACAGGGCTATGGTCCAGGCCGGCTCAGCCCATTAGTCCCGGTTCAGTGTAGAACCGGGACTAATGTGGGCATTGGTCCCGGTTCATGAGCCCAGGGGGCCGGCCGGGCCACGTGGGCCATTGGTCCCGGTTCGTTTGGACCTTTTGGTCCCGGTTGGTGGGACGAACCGGGACCAATGGGCCTCGCACCTGGCCCACCACCATTGGTCCCGGTTGGTGGCCTGAACCGGGACCAAAGGCTCCCCTTTAGTCCCGGTTCTAGCCACAAACCGGGACCAATGAGGTGCCTATATATACCCTCGCCCGCGAGCAGAGCACTCCAGTGCTCTGTTTTTCTCTGGCCGGCGAGGGGAGGGGTTTGTGGTGCTCTACCTCACCTCCTATGCACATGAGGTGTTCGATGGAATGCCCGAGCCACACTACTTAAACTTTATCCTCTCGAAGCTCGACCTCCAAGCTCCATTTTCCTCGAGATTTGTCTAGATTTAGCGGTCCGTCACGCCCCATCCCCGTCTTCACCGCCGTCGATCACCCGCGCTGATCTCATCACCGACACCACCGTGGTGAGCCTCTTGTTCTTATCTTCTTTCTGAAAGGAAAAATATTCTTACTTGTCTGTTTAGATAGATACTTGTATCATTTTCTTACATTTATTATTGCATCTTATATAGTGCGATGGTTTTGGTATCCGCCCCCGTCGGCCCTCGTCCTGTCTATGATTCGGATTTGGTATGTATATTATCTTCATAACTATTGGTTCATTTATTGTTTATGAAAATTATGCCGACCAACGTGACATAGATTTTATTTATCTAGGATGTATGTGAATCGGAAATGCCAACCGACCCTATTGTCGAGAGGTTAAATTTAGTTGAAGAAGAAAACAATTTGTTGAAGGAAAAAATAAAAAAATTGAGGAGGAGAAGATGATATTGGAGTTGCATGTTGCGGATGTCGTCGATGATCACAAGATCAAGATGGATGCAATGCGCTTGAAGATTAGAAAGATTAGAAAATATGCCATTCATACCGAGGCTTGGTATCATTATGCCGTTGGATCAATTGTTACCTTGGTTGCGATTATGATCGCATTTGTTTTCGCATTGAAATGTTTTACATAGTTTCAATGTATGGTTTAATTAATTAGATGCTCTGGAGAGCTATATGTTGTTAGATGAGAACTATGTGTGCACTTTGGTTTTAATGTGATGATGAACTTCTATTAATTTGGACACTTAATTATATATAATGCACGCAGATGAACCGGCAATGGATGTACAGTGACAGGCACACCCGCGAGTACATTAAGGGCGTGCATGAGTTTCTCGATGCGGCTGAGGCAAACAAGCAGAATGGTTTTATGTGTTGTCCATGCACTGAATGTGGGAATACGAGGTCTTACTCTAACCGGAAAATCCTTCACTCCCACCTGCTTTACAAGGGTTTCATGCCACACTATAATGTTTGGACGAGGCACGGAGAAATAGGGGTTATGATGGAAGACGGCGAAGAAGAAGAGTACGATGACAACTATGTGCCCCCTGAATACGGTGATGCTGCAACGGGGGGAGCTGGTGAAGATCAAGAGGAACCAGACGATGTGCCCAATGATGTTGCCACGGGTGAAGCTGCTGAAGATCAAGATGAACCAGACGATGTGCCCGATGATGATGATCTCCGCCGGGTCATTGTCGATGCAAGGATGCAATGCATTAGTCAAAAGGAGAAGCTGAAGTTCGATCGCATGTTAGAGGATCACAAAAAAGGGTTATACCCCAATTGCGAAGATGGCAACACAAAGCTCGGTACCGTACTGGAATTGCTGCAGTGGAAGGCAGAGAATGCTGTGGCTGACAAAGGATTTGAGAAGCTACTGAAAATATTGAAGAAGAAGCTTCCAAACGATAACGAATTGCCCGACAGTACATACGCAGCAAAGAAGGTCGTATGCCCTCTAGGATTGGAGGTGGAGAAGATACATGCATGCCCTAATGACTGCATCCTCTACCGCGGTGCATACAAGGATCTGAACGCATGCCCGGTATGCGGTGCGTTGCGGTATAAGATCAGACGAGATGACCCTGGTGATGTTGACGGCGAGCCCCTCAGGAAGAGGGTTCCTGCGAAGGTGATGTGGTATGCTCCTATAATACCACGGTTGAAACGTCTATTCAGAAACGAAGAGCATGCCAAGTTGATGCGATGGCACAGTGAGAACCGAAAGAAAGATGGGAAGTTGAGAGCACCCGCTGACGGGTCGCAATGGAGAAAAATCGAGAGAAAGTACTGGGATGAGTTTGCAAAGGACCCAAGGAATGTATGGTTTGCTTTAAGCGCGGATGGCATTAATCCTTTCGGGGAGCAGAGCAGCAATCACAGCACCTGGCCCGTGACTCTATGTATGTATAACCTTCCTCCTTGGATGTGCATGAAGCGGAAGTTCATTATGATGCCAGTTCTCATCCAAGGCCCTAAGCAACCCGGCAACGAAATTGATGTGTACCTAAGGCCATTAGTTGAAGAACTTTTACAGCTGTGGAATGGAAACGGTGTACGTACGTGGGATGAGCACAGAAAGGAGGAATTTAACCTTAAGGTGTTGCTGTTCGTGACCATCAACGATTGGCCCGCTCTCAGTAACCTTTCAGGACAGACAAACAAAGGATACCATGCATGCACGCACTATTTAGATGACACTGAAAGTATATACCTGGACAAATGCAGGAAGAATGTGTACGTGGGCCATCATCGATTTCTTCCGACCAACCATCAATGTCGAAAGAAAGGCAAGTATTTCAAAGGCGAGGCAGATCACCGGAAGAAGCCCGCCATGCGCACCGGTGTTCACGTGCTTGCTATGGTTAATGATTTACACTACGTAATCTTTGGAAAGGGTCCCGGTGGACTAGCTGTTCCGAATGACGCTGAGGGACACGCACCCATGTGGAAGAAGAAATCTATATTTTGGGACCTACCCTACTGGAAAGACCTAGAGGTCCGCTCCTCAATCGACGTGATGCACGTGACGAAGAACCTTTGCGTGAACCTGCTAGGCTTCTTGGGCGTGTATGGGAAGACAAAAGATACACCCGAGGCACGAGAGGACCTGCAACGTTTGCACGAAAAAGACGGCATGCCTCCGAAGCAGTATAAAGGTCCTGCCAGCTACGCTCTTACGAAAGAAGAGAAAGAAATCTTCTTTGAATGCCTGCTCAGTATGAAGGTCACGACTGGCTTCTCGTCGAATATAAAGGGAATAATAAATATGCCAGAGAAAAAGTTTCAGAACCTAAAGTCTCATGACTGCCACGTGATTATGACACAACTGCTTCCGGTTGCATTGAGGGGGCTTCTACCGGAAAACGTTCGATTAGCCATTGTGAAGCTATGTGCATTCCTCAATGCAATCTCTCAGAAGGTGATCGATCCAGAAATCGTACCAAGGCTAAGGAGTGATGTGGCGCAATGTCTTGTCAGTTTCGAGCTGGTGTTCCCACCATCCTTCTTCAATATCATGACACACGTCCTAGTTCATCTAGTCGACGAGATTGTCATCCTGGGGCCCGTATTTCTACACAATATGTTCCCTTTTGAGTGGTTCATGGGAGTCCTAAAGAAATATGTCCGTAAACGCGCTAGGCTAGAAGGAAGCATCTCCATGGGCCATCAAACAGAGGATGTTATCGGGTTTTGTGTTGACTTCATTCCTGGCCTTAACAAGATAGGTCTCCCTAAATCGCGGTATGAGGGGAGACTGACTGGAAAAGGCACTCTAGGAAGAGACTCAATAATATGCAGGGACGGATATTCTTGGTCTCAAGCACACTACACAGTTCTACAGAACTCTACCTTGGTGACCCCGTATGTCGATGAACACAAGAACAGTCTGCACTCCAAACACCCAGAGCAGTGCGACGACTAGATTACATGTGAACACATCAGGACTTTCAGCAGTTGGTTGGAAACACGTCTCAGAGGTGACAACACTGTTTGTGATGAGTTGTACTTGTTGTCCAGGGGACCATCTTTGACTGTATTGACTTACAAAGGATACGAGATAAATGGGAATACATTTTACACGATCGCCCAAGATCAAAAGAGCACCAACCTTAACAGCGGTGTCCGCTTTGATGCAGCAACCGAGAGCGGAAAGGACACATATTATGGTTACATAGTGGACATATGGGAACTTGACTACGGACCTGATTTTAAGGTCCCTTTGTTTAAGTGCAAATGGGTCAATCTGTTAGGCGGCGGGGTACAGGTAGACCCACAGTACGGAATGACAACAGTGGATCTGAAAAATCTTGGGTACACTGACGAACCGTTCGTCCTAGCCAATGATGTGGCACAGGTTATCTATGTGAAGGACATGTCTACCAAACCGAGAAAAAGAAAAGATAAGGAAGCGAATACATCATACGATGAGCCAAAGCGCCACATAGTTCTTTCAGGAAAAAGGGACATCCTGGGAGTGGACGGCAAGACAGACATGTCTGAAGATTATGAAAAGTTTCATGAAATTCCTCCCTTCAATGTCAAGGCTGACCCAAGCATCCTGATAAACAATGAAGATTATCCATGGTTACGGCGCAATAAGAAAATGACACAAGCGAAGAAAAAGTGAAGACTTTCTCCCGCAATAAGCAAATGCTATGTGGGTGAAATTATGATACCATCCCAACTTTCAACTTTTTCAGAGTTCATTTGAAATGCTTTCATGTCTTATGGTTCGAAACTTTGATACTTCGAAAGTGATTGTCCATTTTGTACACGAAGTGCATCAAGTTTTTGTCGTAACCCTCTCTACTTTTTGGAACATGCTATGTGGGTGAAATGATGATACCATGCCAACTTTCAACCTTTTCAGAGTTCATTTTGAAATGCTTTCCAATTTCAGAGTCATTTAGCTCAAAGAATGAATTAATAGCAAACAGAATGAACTACAAAACTTTTATGAAAATAAAAACAATCAATTAAAATATTATGTTATGATCAACTAAAATAAAACTATAATATTCTTCAATAGCAAAAAGAATATAATTTTTGTGACCTAAAATCAAACTATAAGTATTTAATTGTAAGTATAAATAAAAAATAAATAGCAAAGAAGAAAAAAAATTCTATTTTTATAGTAAAGTTATTCATAAACTAGTGATTCACACAAATTTTATAAAATTCCAATTTAAACTATTCAAAATTTTAAAACTAATGGCACTAACAGAAACTTTATAATTTTTGTGACCTAAAAGCAAAAAAGAAATCACTAAAAAACTATAAGTATTTAGTTGTAAGTATAAATAAAAAATAAATAGAAAAAGATTCTATTTTTATAGTAAAGTTATTCATAAACTAGTGATTCACACAAATTTTTAAAAATTCAAATTTAAACTATTCAAAATTTTAAAACTAATGGCACTAACAGAAAGTTTATAATTTTTGTGACCTAAAAGCAAAAAAGAAATCACTAAAAAACTATAAGTATTTAGTTGTAAGTAGAAATAAAAAATAAATAGAAAAAAAATTCTATTTTTATAGTAAAGTTATTCATAAACTAGTGATTCACATAAATTTTTAAAAATTCAAATTTAAACTATTCAAAATTTAAAACTAATGGCACTAACAGAAAGTTTATATTTTTTGTGACCTAAAAGCAAAAAGAAATCACTAAAAAACTATAAGTATTTAATTTTAAGTAGAAATAAAAAAATAAAAAACCAAACAAATGTAGAAATAAAAAAGAAAAAACCAAAAAAATGCCTCCTACTGGGCCTCCACGGCCTGAATACGACTAGAAACCCTACATGGGCCAGGATTCAGGCCCGCAGAGGCCCAATAGGCCCACAGGCAGTAGCAAGTTTAGGCCCGAAAGCCTGCATTAGAGAGGAGCTCGAATGGGGACTAAACTTTTGGGCGCTGGCAGCACAAGGGCATTGGTCCCGGTTGGTGGCACCAACCGGGACTAAAGGGGGCATTGGTCCCGGTTCGTGGCACCAACCGTGACCAATGCCCCCCTTTAGTCCCGGTTGGTGCCACCAACCGGGACCAAAGGCCGCCGCTTCCCGCCCTTTGGGCTACTGAAAATCGGCCTTTGGTCTCGGTTGGTGGCACCAACCGGGACTAAAGGGGGGCATTGGTCACGGTTGGTGCCATGAACCGGGACCATTGCTCTGGCTATATATACAACCCTTGCGAAATTTTCGCCAACTGCTCCATTCCCCATCGCCGACGCCGCCAGGCTGCTCGTCCTCCTCGTCGCCGTCGCTGCGCCTTGCCCCATCGCCGTCGCCGTCGCCGCGCCCCGAGCCCCGCCTCCTCGATCGTCCTCCTCGTCGCCGTCGTCCGCGCTGCCCCGAGCCCCGCCTACTCGATCGTCCCCGTCGCCGCCGTGTGCCGCCCCGAGCCCGCGGCCGTCCCCGTCGCCATGTGCCACCCCACCCCGAGCTCGCTGCCGTCCGCCCTGCCCCGAGCCCCGCCTCCTCGATCGTCCCCGTCGCCGTGTGCCGCCCCGAGCCCGCGGCCGTCCCCATCTCCCCATCGCCCCGCGCACGCCGTCCCCGTCGCCGGCATCCCCGAGCCCGCCGTAGCTCCTTTCCCGTTGCCGGCCTCCTCTCCCCATCGCCGCCCGCCCCCAGTGAGCTTCCCCCTTTCCCATCCCCGTCGCCGACGATGCCACCCATTGCCGCCACTGCTCTCTGTTCATATATGCAAAAGTTACTTTTTTTAGAAAATCATCTATATATGTTCAGAAAAGTTCTATATGAATGTGGCTATATATATGTTCAGAAAAGTTCTATATGTATGTGGCTATGTATGTGTATGTGGCTATGTGAATATGCAAAGAAGAGGAGATGAAGAAGATGATATATTTTCTTATTCGTGGGTGTGTCGAGAGGGTCATCGATAACTTTAGTGAATTTTAGGTTATTTTCATTTTAGGTCATTTTAGGCGGGGAAGAAGGGGAAGAAGAGGGAGAAGAAGAGGGGGTCGAGAGGGGGTCTAGGGTCGCCGAGGGGTCGAGGGTCATCGAACATGAGAGGAGGAAGAGGATAAAAAAAGAAGAGGAATAAGAAAAGAAAAAAGAGGAGAAGAAAGAATAGAGGAGAAGATCTCCTCTATTCTTTCTTCTCCTCTTTTTTTCTTCTTCTTCCTCTTTTTTTTATCGGGAACGAGGGTCATCGAGGGACATAGATGTAGTGTCGTCGTTGTCGATATATACCCCCTCCCGATAGCTTACTATGATTAGGTAGCTAGTTCTACGTTTGGCACTAATATATCCATCTATCATGTTTGAATAATAATTGCCATGTTGTAAATATTTGTAGAAACTATGGACACCGCCCTAGACGAAGCAAGAAAAGAAGCGTTGTTGAGGGACATAATCGCAGAAGGAAGTGATGCCATCTCGTTGTTTCTCAACGAAACCGATGGTCTGGAAGGAGAGGGTGAACAAGCTGGCTACGGTGACCTAATGCCGGTGCAAGAAGAAGAACATGAGGACGGCTCCGGTGACCGAACCGAGTCCGGCCAGGTATATATATTAGTTAAGCCTATGCTGACTAGCTGATTGATGCATTCATTGTTTTGGTATGTACACATATTAATTAAGTCTTTGTTCTTTTTTCTAGCCCTCCGGATCGAGCACAACTTCGGTAAAGAGACGAGGCCCGAAGAAAAAGTTGAGCTCGGATGAAAAGTTTGAGATCATAGCAATCGCGCCCGACGGCCAACCTATTGAACCCCTCCGGACAAAGAGCGCATTTGTTGCTCAGTGCGGGGTTCTGGTTAGGGACAAGATCCCGATAAGCATCCAGCAATGGTTTAAGCCGGCTACAGAAGACCCTGAGGTCTCTTATGTCAATGATATGCAGAAAAATGATCCTTGGACTGAGCTGAAGTCAAATTTCACCCTACCGCCTGAGGATAATCCAGAGAACCTAGTTAAATAGAAATTAATCAAGTCTTTTGCTCTGAAGAGGATGGCAGAACTATTCAGGAGGTGGAAGAAAGAGCTGAATAAGTTTGTCGAAAATAATGAGACACCAGAATTTAAGGGCAGATATGAGAATATCAGAGATCACTGGCCCGCATTTGTGGCCCACAAGACATCGGAAAAGAGTAAGAAGATGTCGGCGACAAATAAGCAAAATGCTGCGAAGAAGAAGCTTCACCATCGCACGGGGTCAGGTGGCTACCTCGTAGCCCGGCCTAAGTGGTCCAAGACTGAGAATGATCTGGTTCATAAAGGGATCGAACCAGAGACAATTAACTGGCCAGACCGTTGCCGGACTTGGTTCGTCGGGGCTGGCAGAACACTGGACCCTGTAACAGGGAAGTGCATTTGGACGAACGATCAAATGGACATACCAGTCAGTAAGCTTAAGCAGTATATCGAAGCTGCGCAGGAAGGGACGTTCTTTCCAGACAGAGAGAACGACGAGCTCACAATGGCCCTCGGGAATCCTGAGCACCCTGGACGGACACGAGGCACGCCAGGCTCCATTCCGTGGAAGGTTGGGTTTCCGGACGCAGGCGGTTACAAATCCCATGAGAGGAGGAAAAAAGTGCAGCAGACCCAAATGCAGGCGCTGCAAGCAAGGGTAGACGCGATAGAGGAACGAGAAGCAAATCGCAGCAATCGTACTGCCGAAGCCTCCCCCGAAGCTACCCCGCCATCTCAGCGCAGAAGCAGTGTGGCTTCCACCGAGCTACTTCAGCCGGAGCATGCCTTGACGGCTCCTGCCAGCTATCCCGTGGATGCTATAACAGAGTCTCAAAATTGCCACCTTATGACGCAATGGATGAATTTGAAGGTCAAGGCGGCTGTTGGCTCTGTTTTTCCTACTGAACCCGGCGCAACTTTTCACTGCCGGCCGATTCCAGAAGGATATGCTAGGGTGATGGTGGATGCGATAACGGAGGGATTTGAGGACCTCCAGCTTGACCACCCTACCGATGAAGGGGAGACTCGGCTGGGGTCTGCTCTGAAGACTCCATGCCTATGGCGGAAGGAGCTCATCAACCTTCCGAACTGGACGCCACCGCCTCCTCCTCCTCCTCCGGCGAGTCAGGGCACTCCGCCTCCACTGCCTCCTCCTCCGGCGAGTTACGATCAGGGCCCTCGGCCGGCTCCTTCTCCGATGCGCGGCGGCACTCCGCCTCCTTCTCCGCCTGCGCCGACGCGCCCGAGCAGCCAGCCTCCTCCTTCTCTGCCTCGTCAGCAAGGGCGGAAGAGACCTGCCGCTGCTCCAGCTGCTCCGGCGCGTCGTAGTCCTTCTCCTCCGCTCTTAAGCAAGTAAAGAAGACAACCGCTACGTCTGCTCGGTCGGCGTCTAGCAGTACAACCAGAGGCGGGAGGACATACAGATTCGGTCCTTCTCTGAAGACTCCAGAGAAGTTACCATACGAGAGGACCCAGGAGGAGAACACCGAGATCGCGCGAGAAGAAGTGAAGAAATTCTTTGAAGGGGTGAAAGCAAAGAAACATCCACTTCCGGAGGAGAAGGTAGATCGGGTGAAAGTGAAGCGCACTCTGGCTGCCCTGACAAAACCACCGAAGTTTGATTCGCCGAAAGGAAACTATGACCGCATTATTGGAAAGGAATTTGCCGAAGCGGAGCGGTCGGGAAGTACTGTCAGTGATCAAAGGCTGAAAGAACGACGAGCTAGGGAACAAATTGCCCAGCTCGGCGAACAAGCGAAGCAATCGTGCCCCCCGCTCAAGGTGCCTAGCCACAACGTCGATAATGATCCGAGGATGGTGCCCGGTTATAGCAATCTTGCAGATTACCTGCCCGACGAAGTACATTATGAACCCATGGACGTGCAGATACAAAGATACGAGTACGGGAAGCCTCTCGTCAAAGATGAAAGATCTCTATCAACGATGATGCGAAGATTGCATGATTGGTACTTGAAAATCTGCAAAGAGTCTGGGGGGAGGAGTACTTTGTATGTGAGAGTTAAAAAGGAGCATGACCTCATTGGAATCGATCTGTTGCCTGTTCCATTTGAGGAGTTCTTTCAGTTTTTCAATCAATTGGCCCTCGATAAAGCAACGGTCACCTGCTACTGTCTGTAAGTAGTACTACTTCTGTCATTAAGTCTCTCTATATAGCTCAGCTCTTTCATTGCATGTATTTATAATTATCCTCACTATATTATGCAGATTGAAGATCGTCGAATTGAAGAAAAGACAAATCAGTGATATTGGGTTCATTAACACAAATATCATAGATGCAACTTAGGTTAAACTTCATGCCGCAGCTACCTAGGCCAGCTTGCTACGATCGTTCGTAATAAATCAAAACAAAGATATAATACTCTTTCCTTACAACTTCAGGTGAGTGTTACTATCTTGTGCGTATTCGGTTTCCCTTATATATTAGTCAAGGTTATAGTAATGTAATTGATGAGTTATGCATGTGTGTGCAGTTACCACTATATTCTCCTAGAGATTAAGCTTGAGCAGGGAGTAGTAACCGTCTTGGACTCTAAACGAAAAGATCCCAAGGAGTATCCGGACATGACTGAAATCCTCAAGAAGTAAGTTAAATCGATCATTATCCACCATATCAGCAACTTTGTTCATTTCCTGATAACAAGTAATTGTTTTCTTTGTCCGGCAGGGTTTGGAGAAAATTCACCAAAACAGTTCCGGGACTGCCGAAGGAGCTGGAATTTAGACACCCGAAAGTAAGTACTATAGTAGCATGTTCCACGCATCTCCTAGTGATTCAAGCGCTAGTTTCATCAATACCATTTAGCATTCTTGCTTATCAGTTTGATTGACCTCTATTTCCTGTAAAGTGGTTGTGGCAGGAACAAGGGAATGATTTCTGTGGATACTACATCTGTGAGTCCATCCGCCACACGACCTGTGAGCGGGGCGGGTACTCTAACGAACAATATGAAGTATGTAAATAACAACATTCACAATTTTATTTTATTACCATCATTTGTGTTGAGTTTCATTCATTTATATATATATATATGTATTGACCCCCTTCTTCAAATTAGATGTTTCGGAAGCGGGATGAACTCCTAGCACCAGCTCGCATGCGAGCAATTCAAGAGGAATTGCCGGCATTCTTTCTTGACCACGTGATCCCTGAAGACGGAGAATTCTATGTGGACCCTGAGTCCGTATGATTACATTTGCAAGAGATAATTATTGTATATATGTAGCCGGTAGTGTCAGATAGATATACGAGAACTTGTTGTTCGACCAATCTCTCGGAGAAGGAGAGGTGGTCGATATCACTTCTCTCTGTATATATGCATATATGTTCATGACGATCTTCTGTTTCCTTCGTTTGCTTACTAGCTAGCTAGCGTGTCTAGTCCTCTCTATATACGTATGTATAGTACATAGCGTCGACCAAGCACGGACATAAGAGAGGACACTTCTCTCTATTAATTATAACTAGCTAACACAATATATGAAACACCTAAATTAACCCCGCAAAACCCCCAACCCCCCCGCCTTTCAAAAAAACAAAAACCCCAGCCACAGAAGTGCTGACGCGTGGATGCCTATTGGTCCCGGTTGGTGCCACCAACCGGGACCAAAGGGTCTCCTGACTGGGCTCTGCGCAATGCCCACGTGGAGGGCCTTTAGTCCCGGTTCTGGATTGAACCGGGACTAAAGGGGGGAGGTATTAGTACCGACACTTTAGTCCCGGTTCCGGAACCTGGACTAAAGGCCCTTACGAACCGGGACTATAGGCCCTTTTTCTACCAGTGGAAGTAGTTGAACAATGTGTGCTATCTACTCAATCTGCAGAAGTGCATACTGAAGAAGTGGGACATGGTCAGGTGCAAAAGTCGAGGGGGCCTAGTGGAGTTGGCAAGAAAACCCAGGGGCCAAAAAGCAAGAGCATCAGCATCAACAAACTGTGCGCTGTGGAACCAAACGGTGGAAAAAAGGAGAAGAAATCGAGTGGTAGAAAGAAGCAAAAGAAATAGAGTCGAAATCATTCAAATTTGATGTGAAAACTTAAGTTTGTTGTCATTTGATGTGAAAACTTATGTTCTTTCATGTGAAACTTATGTGCTATGATGTTGATTTGACTTGAAAGAAAATTCAAATTTGAACCGACATTCAAATTTGAACCTATCTCCAATATTTTTGGAGTTCATTTGTTTGTTCTGCGATGTTGCATTGTTTTATGTACTACTAGGCACTTTAGTTCATAAATCCAACCCTTTTTGTGAAGTCCAACTCATAGTCACTGAAAATGTTGTCCAAACAGGCTCCAAAGTAAGGGAAAACGGCCCCATTTCTAAGCAAGTTTTTTTCGACCTTCTCAAAATCACCCAAAAAAGATTTTCTTAGCTTATATTATACCTATATAGGATCAATACGAAGTCTCACCTTTTTTTGAATAAGTATTCATATTATTTAATTTATTTTTGAAAAACACCCTTTAATACAAAGTCAGCAATAAAAGAAGTTTAAAAATTTAAAATGCAAAAATAACTTCAGATCCTCCTTAGTAACTCCAAAATGAAGCTAAGGTGATGTTTTTGATTATTTTGCATTTTCGAAACCTCAAACCCTCTTCTCACTCCTTTGAACTCTATGCAACCTCAGTCAAGATAGTCCAATTTGTGAGGGTTTTTTCATGCAAAGAACATTAGATCAAGTTTATCATTTTATATCATAACTACGTAACATAAAAAGACTATATGCGCAGGTTTTTCATTTTTTAGATTTTTAGTCCCACATCGCTAGCTGAAGGGCGCCGGCACTGGTTTATAAGCCTTTCAAATTGGACTAGAAAAACCTAAAAAATTTAGTCCCAAAAGTTTAGTCCCACATCGCTAGCTGAAGGGCGCCGGCACTGGTTTATAAACCTCAAACCCCATGCTAGTTATACACATTTGAATGTTCGGTCAAACCTTTCAAAACCCCGCTGACTGCCTCCAAAACCCATGTAACCCTAGCGCCAAACATCCACCGTCGATCTAACCCTAACACCAAACTGCGGCCGTCGGATAGGCCTTCTAGAAGGATTCCGCGGGGGCGATCCGTGGGAGCCCTGATTCTCCAATCTGATTGGCCACCGTTTTTTCTCTCTGACGAACAGATAACGTTGAGCGGGGGAGCATCTCAGTGACCGTTGGGCCGAGCGGATCGGGCCCGGCAGAGCCTGGCGTGCGTGCGCACGGCCGTTGAGAGGGGGGGATGGGCTGCATGCGAGGGGGTCAATGACATGTGGGCCATCCCTGTCCCATGCATGCCATGCAACGTCGCAGCCTAGCTATTATGTGCTCGTGAACGCTGTGACACAGCCTAGCCATTTGCATGCGGGCTTGCATGCACGCATCGATGCGATAAAGCACGGCAGGGGCGCCGCGTATAGGTACGTCGCATCTAAGCTATTTTAACAAATGCATGTTTGAACGGGGCGGACGCGTCGGTGGTGCAGCTCCTTTTTCAGTGTCACGCGCGGATGAACGGGCCTGTTTCACATGCGGCGTCACCACTGATGCAAGTGCACGAAAAAATGCATCTCGCATCTGTCGCCCGTGTCTCTTTGGATGCTCTGCCCGCCATTTTTGAATTAATGCCCGCAATTACTTATGCCAGTATGAACGGAGAAGAGAAAACGATCGAGAAGGCACCATGTACACATTGACCATGGCTGCAACGCGGCTATAAAAGGGCACCATTTCCTCATACCTCTCACACTCATCTCTCGAGCCAAATCCACCACTCGAGCCACCATGCAGTTCAACGGCCCTACCTACCGTCGCCCTCGCACAGTGCCGGAGAGGGAGTACCCGGCCGGAGTCATCGTCGAGAATAGCCTGAGGTAGTCGATCCAGGGGCTTGTGTTCTCGCGTGAGTTTCTAGTCGGCGACTTCGTACGTATACGCGTGTGTTCCGGCCGGAGGTAGTCGATCCAGGGGCTTGGTACAGCTTCGTACGTGTATGCGCAGCGGAAGGCTGGTCTCAAAGGCAACGCTATTCCAACAATTGGTATCAGAGCAAGGTTCAAGATCGTTGGGTGAGCACTGTGACTGCGTTGAGCGACGATCAAAAACATGGCTGAAAAAGGAGGAAGCGTGTTTGTCCAATACCTGATGCTGACGAAGAGCAACAACTCGATTTGGGCGATCAAGATGAAGGCGTTGATGCACGCACAAGGAGTTTGGGATGCGGTGGTGGCCGTCTCTGGCAAGTTGGACGACACGATGGGTTAGAAGGCGTTGACAACTATCTAAGTATCCCGGATGATGTGTTCGCCTTCATTGCTGAGAAGACGACATCACATGAAGCTTGGGAGGCGATAAAGACGAATCGTCTTGGAGACGATCGCATCAAGGAGGCGAGGTTGCAAACCCTCAAGTCTGAGTTCGAGAGGATCAGTATGAAGGACACGAAAACAATCGATGACTTTGCTCTCCGGAGGACAACCATTGTCAATGGGATACGAGGGCTTGGAGAAAAGTTCGAGGAGACAACCGCCATTAAGAAAATCCTTCGAGCTGTCCCGCCAAAGTTTCTCCAGATTGCATCTGCCATAGAGCAGTTTGGCGATTTCAAGACGATGACTATGGAGGAAGTCGTGGGGAGGTTGAAGGTTCATGAGGAACGATTGCGCAGCTATGTCGAGGACGACCAAGACGGTGAACAACTTTTGTTGACAAGATCGGAGTGGAGAGCAAGAGAGCGTCGTCGTGATAAATCCAAGGACAAGTGCTTCAATTGCCAAGACCTAGGACATCATGCTTATGAGTGTCCTGAAAAGAAGAGGGGTAAGAAGAAAAATCTGGCGGATTGCAATCTCATCCAGGATGATGTGGACGATCCGAGATTGTTCTAAAGAAAAAGAAAAAAAGAGAAAGAAAAAGAAAAAAAAAGAAAAAAAATAAAAAAGAAGAAAAACAGTCGTTGTGTTTTTTCTGTCATCTTGTCAAAGGAGTCATAGGTTGAAGCGGTGTGCACGGTGTTTCGTGAGTCATGTCCATGTCCTCGTGGAGCGTCCTGGTTGCTGCCAGTGTGGATTCGGTGTGATGCCGAAGGCGGACGGTGGTAGGCGAAGCCATCGTAAAGCGAGGAGGTGTGCGACTGATGGAGAGTGGATCTACTGCAAGCAAGTACAAGGAGTATGGTGCGGACCGAGTGCAAGGCAGCGGCCAAGCAATGGCGGTGGCACAACATTGTAGAGCAAGAAGGCGCTGCATGTTTCCAGGCGGGTCATACTCAGCGTACAGACATGACATGTTTAGTCGAGTCGTAGATGTGGTAAGTTTGGATTAGGGAGAGATTGTTAGAGATTAATCCAAACTACGTATTAGAGTTGGAGACGTGGCTTGCATGCCAACGTGAGGGTCAAGTACTAGGAGTCGTAGTTTGAATCAGTTTTGGATTGCTAGGTTAGCTAGCTTCAGGTCGGTTTGGCCCCACATATATATGTGGTCATATACGTTGTAAAGAGTACCAGAAAAAGAGAAATAAAGGATCAGGAGCGACACGCCCCTGTTGCTATAATCAAGTCTGGTGCCTTGTGTTCTCGCTTGAGTTTCTAGTCGGCGACTTCATATGTATACGCGTGTGTTCCGGCCGGAGGGAGTCGATCCAGGGGCTTGGTACAGCTTCGTACGTGTATGCGCAGCGGAAGGCTGGTCTCAAAGGCAACGCTATTCCAACAATTGGTATCAGAGCAAGGTTCAAGATCGTTGGGTGAGCACTGTGACTGCGTCGAGCGACGATCAAGAACATGGGTGAAAAAGGAGGAAGCGTGTTTGTCCAATACTCGATGCTGACGAAGAGCAACTACTCGATTTGGGCGATCAAGATGAAGGCGCTGATGCATGCACAAGGAGTTTGGGATGCGGTGGTGGCCGTCTCCGGCAAGGTGGACGACACGATGGATCAAAAGGCATTGACAGCTATCTATCAAAGTATCCCGGATGATTTGTTCGCCTTCATTGCTGAGAAGACGACATCACATGAAGCTTGGAGGCGATAAAGATGAATCGTCTTGGAGACGATTGCATCAAGGAGGCGAGGTTGCAAACCCTCAAGTCTGAGTTCGAGAGGCTCAAGATGAAGGACACGGAAACAATCGATGACTTTGCTCTCCGGATGACAACCATCGTCAATGGGATACGAGGGTTTGGAGAAAAGTTCGAGGAGACAACCGCCGTTAAGAAAATCCTTCGAGCTGTCCCGCCAAAGTTTCTCCAGATTGCATCTGCCATAGAGCAGTTTGGCGATTTCAACACGATGACTATGGAGGAAGTCATGGGGAGGTTGAAGGTTCATGAGGAACGATTGCGCAACTATGTCGAGGACGACTAAGACGGTGAACAACTTTTGTTAACAAGATCGGAGTGGAGAGCAAGAGAGCGTCGTCGTGATAAATCCAAGGACAAGTGCTTCAATTGCCAAGACCTAGGACATCATGCTTATGAGTGTCCCGAAAAGAAGAGGGGTAAGAAGAAAAATCTGGCGGATTGCAATCTCGTCCAGGATGATGAGGACGATCCGAGATTGTTCGAAAGAAAAAGAAAAAAAGAGAAAGAAAAAGAAAAAAAAGAAAAGATAAAAAAATAAAAAAAGAAGAAAAATAGTCGTTGTGTTTTTTCTGTCATCTTGTCAAAGGAGTCACAGGTTGAAGCGGTGTGCACGGTGTTTCGTGAGTCATGTCCATGTCCTCGTGGAGCGTCCTGGTTGCAGCCTGTGTGGATTCGGTGTGATGCCGAAGGCGGACGGTGGTAGGCGAAGCCATCGTAAAGCGAGGAGGTGTGCAACCGGTGGAGAGTGGATCTACTGCAAGCAAGTACAAGGAGTATGGTGCGGACCGAGTGCAAGGCAGCGGCCAAGCAATGGCGGTGGCACAACATTGTAGAGCAAGAAGGCGCTGCATGTTTCCAGGCGGGTCATACTCAGCGTACAGACATGACATGTTTAGTCGAGTCGTAGATGTGGTAAGTTTGGATTAGGGAGAGATTGTTAGAGATTAATCCAAACTACGTATTAGAGTTGGAGACATGGCTTGCATGCCAACGTGAGCGACAAGTACTAGGAGTCTTTGGTTGAATCAGTTTTGGATTGCTAGGTTAGCTAGCTTCAGGTCGACTTGGCCCCATATATATATGTGGTCATATACGTTGTAAAGAGTACCAGAAAAAGAGAAATAAAGGATCAGGAGTGACACGCCCCTGTTGCTATAATCGAGTCTGGTGCGTTGTGTTCTCGCGTGAGTTTCTAGTCGGCGACTTCGTACGTATACGCGTGTGTTCCGGCCCGAGGGAGTCGATCCAGGGGCTTGGTACAGCTTCGTACGTGTCTGCGCAGCGAAAGGCTGGTCTCAAAGTCAACACTATTCCAACAATTAGTATCAGAGCAAGGTTCAAGATCGTTGGGTGAGCACTGCGACTGCGTCGAGCGATGATCAAGAACATGGCTGAAAAAGGAGGAAGCGTGTTTGTCCAATACCCGATGCTGACGAAGAGCAACTACTCGATTTGGGTGATCAAGATGAAGGCGTTGATCCGCGCACAAGGAGTTTGGGATGCGGTGGTGGCCGTCTCCGGCAAGGTGGACGACACGATGGATCAGAAGGCGTTGACAGCTATCTATCAAAGTATCTCGGATGATGTGTTCGCCTTCATTGCTGAGAAGACGACATCACATGAAGCTTGGGAGGCGATAAAGATGAATCGTCTTGGAGACGATCGCATCAAGGAGGCAAGGTTGCAAACCCGCAAGTCTGAGTTCGAGAGGCTCAAGTTGAAGGACACGAAAACAATCGATGACTTTGCTCTCCGGATGACAACCATCGTCAATGGGATACGAGGGCTTGGAGAAAAGTTCGAGGAGACAACCGCCGTTAAGAAAATCCTTCGAGCTGTCCCGCCAAAGTTTCTCCAGATTGCACCTGCCATAGAGCAGTTTGGCGATTTCAAGACGATGACTATGGAGGAAGACATGGGGAGGTTGAAGGTTCATGAGGAACGATTGCGCAGCTATGACGAGGACGACCAAGACGGTGAACAAGTTTTGTTGACAAGATCGGAGTGGAGAGCAAGAGAGCATCGTCGTGATAAATCCAAGGACAAGTGCTTCAATTGCCAAGACCTAGGACATCATGCATATGAGTGTCCCGAAAAGAAGAGGGGTAAGAGGAAAAATATGGCGGATTGTAATCTCATCCAGGATGATGAGGACGATCCGAGATTGTTCTAAAGAAAAAGAAAAAAAGAGAAAGAAAAAAAAGAAAAAAAAAATAGTCGTTGTGTTTTTTCTGTCATCTTGTCAAAGGAGTCATAGGTTGAAGCGGTGTGCACGGTGTTTCGTGAGTCATGTCCATGTCCTCATGGAGCGTCCTGGTTGCGGCTAGTGTGGATTCGGTGTGATGCCGAAGACGGACGGTGGTAGATGAAGCCATCGTAAAGCGAGGAGGTGTGCGACCAGTGGAGAGTGGATCTACTGCAAGCAAGTACAAGGAGTATGGTGCGGACCGAGTGCAAGGCAGCGGCCAAGCAATGGCGGTGGCACAACATTGTAGAAATAGAAGGCGCTGCATGTTTCCAGGCGGGTCATACTCAGCGTACAGACATGACATGTTTAGTCGAGTCGTAGATGTGGTAAGTTTGGATTAGGGAGTGATTGTTAGAGATTAATCCAAACTACATATTAGAGTAGGAGACATGGCTTGCATGCCAACGTGAGCGTCAAGTACTAGGAGTCTTAGGTTGAATCAGTTTTGGATTGCTAGGTTAGCTAGCTTCAGGTCGACTTGGCCCCATATATATATGTGGTCATATACGTTGTAAAGAGTACCAGAAAAAGAGAAATAAAGGATCAGGAGTGACACGCCCCTGTTGCTATAATCGAGTCTGGTGCCTTGTGTTCTCACGTGAGTTTCTAGTCGGCGACTTCGTACGTATACGCGTGTGTTCCGGCCGGAGGGAGTCGATCCAGGGGCTTGGTACAGCTTCGTACGTGTGTGCGCAGCGAAAGGCTGGTCTCAAAGTCAACACTATTCCAACAATTGGTATCAGAGCAAGGTTCAAGATCGTTGGGTGAGCACTGCGACTGCGTCGAGCGATGATCAAGAACATGGCTGAAAAAGGAGGAAGCGTGTTTGTCCAATACCCGATGCTGACGAAGAGCAACTACTTGATTTGGGTGATCAAGATGAAGGCGTTGATCCGCGCACAAGGAGTTTGGGATGCGGTGGTGGCCGTCTCCGGCAAGGTGGACGACACGAAGGATCAGAAGGCGTTGACAGCTATCTATCAAAGTATCTCGGATGATGTGTTCGCCTTCATTGCTGAGAAGACGACATCACATGAAGCTTGGGAGGCGATAAAGATGAATCGTCTTGGAGACGATCGCATCAAGGAGGCAAGGTTGCAAACCCGCAAGTCTGAGTTCGAGAGGCTCAAGTTGAAGGACACGAAAACAATCGATGACTTTGCTCTCCGGATGACAACCATCGTCAATGGGATACGAGGGCTTGGAGAAAAGTTCGAGGAGACAACCGCCGTTAAGAAAATCCTTCGAGCTGTCCCGCCAAAGTTTCTCCAGATTGCACCTGCCATAGAGCAGTTTAGCGATTTCAAGACGATGACTATGGAGGAAGTCATGGGGAGGTTGAAGGTTCATGAGGAACGATTGCGCAGCTATGACGAGGACGACCAAGACGGTGAACAAGTTTTGTTGACAAGATCGGAGTGGAGAGCAAGAGAGCATCGTCGTGATAAATCCAAGGACAAGTGCTTCAATTGCCAAGACCTAGGACATCATGCATATGAGTGTCCCGAAAAGAAGAGGGGTAAGAGGAAAAATATGGCGGATTGTAATCTCATCCAGGATGATGAGGACGATCCGAGATTGTTCTAAAGAAAAAGAAAAAAAGAGAAAGAAAAAAAAGAAAAAAGAAAAAAAGAAAAAAAATAGTCGTTGTGTTTTTTCTGTCATCTTGTCAAAGGAGTCATAGGTTGAAGCGGTGTGCACGGTGTTTCGTGAGTCATGTCCATGTCCTCATGGAGCGTCCTGGTCGCGGCCAGTGTGGATTCGGTGTGATGCCGAAGGCGGACGGTGGTAGATGAAGCCGTCATAAAGCGAGGAGGTGTGCGACCAATGGAGAGTGGATCTACTGCAAGCAAGTACAAGGAGTATGGTGCGGACCGAGTGCAAGGCAGAGGCCAAGCAATGGCGGTGGCACAACATTGTAGAGCAAGAAGGCGCTGCATGTTTCCAGTCGAGTCATACTCAACGTACAGACATGACATGTTTAGTCGAGTCATAGATGTGGTAAGTTTGGATTAGGGAGAGATTGTTAGAGATTAATCCAAACTACGTATTAGAGTTGGAGACGTGGCTTGCATGCCAACGTGAGCGTCAAGTACTAGGAGTCCTAGTTTGAATCAGTTTTGGATTGCTAGGTTAGCTAGTTTCAGGTCGGTTTGGCCCCATATATATATGTGGTCATATACGTTGTAAAGAGTACCAGAAAAAGAGAAATAAAGGATCAGGAGCGACACGTCCCTGTTGCTATAATCGAGTCTGGTGCCTTGTGTTCTCACGTGAGTTTCTAGCCGGCGACTTTGTACGTATACGCGTGTGTTCCGGCCGGAGGGAGTCGATCCAGGGGCTTGGTACAGCTTTGTACGTGTATGTGCAGCGGAAGGCTGGTCTCAAAGGCAACGCTATTCCAACAAACCGCTCCGGGATCGGGCGCTGCCGCCGGCGCCGGCGCCGGAGCCGGACTGCCCTCGCCGGCTCGCCCTCGAGTGCATCTGACTTCCTCTTCCTGCTGGTAGTCTCACTCCTCTTACTACTACCGCCAGCCTCCATCTCCTTTGCCAGAGACGGCTGCTAGTCCGGCGGTGAGGAGAATTAGGTTTCGAAGTTTGGTGGTGGAGGTCAGGATCGGAGCAGGACGAGGGTAGCTTCTGAGGATGACAGTCGAACCCTACTGTCCGATGTGAGTAAATGGTAAGCTGGCATGAGCAAGTAGAAACTGCCCGCGGTGTGGCATGTGGGCATGGGAGCAAACCTTTACTGGGCGTCAAAAAGGATATCCGTCCAGCCGCAGCTTTAATTTGTTGCAAAAGAGAAGGGCGTCAAAGCTAGCGACAGCCAGGAGACGGTGGATTGTCGGGACGGCGGTGAGTCAGGAATGAGGGACCAATACATTTCAGTGTTCTGACATTTTATGGAATTCCGTGTAGTTTCTTCAGTCAGTACCAACGATCGAGGGATTAATACATTACACTGTTCTGACAGTTTTTACCGTGGCTATTCTATGCGAAGGATCATGAGAAGGGCATGGCTTCCTCCACCAATGCTTCTTTTCGATTTCATATTTCATGTCCACCGTTGCTTCCTCCATCCTTCCTCTCTATTTTTCATTACTCCCCAACAATCGAGTCCTCCATCAAACTAAAATTTTAGATGAAGACCATCAACCTAAGTGAAGATCCATTTAGCCAATAACCCAGCCGGGCCAGGGGTATATTCACTTATAATTAATTAATAACAATAAAACAGGGGCAGTCCCTGTCCATCCCAGCTACCCCTGCTACGTGCTCGTTTTCCGCCTTGGAGTCGGCTCCGCTTGGCCACCTCGCTAAGGTGGTGGCGGACTTGGCCATAGTGTTCCGGGGAGAGATCCCCCCCCCCCCCCCCCCCCCCCCCCGCTAGTTCAGATTGATGCTATTCGCGTGAGGGAAAACCTCGATGGGCGTCTTGCCAAGGCCCGTGCACGCCTTCCGACCTCCTCGGGCGCCCCTTTCGGGACTGCCCCGAGCGTTCAGCCGCATGCGGCGGCCAATCCTCTGGAGATCCGGGGCCATACCCGCTCTCGCACCGCAGCCCTCCGCACCCAGACACTAGTAGAAAAAGGGTCAAACGTGAAGCACATTAGTGCCGGTTTGAGTTTGAGCCGGCACTAATGTGTACATTAGTGCCGGTTCCAACGGCTAGCCGGGCCGCTCTCATTAGTACCGGTACGTGGCGAACCTTTAGCACCGGTTCGTGCCACGAACCGGTACTAAAGTGAGTGGTGGCAGGATGTTGTCAGTCCGGGGCCCCTCCAGCACCTTTAGTACCGGGTCGTATCACGAATCGGTACTAAAGTTCGTCCTACATAGACCCTTCGTCCATCCGAGCTCGCTCTGTTCTTCCCCTTTCCGCTCTCCTCTATGTTCTTTTCCCTCTTCCCCTCAAGCTCATCACACATTTTTCCCAAGATTTGAAGGCCCCCATCCATTCAAATGATCACAAAGGTTAGCAACTCTTTCCTTTCATCTCTCATTGCTAGATTAGCTCGTGCAATGCTTTATATAGTGATTGATTTTTGAGTCTAGTAATTTGGGAGGAATTATATGTATGTGCTAGTATTTGATTTATATGCAATTTGAGGTCAAAAATAACACTTAGTTTTGCATATGTAGGTGTGGTTTACTTAGTACCTTCTAAATCTCCGTCGTAACCACCGTCGATCGCTCGCAACGTCCCGTCGCCGGCACCACCTTGTGGTGAGCCTCTTGTTCATGAAGTTTTATATAAAAAAATGATGTTTGTGTGATTTGGATATATAGTTACTCGTATAATTATCTTACCCATACGTTGTTTGTTATGCATAGTGCCATGGTTTTGATATCCGTCCCCGTCGGCCCTCGTCCGGGTTATGATTCGGATGTGGTATATTCTCTTTTAAAACTATTCATTGCATTTCGTGTTTATGACAAATTATGCCCATCAAGTTGACATAGATATTTGTATGTAGGAGGTAGTTGAACCCAAAATTCCAACCGACCCTATTGTCGAGAGGTTAAATTTAGTTGAAAGAGAAAACGAGGGTTTGAAGGAAAAATTGAAAAGAATTGAGGGGGAGAAGATGGAATTGGAGTTGCATGTTGCCGATGTCGTTGATGATCACAAGATTAAGATGGAGAAAATGCGCTTGAAGATTAGAAAGATTAGAAAATATGCCATTCATAGTGAGGCTTGGTATCATTACGCTGTTGGATCAATTGTTACCTTAGTTGCGATCTTCATCGCATTTGTTGTTGCATTTAAATTCTTTAGCTAGAGAGTTATTCGTTTGTTGCATTGAAGTGTTGTATGCTCTTTATGTATGAACTTTATGTATTGTATTAATTTGATGTTTTTGGTGGTGTGTATTGAAGATGAGCCGGCAATGGATGTACGATGACCGATGCTCTCCCGAGTTCATTAATGGTGTGCGTACTTTTCTGCTTGCGGCTGAGGCAAACAAGCGAGCGGATGGTTTTATGCATTGTCCATGTGCTGGCTATAACAGTGGTCGCAATTACTCTACGTCAAGAACTATTCACGTCCACCTGTTTGAGTCCGGTTTCATGCCCCACTATAATGTTTGGACCAAGCATGGAGAAAGAGGGGTTATGATGGAAGACAATGAAGAAGAAGAGGACGACGACAACTATCCTGGCCATTGGTTCCCTGAATACGATGATACAACAATGAGGGAAGAAGCTGAGCCGGTAATGCGGGAAGAAGCTGAGCTGGCAATGCAGGAAGAAGCTGAAGAAGAGGCATCGTATGAGCCCGTTGATGATCTAGGTCGGGCCATTGCCGATGCAAAGAGAAACTGCGCAAGTGATATGGAGAAGAAGAAGTTGCAGCGCATGTTAGAGGATCACAAAAAATTGTTGTACCCGAATTGCGTAGGTGACAAGAAAAAGCTGGGCACCACACTGGAATTGCCGCAATGGAAGGCAGAGAATGGTGTATCTGACAAGGGATTTGGAAATGTGCTGGTAATGATAAAGGATATGCTTCCAAAGGACAACGAATTGCCCGAGAGTACGTACCAAGCAAAGAAGGCTGTCTGCCCTCTAGGGTTAGAGGTGCAGAAGATACATGCATGCCCTAATGATTGCATCCTCTACCGCGGTGAGTACGAGGATTTGAACGCTTGCCCGGTATGCGGTGCATTGCGCTATAAGATAAGCCGCGATGACCCTGGTGATGTCGAGGGCGAGCGCCCCAGGAAGAAGATTCCTGCCAAGGTGATGTGGTATGCTCCTATAATACCACGATTGAAACATTTGTTCCAAAACAAAGAGCATGCCAAGGCGATGCGATGGCACAGAGAAGACCGTAAGAAAGAGGAAAGTTGAGAGTACCCGCTGATGGGTCGCAGTGGAGAAAAATTGAAAGAAAGTATGGGAAGGAGTTTGCAGATAACGCAAGGAACGTATGGTTTGGTCTAAGCGCAGATGGCATTAATCCTTTTGGGGAGCAGAGCAGCAACCATAGCACCTGGCCTGTGACTCTATGTTTGTATAACCTTCCTCCTTGGTTGTGCATGAAGCGGAAGTTCATTATGATGCCAGTGCTCATCCAAGGCCCTAAGCAACCCGGCAATGACATTGATGTGTACCTAAGGCCATTAGTTGAAGAACTCTTACAACTGTGGAATGGAACAGGTGTACGTGCATGGGATGAGCATGTGGGGGAAGAATAAGACCTAAAGGCATTGCTGTTCATGACCATCAATGTTTGGTCTACTCTCAGTAACCTTTCAGGACAGACAAACAAGGGATACCGCGCATGCACGCACTGTTTGGATGATACCGACAGTATATATTTGGCTAATTGTAAGAAGAATGTGTACCTGGGACATCGTCGATTTCTTCCGAGCAGGCATCCCGTAAGAAAGAAAGGCAAGCATTTCAAAGGTGAGGCGGATCACCGGACGAAGCCTCGCCACCGTACTGGTGCTGATGTACATGATATGGTCAAGGATTTGAAGATGGTCTTTGGAATGGGTCCTGGTGGACAACCTGTTCCAAATGACGCTCACGGACGCGCACCCATGTGGAAGAAGAAATCTATATTTTGGGACCTGCCCTATTGGAAAGACCTAGAGGTCCGCTCCACAATCGACGTGATGCACGTGACGAAGAATCTTTGTTTGACCCTGCTTGGCTTCTTGGGCGTGTATGGGAAGAAAAAAGATACACCTGAGGCACGGGAGGACCAGCAACGTATGCACGGAAAAGACGGCATAGATCAGGGTCATGCAAGCTATGCTCTTACCAAAGAAGAGAAGGAAATCTTCTTTGAATGCCTGCTTAGTATTAAGGTACCGTCTGGCTTCTTGTCGAATATAAAGGGAATAATAAACATGGCAGAGAAAAAGTTTCAGAACCTAAAGTCTCATGACTGCCACGTGATTATGACGCAACTGCTTCCGGTTGCATTGAGGGGGCTTCTACCAGAAAACGTGCGATTAGCCATTCTGAAGCTATGTGCATTTCTCAATGCAATCTCTTAGAAGGTAATCGATCCAGAAATCATACCAAGGTTAGAGAATGATTTGGTGCAATGTCTTGTCAGTTTGGAGTTGGTGTTCCCACCATCCTTCTTCAACATCATGACGCACGTCCTAGTTCACCTATGTGAAGAGATTAACGTTTTGGGTACTGTATTTCTACACAATATGTTCCCCTTTGAGAGGTTCATGGGAGTCTTAAAGAAATATGTTCATAACCGTGCTAGGCCAGAAGGAAGCATCTCCAAGGGCCATGAAAATGAGGAGGTCATTGAGTTTTGTATTGACTTTATTCCTGACCTTAAGCCGATTGGTGTTCCTGAATCGTGACATAAGGGCAGACTGGATGGAAAAGGCACGCTAGGAGGGGAACAAATAATATGTATGGACGGACATTCTCTCACTGAAGCACACTACACAGTTCTACAAAATTCTGCCTTCGTGGCTCCATATATGGATGAACACAAGAATTTGCTACGCTCCAAACACCCGGAGCGGTCTGATGTCTGGATTACACATGAACAAACCAGGAGTTTCGCCAACTGGTTGCAGACACGTACCATGCATGATACCCTATTGAAGATGACGTGTACTTGTTGTCCCAGTTACCATCTTCGAATATAATGACTTTCAAAGGGTACGAGATAAATGGTAATACATTTTACACGATCGCCCAAGATAAGAAGAGCACCAACCAAAACAGTGGTGTCCGCTTTGATGCAGAAACCAAGACAGGAAAGGAAACATATTATGGTTATATACAGGACATATGGGAACTTGACTATCGACGTGGTTTCAAGGTCCCTTTGTTTCGGTGCAAATGGGTCAATATGACACGAGGCAGGGAAACGGAAGACCCGCAGTACGGAATGACAACAATGGATCTCAACAATCTTGCGTATGCAGATGAACCATTCGTCCTAGCCAATGATGTGGCACAGGTTTTCTATGTGAAGGACATGTCTACCAAGCCAAGAAAAAGAAAAGATAAGGAAGCGAATGCATCGTACGATGAGCCAAAGCGGCACATATTTCTTTCTAGGAAGAGAAACATCGTGGGAGTGGATGACAAGACAGACATGTCAGAAGATTATGAAAAGTTTGATGAAATTGCTCCATTCACAATGAATATTGACCCGAGCATCCCGTTAAATGATGAAGATTTTCCATGGTTACGGCGCAAAGGGACACACGCGAAGAAAAAGTTTCACACCCAAGATCCGGGATGTGATTGGCTTCACTATCATCAGTTTCTTCTGTGTTTCACACCCAGGAGGGAATCTCTGTAATAGTTAGGGTAGTTATGTGTTTTGGCATTTGAAACGCAAGGAAATTTTTTGTGCAAACAAATTCTTTCAAGCCTTTACTGATTTTTAATGTTAAGTAATTCACAAACTAGTGATTCACACTAATTTCAAATAATTCAAAATTTAAACTATTCAAATTTGAAAACTACGGGCACTAACAGAAAGTTTGTAATTTTTTGTACCTAAAGCAAAAATATTCACAAAGAAACTCTAAATACACAAAAAAATAACTCAAAAAAAATAAAGCAAAAAAAAATAAAAAAAGCCCGCCTATTGGGCCAGAGCGGCCTGCATATGACTAGAAACCCAACCTGTTGTTGGGCCAGGATGCAGGCCCGCAAAGGCCCAGTAGGCCCATAGGGCAGCACAGAACATGTAGGCCCAGTAGGCCTGCTTTGGAGAGGAGCTCGAGAGAACTTCTGCACGGGGGTTTATAAACCAGTGCGAACGCCCCTCGGCTAGCGAGGTGGGACTAAACTTGCCGCACAGCATCTTGCCAGCGCACCCCCTTTAGTACCGGGTGGTGGCTCCAACCGGTACTAAAGGCCCCCCCTTTAGTACCCGTTGGAGCCACCACCCAGTACTAAAGGGTGTGCGGTTCCCGCCGCTTGGCCTGGCCAAAACAGGCCTTTAGTACCGGTTGGTGGCTCCAACCGGTACTAAAGGTCCATCCTATATAACTAAACACTTCAAAAATTTCAGTTTCTCATCTGCTTCTTCTCCTCTGCCCCGTCGCCCGCCACCCCGTCCCCGTCATCTCCGCCCCGTCGTCCCCGTCCCCGTCGTCCCTATCATCACCGCCGCGCCATCCCGGCACGTCCCGCGTCGTCCCCGTCCCCGTCATCGCCGCCCCGTCCCCGTCGTCGCCGCCCCGGCCCGTCCCCGTCATCGCCGCCCTGGCCCGTCCCCGTCGTCGCTGCCCCGTCCTTGTCCCCGTCGTCGCCATCCCCGTCGTCGCCGCGCCCGTCGCCGTCCCCGTCGCCGCCCCCCGTCGCCTCTCGCCTCGCCGGTGAGCACACACGCACATACATTTTTTTAGTTTTTTAGTTATAGAAATAGTTATAAAAATGTTAGAAATTTTTCTTTTTTTAGTTATAGAAATAGTTAGTTATATAGCATTGTTAGAAATGTTATAGAAAAGTTAGAATTGTTAGGAATTTTTCTGTTTTTTAGTTATAGAAATAGTTATAAAAAAGTTAGAAATTTTTCTTTTTTTAGTTATAGAAATAGTTAGTTATATAGCATTGTTAGAAATGTTATAGAAAAGTTAGAATTGTTAGGAATTTTTCTGTTTTTTAGTTATAGAAATAGTTAGAAAAAAGTTAGAAATTTTTCTTTTTTTTAGTTATAGAAATATTAGAAATGTTATACAAATGTTAGTTATATATATAGAAATGTTATAATTTTTTTCTATTTTTTAGTTATAGAAATATTAGAAATGTTATAGAAATTTTAGTTATATAGCATTGTTGGAAATGTTATAGGAATGTTAGTTATATAGAAATGTTAGAAATTTTAGTTATCAAAATCCAATCATTAAAAAAATGTTACTTTTTGCGGGCGTATAGCTAGTATTTGTTCTCGACCATGCCCGGCCCACATCCTCGCCGTCGACCCGTCCGCGACGACGTCCGACTGACCCATGTCCGGGGCTGGGCTCCGCGGGCTTGCACTGGGAGGTGCTGCCTGGAGGGGCACGCCACTTGATGAGGAACCCGGCCCCGGTCGTCGACCTTGATCTCGTTTGGTGGCGTTCGCGTGGGCCAGTTTCGGTGCGGAGGGAGCCGGCCCCGCCGGAGGTGGTACGTCGCCATGTCAGGGAGGAGGACGAGCACGTCAATCGCTACATGGTTGCGTTAGAGGGCGGCAGGTTCTCCAATACCTGGCAATTTCTTCAGGGATCTCACTTCAGCTATGATCCTGTGAGGGTTCCTTCTCTTTGGGAGTCCACCGCCCACGCCGCATGATCCGACGATGTATTCGAGATTATATCTATTATTCGAGACGATGTATTCGAGATTATATCTATTATTCGAGACGACGTATTCGAGATTATATTCGATGATGCTTATTATGTACTATGATTGATTCAGTTTTTCCTTATTAATTGATTGCATCCATGCATTGTAATTTGAATATATTTATTTTGGATTAGTTAAACAAAACCCATGGCAGACAATACCACCAGAGTGGTAGAAGAGGTCCTGTTTAATATCATACGCAATCCTCGCGGGCCAGATGATGATCAGAATCAAGAAGATTATGACGGCTCCGAATATCTAAACAACAGCGGGGAGGGTGATATGATATTCGATCACGACGCCCAAATTGATGAAGTCATGAACTATGAACATGACGAAGAAAATGTTGATCTTGAAACAAGAAAGACCGGCGAGGTATATATATTTATATAAGCAGGCATCTGGTGATCATCACATGTTTTAAATGACTTGAAGATATATTAACGAATCGATCTTTCTTCTTTCAGCCATCGGGATCGAGCAAATCTTCAGGCAACAGGACGAAACAAGGCCCGAACAAAAAGTTGAAGGAGGGCGTAAAGTACAATATCGAGGCAATCAGACCTAATGGCCAACCATTTGCGCCTAAGAAGATTGCGGACAAGTTTGTTCGTTAGTGCGGAGTTCTTGTGAAGGACCAACTCCCGATTTCCCTTCAAGAATGGAGAGAGCCAGCAAAGCCACGTCCAGGAGTTACTTTTTTCGATGACAGACAAAAACATTTGCTTTGGGAAACGCTCATGGAACATTTCACCCTACCAGATCATTTCATAGATGCAGATGTGGAGAAAGTCAAGGACGCTGCTCTTAGGAAGATGGCGGTTGCATTCAAGAACCTCAAGATTCGTGAATGGGCCAAGTACGTCAACGAAGGAAGAAAGACTCCAGTATTCGAGGGAACACTAGAGAACCAAAGTGCTCATTGGGACGATTTCGTGAAATTCAAGGATTCGGAATTATCTAAGGAACGGTCGAGAATAAACAAGGCCAATGCCGCAAAAAAGGATAAGTTTCATAAGCTGGGGCCAGGTGGCTATGCGGTGGGAATGCTTAAGTGGGATAAGTCTGAGAAAGAGATGCTGGATTCAGGTGTCACTCCAGAAACATTGAGCTGCCCCCCCAGGTGCAGGACTTGGTTCTATGCGCATGGGGGGGAGTTGGACCCGAAGACAGGCAAAGTTTCGAAGAAGGCATGTCTGGACGGAGCCGAAGATAAGCTACTTGTTGCAATAGAAGAGACACGATCCGGGTTGTTCGAGCCCAACAGAGAGAACGACGAGCTTACGCGTGCCCTGGGATATCCTGAACACCCCGGAAGAACACGAGGCATGGGCGCTATTCCGTGGTATGAGGGGTTTTCGGACTGGAACGCCGACGACAGAACCCGTGCGAGAAAGAAGATTGCGGAGGAGAAGAAGAGGAAGATGGAGGAGGAGCAGAGGAAGCTAGACTATGAATGCCTTCAAGGCCTAGAATCAGCGCACGCGGACTTGGCAATCAAATTCCAGCGGCAGCAGGAGCAGATCGACTCACTTAGCCAGCAAAGTGGGTCTTAGCAGCTAGCGGATGATCCACCAATGGATAACACCGTCCCATCCATGCCGAGAAGCAGCATGGGTTCCGCCCCGGGCGACGCATTGCTGGATAGCTACCCAGTGGATGACATCATGGAGAACACTAACTACGAGCTACACTTCAAAATGAAGAACATATCCATGAATGTGGCGGACGCCCTTTCTTTTACAAATCCCCCCGAGGCAACCTTCCATTGCAACCTGATTCCAGCGGGCTATGCTCGTGTCTTGGTTGATGAGGTGGTGGACCAATATTCGGGGCTAGAGCTTGACATTCCTGGAGGTGACGATGAGCACACACTAGGAGAGGCTGTGACACCCAAAAATTTTTTGGCCTTGTTTTATTAATTAAGATTTTGCCAGGAATTAAAACTTTTATTTTCTGGGCTCCCTTTTTATTTTTGAACCATTATCTCCCTTGATTTATGGAGTTTTCCCCAAAGTGAAAACCTTTCAAATATGTTATTGGACTTGTTTAACCTCTCAAGAAAAACTTTTCTTTTATCAGTATAACTAATTTCATAATTAATTTGCTTGATCTTTATTTTCTTGAAAAAATGGTTTTTCAAGGTTATATGGCCATAATTGAACTACAACCATTTGATAAGTTCATTCAAAAATCCCACAAAAATTTGGAGATGTCATGTGATGTTTTTAATTCACTTTTATACAAAAATATCTTTTATTCATGAAATAATTTGAGCTCCACACCCAATTTTTCTTCTCTGGTCCAGAGTGCAATTTTGCACTACAACCCTTTTAAATATTTCTTTCTGGCCTCCACCAAAATTATGGGATGTTGGTAGTAGCATATGATTCAACATAATGCAAAAACCTAGTGTTGTTCTTTGAAAAATTTGAGTGAATCAACCTCTTTTCCATTCTGGTCCAGCCTTGTAATTTCTACTACAACCCTATTTATTTTTGCTCCAATGATCTTGTGCTTTCTCCTACTTGTAGACAGCCCTACCAAACCCCTAAATCCAGGAGCATGCACCCATTGGATTATTTTTGGTTAATGAAATAATGTCATTTATTTCCTATCCAGAATTGTAGTTTTGCAAAACTTGCACTAACAAGTTTCTGCTTTTGGCAAACTAACCTCACCACCATCTGGTACATCTAAGGAGACCTTGATCTGGAGAATTTGGCCACCCCAAGTATTGCCTAGATGCCCTTGGCATTTTGACAAACACCCTGTGTGCATAGCCAGATTTGGCATGGATTCAAGTTTACACTGTGAACTTGCACTTCTGATCAAACCAACATGTCCACTAAACTCCCAGTTACTCCTAACCTGGGTCTGTTTAGTGCCAGCCTCACCCAAGCCCTGTAGCAGGCCCTGGCATTACGACGAGCACATCGCGTGCACGGCCAGAGCGCGAGCAGAGCGTGCGTTTGGCACGCGTTTTGCACGTGCCGTGCCCGAGCCGACGCGTCGCGCCCCTAGCTTGCCCCCACTGCAGAACCACGCCACACACGTCCCTCCTCACCGCTTCACGCCAAGCCGCCCCTCGCCACGCCCCGGCAGGCCAAGAGCTAGCCGCCGCAGCCGCCCGACAGCCTCTGCTCATGTCGGCGCCACCGAGCCTCCCCCACTCGCCACCTGCCGCCTGGAGTAGTGCGTGCTCATCCGCAAGCGTGTCCCCTAGCGCTCGTCGCCGCCACGACGCCCTGCCACTACAGGAAGGCGGTCCGCCGTCGTTCTTATCCGGCCGCCGCAAACCGACCTCGTCGCGCTATATAAGGAGGCCCCCGAACTCATTCAAGCACGCAGGCGACCTCAGGCCACCCCCATGGCACCCCCACAGCCAGCAATCGTCGGGGGAAAGCTGTCTTCCCCAACCCTGGCCGGTTCGGCCGCCGCCACGTCCCAGCTCCATTCACCGCAACCAAGGCCTCCCCATCTCCGTTCTCTTCACCAGGAACCTTCTCATCCTCCCGTGAACTCGTTCCCCTGCTCGATTTTGATCGGGAACCACCGCAGCCCCAAACTCACTTCGCCCCCGAAGCCATCTCCGCCGCGGAGCTCGTCGCCGGCAACTCCGTCCACGTCGGTGACCATAGCGGGTACCCCCGAGTTCGTCTCGACCTCCTGAGCACGCCCATGCACTCAGATCGCCGAGGGACACCGCCATTCGCCGGCGAGCCTCACCGGAGCTCCGCCTCTGTTTGGTCAGGGGAAGACGACGCGCGCGTGGACCAGTCAAACCTGACCGGTGGGCCAAGCGGGCCCACTGTCAGTGACCCACGCGCCGTCCACGCTGGAGTAAGTGGAGGCGTAATACCCGTAGTACGTTTTCTCTGTCCGAAGGCGTAATCTCTGTTGAAGCGTTTTCTTTTTCCTGATTTTATTAAAAACAGATTTTGACCACAGCTTTGACTGTCTGTAACTTTTTAAATATAACTCCAAATGAATTAATTCTTTTTCCTACATCTCTCAAATATTGTCTAGTTTATTTTAAGATTTATTTGAAAAATTTCCAAACAACTTTTTTGTACTGTTTTTGAAATATGTTTTATTTGCATATTTTTGAAAATAGGATTTTTGGGAGAGAAAGAAGCTTTCAAAAATTTTGGAGAGCACCCCTCACATCTCCACACCATGAAGGCAAGCATTCTGAACCCCGAAATAATATTTTTGGTGTGTTAGTTGACACGTTTATAACACCACCTTATATCGGAGAACTTGTTATTTCATGTGATACGATCATTTGCATGAATGCATATTAGTGATTTCCTTGCTATTGGAAATGAATGTACTTGTGATGGTAATCATCCTCATGTGCCTTGCATGCATGCCGGAAAGGAATCCGGGAAAGCCTCTGCCTTGGGTAGGAGTGAGCTTGTCGCCGGTCCCCGTCGGGACGGTTATGTACGGTATGGCATGGTAAGGTATATTGAGTGGTGATTTTGTTGGTTGAAATATATTTGTTATACATGTCATGCAGGGAATTTATAAACCTCCTGAGTCGACCGTAGATCGAGTCTTGTTCCAGTAACCGCCATACTTGTTTTGTACTACCACTTGTCCCTGCCGCAGGTAGGGTACGGTTCAGTAATTCGTCAACCCCTTTCAAGCACACACCGTACAGAGAGGCCATGGTGGAAGACACCGGTTGTAGCCGGTAGGCAGGCCACCTGGTCCGGGGGCATGGGTGTTTCCGGTTGGGACCGAGAGGGGAGTCCACCCCTTAGAGTGCGCGATATAAATTTGATCCCATGCTACGCGAGGTTGTAGCCTCCCCACTTAGAGTTTTGCTTAACAAGTGTCATGGGTGATTCCAGACACCGATGAGTTAAGCTGGTGTGTGCAAGTTAGGCGTGTTTTCAACTAAAAGGCCGTAGACGGAATTAGTCCCGATGGACTAAAGGAATCCGTTACTCGTGGGTAAAGAGTACACCCTCTGCAGAGATTAAAACCTATTCGAATAGCCGTGTCCATGGTTAAGGATTACAGTCTGGGATGGGTCAAGTGTTGGTCTTAGTGTCAGTCTTCGGAGGTGAATTATTGTTAAACCAAACTTGGATATCGACTGGTTACTTGTGAGGACCATGATTATTATTTTGTGACGGACTAACCCGTTGCATTATTTGCATTATCGAGTATCCCTGGGACGGTTCTACCTCCTGGATATTCATTGTGATTATTTATTTTATAAGCCCTTTATGTGGTGTCGCTGAGACGCCCGACTGTGGCATTGCTTGTTATTTATTTATTTTATAAGCCCTTTATGTGGTGTCGCTCAGACGCCCGACTGTGGCATTTCTCTTATAAGCCCTTTATGTGGTGTCGCTCAGACGCCCGACTGTGGCATTTCTTTTAAAGCCCTTTATGTGGTGTCGCTCAGACGCCCGACTGTGGCATTTCTTTTAAAAGCCCTTTATGTGGTGTCGCTCAGACGCCCGACTGTGGCATTTCTTTTAAAGCCCTTTATGTGGTGTCGCTCAGATGCCCGACTGTGGCATTTCTTTTAAAGCCCTTTATGTGGTGTCGCTCAGACGCCCGACTGCGGCATTTTATTCCCACTCCATTACTGCTTATTCATGTTGCATGAAAATAATCCGCTTGCATGCATAAAAGATGTTTTATTTATGACTGACGATGTGATCATGGAATTTTTCAGTGCATGATTATCAATTATATTATCCCAGTGTTCATAATGTTTGCGAGTACATTCAAAGTACTCACTGGCTTGTCCCTGGCTATTGTCTTGGCCAGATTTCTGCTTGGAGAGGAGCGTTGCGGTGACAGCCCCGGAAACTAAGCAACGGTGATAGCAGCCTCGCGAAGATAGGAGTTGACCTGGTCAGCTGTTTCTGTGGGAAATGGTGTCCGATAGACACTGACGACCCACAAACCGCTTCCGCCATCAACCACTAGAAACCCAATTGTCGTACTCACAGGCCAGAATGGTCTTGTACTACATATTTTGTATTTTTCTTGGAATTTCTGTATCAAGTTGGAGCCTTATGAGCTAACAGTAATCCTGGGGCTGATGAGCACGACGGTCTTTTTCTGGAAATTTATACCCAGAAAACCCGGTCGTGACAGACTTGGTATCAGAGCCAGGCTGACCATTGGCTAATCCTATCTTAGCCGGGTCTATAAACTTAGGCAGACCAACCCATCAAGCCATAGCCGAACCAAGCTTCTCATACAAGATAGCCACACAGTGACCCAACACCTTTTGGCAGTCGGTGCCCAACCTATCAACCTAACCTGTCGCTCATGCGCCAGTGACCGAATCCTGAATAGTCCTTTCTCGCAAGCGTGCAAAGGAAGACTCCGTCCCCTTTTTCCTATAAAAAGGGGCATGCTAGCCCCAACACAGCACAGCACAACCTCTACCCCAAACCAAGCTACAATGCCTGGCCCTGTCGTGCACAATGAGACCACAGCAACCAACCTTGGAGGCTTTGTGACCATACTCGCAAACCTCACCCGTCGTGCCTATGCGTTAGAAGAGCCCCCAGAATATGTTGTGTACCAAGGACCCATGAGCAGTGAGAACCGTCAATTCTGGGCCACTGTACACATCTACGGTAGGAGTCTAGAGCCCGAGCGCCCCTACAGGTTCACCGGAAGAACAACTTCCTTTGAACCCCAAGCCATCCAACTAGCTGCTCGAGAGGCTATAATTCATCTCCGGCACTTGTCGCCCAGAGTTAACTGTCGCTCGTTCCACTACTACCCCAGACGTGAAAGGTATGGTAGACCACCCCAAGTTGCCAACGGAGATCACGAGACAGATCCTGCATTGTTGCACCTAGTGCGCTATGTAAGTGCACTAGAGGAACTGTGTGATCAAATCACTATTGATCTAATCGCAGCTCGTGGAGAGCTGGTTCGTCGAGCCCCGGCGAGAGAAGAGAACGAGCCCAACGCCGACAGCCCAGTCGTGCTGTTTGGACGCCCGATTGAGTCCCTGAGGCCTGCCCCAGCCATCGGCCAAGGTGCTGCGATAACCCCAGAGGTGCTTCGTCGCATATTGGGAGCACACTCCAACGGGATTGTGGCCAACAATCCCCGAGATGGTCCTCATCACTACCCCGAGCCTGCAGCCCCTCAACCCACTCCAGCTAATTCCGACGACGAGACCCGTGGAGGAGCCTCAAAGCACGCCCGCTTGGATGTAAACGAGGTAGACTAAGTCACCCGAGTCGTATCGAGTCCCAGTGTACCCTCGCTTTGTAATCGTGTGACCTTGTAATTAAATGCCGCCTGTTGTCGTGCCTCTGTTTTAATAATAGCCTTGCCTGGATACGTCAGTATGCAGTATAAGATTTCTATCCCGGACACAGTTACCAAAAATCACCCCGTCAACCCCACAGTAACACATCACTATAGTGGAATGTGTGAATCTGTGGCTTGACCCCGACCCTTGGAACAGAGCTGAAAATTTTCTTTACCATTCACCTTGGTAAAAATGACCCAGCTCCGGTGCTATAAAAAGGCCACCGCGTGACCTTGCCAAGCACCTCTCACCTTGTGCACCACCCTCACAACCATTTCTTGCCATGTCGACCCCCAGCATTTATCTGAGAACCCCAGATGCAACCCCGGGTAGTTTTGTCAAGATATGCAGGATTTTACCTGCAGTACCATGGGCGCTACCCAGCCACCCCAGTACGAGCTGTTCAAATCGAGAATTACCCCTTCCACCTCGAGATATTGGGCAGCAGTACACATCCCTCCCGTAAACTCAAACCAAGATCCAACGGAGGTCTCCTTCGTGGGGAAATCTATGCCAACCCCACATATCGCCATAGAAGCTGTTGCATACGAAGCGCTTGTTCGCCTTCGATTCGCGGTACCTTATGCCACCGAACGAGGGTATTATTACTTCCCGAGCCGTGCAGCACCCGGAGGAGTGACATCTTTTCCCGGTGGACGAATTGAGAGAGACCCAGTCCTGGCCAACCTTGTCCAGTACATCATCGCTCAAGAGCGTTTAACCCAACGTGTGATGGGTTATCTCCAGAGCCTTGCAGATTTAAATCCTCAGGTCGCCATCGGCAGAGCACTAAGGCCCGACCAGGAGAGACACGTGCATCGACTGGTCAATACACTTCCCCCGATAGAAGAGGAGTGTATCCCAGTACCAGAGACGTTTTCTAGGGACCCCGTCCAGTTACCGTTTCCATTTTAGACGTTGCTGCGGTGTTCATTATTGCAACATTTATTTATGTGTGTGACTTATGCGTGATACCCTGGGTTTGTTCGACGAGTCAATTATTTGGCTTCTACTAATGGGTGTAGTTTTTGTTGTGGTTTATGCTCCTTTAAATTAACTGTTTTTCCCTCGCAAAATCCTGGAGTGAGATTTCTTTTCCCTGAGTTGCTACATCTGCACCTTCTCACGGCGTGGATTAACTAATTTCTCGCAACACCACGGCAGCAACTCACAACCATTATCATTCAGACTCATACACTGTTTGCAAAACTTTGCAACGTTGTTACATCCAGCTAATCACCCCCTAACAACGGTTAGCACCCGGCACACCCCATCTACTCCTCGTGATCACCACCATCACAGAGAGCCAACACCGAGCAGCAGCGTCGCGACGATCGTCGAGGATCATCGCGCACAGGAGCACGGAGAGCCCCAGCAGTGTCGCCAGCCCTCCGCATATCAGGATCGCAAACCAGTCCGGCATCGCCTCCGCCATTAGAGCCTAACCCAAGCTTTTGTAAGCAGTAATGGAGGAAGAAGGAGGAGAAGTGAGGCCAGGTGTGAGGAAGAAGAGAGGGGCACCCCGGCCATTTTGTAACTCGAGATCGGTGTACGGTGGGCGAAGTCCACCAACGCCGCTCGTCGCCGATCGCCGGTGTTCGGAGACGAATCCGCGAGCAGTGCCGACAGCGCGCTGGCCCGCGAGGTGAGTGCACGCTGCACCGACAGCTAGCACGCCGCGCACTACCGCGGTACGGCCTAGATGCCCTACGCGCTAGACATCGCCGGTGGAGAAAGCGCGTGGGAGAGAGGAAGAAGAGAGAACCAGAGGGAGAAGAAGAGGCTGACAATGGGCCCGGGTCCACCCGTCGGCCAGAGAGAGCACTGTGCTCTCGGTTACGACCAGCGTATATTTAAATTTAGAAGTTATTCTAAATTTATATCCAGCGTAGAAATCTCATGTTTTTGTCCCGAACCGTAGATTTTTTCCACGCAGCACCAGTATTCACACTGTGATTTTTCACCACTTATTGCCCTCTCACTGTAGCCACATTTTTACTGCTTATAGTTTTTCTTAAAACGACTTTTTAACAAATCTCGAGGACGAGATTTTTCTTAAGGGGGGTAGTGTTGTGACACACAAAATTTTTTTGGCCTTGTTTTATTAATTAAGATTTTGCCAGGAATTGAAACTTTTATTTTCTAGGCTCCCTTTTTATTTTTGAACCATTATCTCCCTTGATTTATGGAGTTTTCCCCAAAGTGAAAACCTTTCAAATATGTTATTGTACATGTTTAACCTCTCAAGAAAAACTTTTCTTTTATCATTATAACTAATTTCATAATTAATTTGCTTGATCTTTATTTTCTTGAAAAAATGGTTTTTCAAGGTTATATGGCCATAATTGAACTACAACCATTTGATAAGTTCATTCAAAAATCCCACAAAAATTTGGAGATGTCATGTGATGTTTTTAATTAACTTTTATACAAAAATATCTTTTATTCATGAAATAATTTGACCTCTACACCCAATTTTTCTTCTCTGGTCCAGAGTGCAATTTTGCACTACAACCCTTTTAAATATTTCTTTCTGGCCTCCACCAAAATTATGGGATGTTGGTAGTAGCATATGATTCAACATTATGCAAAAACCTAGTGCTGTTCTTTGAAAAATTTGAGTGAATCAACCCCTTTTCCATTCTGGTCCAGCCTTGTAATTTCTACTGCAACCCTATTTATTTTTGCTCCAATGATCTTGTGCTTTCTCCTACTTGTAGACAGCCCTACCAAACCCCTAAATCTAGGAGCATGCACCCATTGGATTATTTTTGGTTCATGAAATAATGTCATTTATTTCCTGTCTAGAATTGTAGTTTTGCAAAACTTGCACTAACAAGTTTCTGCTTTTGGCAAACTAACCTCAGCACCCTCTTGTACATCTAAGGAGACCTTGATCTGGAGATTTTGGCCACCCCAAGTATTGCCTAGATGCCCTTGGCATTTTGACAAACACCCTGTGTGCATAGCCAGATTTGGCATGGATTCAAGTTTACACTGTGAACTTGCACTTCTGATCAAACCAACATGTCCACTAGACTCCCAGTTACTCCTAACCTGGGTCTGTTTAGTGCCAGCCTCACCCAAGCCCTGTAGCAGGCCCTGGCATTACGACGAGCACATCGCGTGCACGGCCAGAGCGCGAGCAGAGCGTGCGTTTGGCACGCGTTTTGCACGTGCCGCGCCCGAGCCGACGCGTCGCGCCCCTAGCTTGCCCCCACTGCAGAACCACGCCACGCACGTCCCTCCTCACCGCTTCATGCCAAGCCGCCCCTTGCCACACCCCGGCAGGCCAAGACCTAGCTGCCGCAGCCGCCCGACAGCCTCTGCTCATGTCGGCGCCGCCGAGCCTCCCCTGCTCGCCACCTGCCTCCTGGAGCAGTGCGTGCTCATCCGCAAGCGTGTCCCTAGCGCTCGTCGCCGCCACGACGCCCTGCCACTACAGGAAGGCGGTCCGCCGTCGTTCTTATCCGGCCGCCGCAAACCGACCTCGTTGCGCTATATAAGGAGGCCCCCAAACTCATTCAAGCACGCAGGCGACCTCAGGCCACCCCCATGGCACCCCACAGCCAGCAATCGTCGGGGGAAAGCCGTCTTCCCCAACCCCGGCCGGTTCGGCTGCCGCCACGTCCCAGCTCCATTCACCGCAACCAAGGCCTCCCCCTCTCCGTTCTCTTCACCAGGAACCTTCTCATCCTCCCGTGAACTCGTTCCCCTGCTCGATTTTGATCGGGAACCACCGCAGCCCCAAACTCACTTCGCCCCCGAAGCCATCTCCACCGCGAAGCTCGTCGCCAGCAACTCCGTCCACGTCGGCGAGCATAGCGGGTACCCCTGAGTTCGTCTCGACCTCCTGAGCACGCCCATGCACTCAGATCACCGAGGGACGTCGCCATTCGCCGGTGAGCCTCACCCGAGCTCCGCCTCTGTTCGGTCAGGGGAAGACGACGCGCGCGTGGACTAGTCAAACCTGACCGGTGGGCCAGGCGGGCCCACTGTCAGTGACCCACGCGCCGTCCACGCTGGAGTAAGTGGAGGCGTAATACCCGTAGTACGTTTTCTCTGCCCGAAGGCGTAATCTCTGTTGAAGCGTTTTCTTTTTCCTGATTTTATTAAAAACAGATTTTGACCATAGCTTTGACTGTCTATAACTTTTTAAATATAACTCCAAATGAATTAATTCATTTTCCTACATCTCTCAAATATTGTCTAGTTTATTTTAAGATTCATTTGAAAATTTTCCAAACAACTTTTTTGTACTGTTTTTGAAATATGTGGTATTTGCATATTTTTGAAAATAGGATTTTTGGGAGAGAAGGAAGCTTCCAAAAATTTTGGAGAGCATCCCTCACATCTCCACACCATGAAGGCAAGCATTCTGAACCCCGGAATAATATTTTTGGTGTGTTAGTTGACACGTTTATAACACCACCTTATATCGGAGAACTTGTTGTTTCATGTGATATGATCATTTGCATTAATGCATATTAGTGATTTCCTTGCTATTGGAAATGAATATACTTGTGATGGTAATCATCCTCATGTGCCTTGCATGCATGCCGGAAAGGAATCCGGGAAAGCCTCTGCCTTGGGTAGGAGTGAGCTTGTCGCCGGTCCCCGTCGGGACGGTTATGTCCGGTATGGCATGGTAAGGTATATTGAGTGGTGATTTTGTTGGTTGAAATATATTTGTTATACATGTCATGCAGGGAATTTATAAACCTCCTGAGTCGACCGTAGATCGAGTCTTGTTCCAGTAACCCCCATACTTGTTTTGTACTACCACTTGTCCCTGCCGCAGGTAGGGTACGGTTCAGTAAGTCGTCAACCCCTTTCAAGCACACACCGTACAGAGAGGCCATGGTGGAAGACACCGGTTGTAGCCGGTAGGCAGGCCACCTGGTCCGGGCGCATGGGTGTTTCCGGTTGGGACAGAGAGGGGAGGCCACCCCTTAGAGCACGCGATATAAATTTGATCCCATGCTACGCGAGGTTGTAGCCTCCCCACTTAGAGTTTTGCTTAACAAGTGTCATGGGTGATTCCAGACACCGATGAGTTAAGCTGGTGTGTGCAAGTTAGGTGTGTTTTCAACTAAAAGGCCGTAGACGGAATTAGTCCTGATGGACTAAAGGAATCCGTTACTCGTGGGTAAAGAGTACACCCTCTGCAGAGATTAAAAGCTATTCGAATAGCCGTGTCCATGGTTAAGGATTACAGTCTGGGATGGGTCAAGTGTTGGTCTTAGTGTCGGTCTTCGGAAGTGAATTATTGTTAAACCAAACTTGGATATCGACTGGTTACTTGTGAGGACCATGATTATTATTTTGTGATGGACTAACCCGTTGCATTATTTGCATTATCGAGTATCCCTGGGACGGTTCTACCTCCTGGATATTCATTGTGATTATTTATTTTATAAGCCCTTTATGTGGTGTCGCTGAGACGCCCGACTGTGGCATTGCTTGTTATTTATTTATTTTATAAGCCCTTTATGTGGTGTCGCTCAGACGCCCGACTGTGGCATTTCTCTTATAAGCCCTTTATGTGGTGTCGCTCAGACGCCCGACTGTGGCATTTCTTTTAAAGCCCTTTATGTGGTGTCGCTCAGACGCCCGACTGTGGCATTTCTTTTAAAAGCCCTTTATGTGGTGTCGCTCAGACGCCCGACTGTGGCATTTCTTTTAAAGCCCTTTATGTGGTGTCGCTCAGATGCCCGACTGTGGCATTTCTTTTAAAGCCCTTTATGTGGTGTCGCTCAGACGCCCGACTGCGGCATTTTATTCCCACTCCATTACTGCTTATTCATGTTGCATGAAAATCATCCGCTTGCATGCATAAAAGATGTTTTATTTATGACTGACGATGTGATCATGGAATTTTTCAGTGCATGATTATCAATTATATTATCCCAGTGTTCATAATGTTTGCGAGTACATTCAAAGTACTCACTGGCTTGTCCGTGGCTATTGTCTTGGCCAGATTTCTGCTTGGAGAGGAGCGTTGCGGTGACAGCCCCGGAAACTAAGCAACGGTGATAGCAGCCTCGCAAAGATAGGAGTTGACCTGGTCAGCTGTTCCTATGGGAAATGGAGTCCCATAGACACTGACGACCCACAAAATGCTTCCGCCATCAACCACTAGAAACCCAATTGTTGTACTCACAGGCCAGAATGGTCTTGTACTACATATTTTGTATTTTGCTTGGAATTTCTGTATCAAGTTGGAGCCTCATCAGCTAACAGTAATCCTGGGGCTGATGAGCATGACGGTCTTTTTCTGGAAATTTATACTCGGAAAACCCGGTCGTGACAGAGGCCAACCATCGTATCATCCTATGGAGAAAGGATTGCATCATCTTTCGAAGGCCACCGACATCGCGTCATCCGACTCCTCGTCGCAGTCCTCCACCGAGTCAGCAGACTCCCGCTCCTCCATGTCCACCAACGTGTCAGGCCACTCCTCCTCCAAGTCCGGCACAGCTTTAGGACACTCCTCCTCCAAGTCCGGCAAAGCGTTAGGCCACTCCTCCTCCAAGTCCGGCATAGCTTCAAGCCACTCCTCCTCCAAGTCTGGCACAGCTTCAGGCCACTCCTCCTCCTCCAACTCAGCAACGTCAGCCGTCTTTGCCGCCTCAGCAATCACGGAAGAGAGCCACCTCAGCTATGGTGCGTAGTGGTACAAGTCGAGGTAGTACTGCAGGTACAGGCGGAGGCAAGCGATTTCAATATGGTCCAAGCCTCGCGCCTCTTCCGCAGAGGCCTTACTACAAGTCCGAGGAGGAACACGTATCCATATCGAAGGCCGAGGTGGAAGCCCATTTTGCACCGAAACCGCCACCACCGCCAAGGGAGAAAGTGCATGTAGAAAAGATTGACCACTTCATTCATATGGCTAGACCACCAGCTCCCAAGCCTGTTGACACAGACTATGAGCGCCACCTCAGGAAGTTAAATCGAGCACGTCTACAGAAAGAGGCGAGCTCGAGCTCGAGCAAATCAGCTGGCAAAAGGAGTGGTAAAACCGTTCCCCAGCTGGGAGAACAGGCGGCGCAATCAATCCCCCCACTTGTTGTGCCAACAACACATGAGAGTAGGCGTGCCCAATATTATTGTGCGCAAACCATTAACATTCCTGGGGTGGGCGATGTGGTAATAACCGAGGAGCATATTGCGCAGGCTGAATCGCTTGGGATCACTGTTGGACAACTCCTCGATATCGAGCCCATGTCTCCGACTAGAGAGGAGGAAATAAAACGGAAATATGCTCAGGGCAAACCTTTGGTCGAGCCAGAGGAGGTCAATAACGTCCCAACGAGAATGTATGAATTGCATCAATGGAACATGGACATTACCAGGATTTCCAATCGGGAGTCCCTCATGGGGAATGTCAACGAGGAGCATTACTACCATAAGAAAGCTGTGACCGTTGAGTATTCAGAACTATTTCAGCTATACAACAAAGACGCACTCGACAAATCTATCGTCAGTTGCTATTGTCTGTAAGTGATTTCTTTCTGTAATTTAAGTGTCAAGCTAGCTGATCATTTTGATCAATCATTACCTGTAATTATCCTCACTATATTCTTTTCTGTGGTATTATGCAGGATGAAGATTTATGAAATGAAAAAAGGCGGACGCTATGGCATTGGGTTCGTTGACCCAAATACCATTAATGAATACACATGGAAAATAGATCCATATCACGAAAAATGTGTAGAGGAAAGCATGCTACAGTTCTTCAAGGAACTCAAATACAATGAAGATATACTACTTCCTTACAACTTCAAGTGAGTCACACTATCTTCTACTACAAATTCTATTTTTCCCTACTAGCTATAGCTACATGTTTTTGCTTACATATGCCCGGTTAATTAAGACATGCAAACATGTGTGCATGCAGATTTCACTGGATCTTGTTAATCATTAAAGTTGATGAAGGAACAGTTGAAGTACTAGACTCGCTACTTAAGAAAGCAAGTGACTACACCATCGTGAAGGGGATAGTCAACAGGTAATTTCAATCATTATTAACTATATCTCGGCCTATTTAATTAGTTCGTCATTTCCTGATAACAACTATTTAATAACCCATTTCATTTTCTTTGTCGGCGGGGCAGGGCTTGGGCAAAGCTCATCAGGGCCACTCCAGGCGCATGGAAACAAAAGCTGAAATGGTATCGACCCAAGGTAAGTAATTAAGTAGTACTAGCTAGCTGCCATCTCTTTAATTATCATGCTTGATTAATTATTATCTGATCAAATTCCATTCTCGTAAAGGCCCTGAGGCAGGCGCCGGGGAATGATCTATGTGCATACTATGTTTGCGAGAACATTCGCATGATGGCGTCCGAAAGAGAGGAGTGGGTACGATATCGATTGTCAGAACACTATTCACAATTTTTACACCATTATCGATATCTAGTCACACAACTAATACACATGCGTATTGATCTCCTTCTTAACAGTTCAAAGAGGTGCGGGACAAGCTCCTAGCACAGGACTGCAGAGAAGCAATTCAAGAGGAAATAGCGGGATTTTTGCTCGACCAGGTCATAGATCCCAAAGGAGAATACTATTACCCGCTACCACCCCCCTGAACCACTTCCAATTGTTATCGTGCTCCGAAGGCACCAATTAGGAGAAATTATATATATATATACATGTGTGTATATATGTGTGAATTAATTAATGGTGGTTGTGTGAGACATTCGATGATATATATATATATATTATGATCGGTTCTACTAGAAATTCTATTTATATATATGCATAACGTGTACAATATATCGTAAAATACCAGCAAACGAAAAAGAATTAAATGGAAAACACAAAATTAAATGAAAAAGAAATCATAAACCCAACCTCCCCCCAACATTTTAATATCGGTTGGTGACACCAACCGGTACTAAAGGGCTCCCTACCCCCGAAGCTGGCTCGTGCCACGTGGTTGCCCTTTAGCACTGGTTTGTGCTGAACCGGTACTAAAGGTGGGGGGCCTTTAGTGCCCACATTTTAGCGTCGGTTACCGAACCGGCACTAAAGGGCCTTACGAACCGGTGCTATTGCACGGTTCTGCACTAGTGAGAGCGCATCACGAGTCTTGGGGTCAAGCAGCCCCCCGATGGATTCATGATGAGGACCCTCTTCTGGAACATCCGCGACTTTGGCCGAGATGGCCGACGCCGCCAACTGATAGAGTACATGCGGACCGAGTGAATTGACATAGTGGCCATCCAGGAAATGATGCGCACGAAATTTTCCCTATCAGAGCTCGAGCATTTGAGCTCCGACCTTTTTTCTTGGCACTGGCTCCCTTCTAGTGGGAGTACAGTCCATTCGGGTGGCATCCCTCTAGGGGTGAAGGATGCCACCTTTGAGGTTGGAAGCATGGACTGGGGCGAGTTCTTCGTTAGCATGGAGATCTTCGACTGGGCCCTAAATTTCAAATGGGAGATTGTTGCGGTTTTTGGCCCGGCCGATCACTGCCATTCTGAGGCCTTCCTCGCTGAACTCCATAGGAAGGTGGCGGCCGCCTAGCTACCGGTAGTGGTGGGTGACGACTTCAACCTCATCCGGATAGAGGAAGACAAGAGCAATAATTTGGTCAGCTTCCCCTAGATGCAGATGTTCAATGACTGCATCGCGGATATGGGGCATCGCGGGCTCGGTAGAGTCGGGGCTAGGTTCACTTGGACCAACTGCCAAGTGGAGCCAACCCGCTCAGTCCTAGAAAGGGTCTTCGCCTCTCCTGAGTGGGACATTCGTTGCCCCCTAGCATCGCTCCGGGCGATTACGCGGATTGGTTCCGATCACGTTCCCCTCCTCTCTTCGGAGAACGGGTGTCCCCCCTACCACCCCGCTTCCACTTCAAAACCTTCTGGTTGCACCAGCCTGGATTTGCTACAGCAGTGGTCTCCGGTGGCACGAGGTGCGTGATGCCCCCATCTTTCCCTTTCGGCCGTCGACTCCTGGCACTTTTGTGCGAAGCGGTCATGGCAATTCATGAAAGGATGCGGTGCAAACGTGGGTCGGGACATCCGTGATCGAAAGAAAGCCCTGCTTGAGGGCATCCAATCCCTCGATCTACGAGCTGATGCTGCAGGCTTACTACCGGAGGAATGGATGCTTAGGTACGACCTGGTAGACCAGCTCACGCTCATCTACACGGATGAGGAGGCTTACAGGCGCTTGCGGGGTATGCAGAATTGCATCATCAAGGGGGATGCCAATACCGCCTACTTCTAGGCCATAGCTAACGGTCGGCGATGCCATAACACCATCGTGCACCTTTAGAATGGACAGATCCTCCTGCAGCGGCCGGAGGACATCCGGGCGCATGTAGATGGATTTTACAGAGACCTATTTTCTGCCTACCCTCGGGGAGGTCTTGCCCTTGCGGAAGACATTTAGCCGGCCCACAGCTGTGTCTCGCCTACAAACAATGTGTCCCTTATAGCCCCATTCTGCGAGGCTGAAGTTTTTGCGGCTATTGAGGGCATGAACCCCTCTTCGGCCCCCGTTCTGCGTGGCTGAAGTGTGTGCGGCTATTAAGGGCATGTACCCCTCTTCGGCCCCTGGTCTGGATGGCCTCCCGGTGAAGTTCTTGCAGACCTTCTGGGAGGTAATCAAGCTAGAGGTGATGGCCCTATTTGAGGAGTTCTTTGTAGGGTCCATCGACCTCACCAGGCTGAACTTTGGGATAATCACCCTCATCCCCGAAGTGACTGGGCTTCGGATATCTGCCAATTCCGACCGATTACGGTGACTAATGTCATCTTTTGCATCCTCGCGAAGGGGTACTCCATTAGGGTGGCCCCCATTGCCGACCGGATCACTCACCCTGATCAGTCAGCTTTTATCCAGGGCCGATATATCCTTGACAGAGTCCTGGTGTTCCACAAAGCACTCCATGAGGTTCACACCAAACACCTCAAGGCAGTCTTCCTGAAACTTGATTTCCACAACGCTTATGACACAGTCAGTTGGTCCTTCCTTCGGGAATATTTGCTCTAGAAGGGCTTCGACGACAGGTGGGTAACCCGGGTGATGCAAATGGTCTCCTCGGGCTAGACCGCAGTGAACATTAATGGCGAGGTCGGCCCATATTTCCCCACATTCTGTGGGATGCACGAGGACGATCCCTTCTCACCGTTTCTCTTCTACATGGTTGTCGATGCTCTGGCAGCCATCTTAGATAAATCCAAGGCTGCGGGCCATATTAAGGGCATAGTCCCACATCTTGCTGGGGGGAACGGGTTCTCCCTTCTGCAATATGCGGATGACACCATTATCATGGTGGAAGGCTCGGCGAGAAATATCACGAACCTGAAGTTCCTCCTGCTTTGCTTCCAGCAGATGTCCGGCCTCAGGATCAACTTCGACAAGAGTATGGTGATTGTCTTGGGATACTCCCAAGACGAAGGACAGAGCATCGCGGATCGGCTTAATTGCTAGCTCGGCTGTTTCCCCATGACGTATTTAGGGATCCCCATTAGTGACTCGAGGCTTGCGGTGGCAAAGCTGCGCCCGACTATGGGAGAGCTTCAGCACCGCCTCGAGCCCTGGCAGGGCTGGTGGCTCTCGAAAGGACTACTCAACCTTGGCGCACAAGAGCCATGCACCAAAGGACTACTCAACCCCGGTGATAACGCGCATCATGGCGTCGTCCATCGCGTTGCTGGGAAGCGCCTCGGCCTCGATGGGCCGTGGCGCCTACTCATTTTCCTCATGGACGAGGTTGATGGCAGAGGCGGCGCTTTGGTGGGTTGGCATGCTTGGAAAAGGTGGATGTGCCACAGGCTGTGCTTGTCACCTCTGTGTGTCGCGCGCCGCCTATGTGCAATATCGCTGGGTGGCGGGAAACAGGTGAGGAAATGGCGGGAAACGGTGGCGTGTTCATAAAACTTTATCAATTAATGGAAACTTAGCATAGAAGGAATATCGAGCTAGCACAAGAAGGAGGTGATGATCAGATGAACATGGACAACACTAGAGAACCGTTTCTGTTATTATCGGTATTCGCACACATTTCTGATTACAGACCTATTTGCCGCGTATCACAAACATCTTGTTATATTGAACCATTTCTGATCTCATGTCTCAACGCAAACAGTTCATCCGAGTGAACCGCATGCCGTATATCGCACAAACCTTTGATCTGGCTGACCGATTCTTTTGTGTTGCCTAATCACAAACAGTTCATTCGAGTGAACCGTATGTTGTACATCGCACACACTTTCATCTGGCTGCCCGTTTCTTTTGTTCCTCCTCATCACAAACAGTTAACCGAGTTGAACCATATGCCCTGCATCGCACATGCAACTAAAATCTGAACCGTGTTTGATGCATCCTCCATCGCAAACATTTTGCACTTTTTTGACGGGTTTTTTACACCACCGTTTGTGATTATGGCATCGCACATAGTTTGGTCGAAGGGTCTCTGATCGTAGTGTCGCGTTAGCAGCATCCTGCAGTTGTGGAAGTTCAACAAAGGCCTTCCAAATAGCGATATTCAAAAGGCTATTGATGAATTTCGTACCAAAAAGCAAATTATCCTATCAGGACTCCGTTCCAAAATAACTTTGGAGAGCTTCATACCATCATGGGGATGTTACTTCCGGCTAATTATGAAGCCATTGTTTTCTTGAATCCGTTTACACTAGACAACATGACATATAGAAGGGTAGACGAGATTAGGAAAAATAGGGACCATTTTCTGCACATCCAGAATGGTGCCATTTTGTTAAATACCTTGTCGGTCCGGACGTCGGACATTCATTAGAGAGGCGGTGTGGCCCAAACCCTAGAAGCGTTGCCGACGCCACCCCAAACCCTAGAAGTGTCGAGGCCACCCCAAACCCTAGAAGCATTACCGAGGCCATCCAAATTTACCAAGTTAAAAGAGCATTGTCATCGAGGACACCCCAAACGCTAGAAGCATTGTCGAGGCCACCCCAAACCGTAGAAGTGTCGAGGACACTAATTAATATTCCTTGTTGTGATTAGCTAGCTAGATCTTTGTTTGTCGAGGCCATGTTGTAATATTTGCAGAAACTATGGAGCAAAGAGACTTGGAAACAGAACAGTTGTAGGGGGACATAATCATCGGCGAAGGTGATATCTTGTCGTATCTCAACGACACCGATGGTCTGGAAGGAGAGAGTGAAGGCTTTGGTGATCGAACAATGGAGGAGGAAGGTCATGATCATGATGTCTCCGGTGACCAAATGCCAGTGGAAGAGGAGACCGTGATGATGGCTCCGCTGACCGAACGGAGGAGGGAGCTATTGCAAAGTCCGGCGAGGTATATATATTAATTAATCCTGTGTTGACTAGCTAATTGATGCATTATTTGTTTTGGTATGTACATATATTAACTCTTCTTTCTTATTTTATAGCCCTCCGGATCGAGCCAAACTTCGGCAATGAGACGAGGCCCGAAGAAAAGGTTGCGCCGGGATGAAAGGTTCACGATCATAGCAATCTCGAATGATGGCCAACCGATTGAACCCAGGCTGACCAAGGAAGCATTTTTTGCTCAGTGCGGGGCTGTTAGAGACATGATCCCGATAAGCATCCAGCTATGGAATAAGCCTAATAACGAAGTGAAGGAAATATGCCCAAGAGGCAATAATAAAGTTATTATTTATTTCCTTATATCATGATAAATGTTTATTATTCATGCTAGAATTGTATTAACCAGAAACATGATACATGTGTAAATACATAGACAAACAGCGTGTCACTAGTATGCCTCTACTTGACTAGCTCGTTGATCAAAGATGGTTATGTTTCCTAGCCATAGACATGAGTTGTCATTTGATTAACGGTGTCACATCATTAGGAGAATAATGTGATTGACTTGACCCATTCCGTTAGCTTAGCACTTGATCGTTAAGTATGTTGCTATTGCTTTCTTCATGACTTATACATGTTCCTATGACTATGGGATTATGCAACCCCCGTTTACCGGAGGAACACTTTGTGTGCTACGAAATGTCACAACGTAAATGGGTGATTATATACGTGCTCTACAGGTGTCTCCGAAGGTACTTGTTGAGTTGGCGTATTTCGAGATTAGGATTTGTCACCCCAATTGTCGGAGAGGTATCTCTGGTCCCACTCGGTAATGCACATCACTATAAGCCTTGCAAGCATTGTAACTAATGAGTTAGTTGCGGGATGATGTATTATGGAACAAGTAAAGAGACTTGCCGGTAACGAGATTGAACTAGGTATTGAGATACCGACGATCGAATCTCGGGCAAGTACATACCGATTACAAAGGGAACAACGTATGTTGTTATGCGGTTTGACCGATAAAGATCTTCGTAGAATATGTGGGAGCCAATATGAGCATCTAGGTTCCGCTATTGTTTATTGACCGGAGACGTGTCTCGGTCATGTCTACATAGTTCTCGAACCCGTAGGGCCCGCACGCTTAAAGTTCGGTGACGATCGGTATTATGAGTTTTTGTGTTTTGATGTACCGAAGGTAGTTCTGAGTCCTGGATATGATCACGGACATGACGAGGAGTCTCGAAACGGTCGAGACGTAAAGATCGATATATTGGACGACTATGTTCGGACACCGGAAAGGTTCCGAAAGGTTTCAGACATATACCGGAGTACCGGGGGGTTACCGCACTACTAGGAAAAGGGCTATAGATAGGATTGATACTAATGGCGCACCATGGAAGCAGTGCGCCACTACTATATACTAATGGCGCACCGGTTGGTGATGCGCCATTAGTGTGGAAGAAACTAATGGCGCACCAGAAACAGGGTGCGCCACTAGTATTAAATTATTTTTTTTCCATTTTTCCATACATACAAATGGCGCATCAGGTCGAAGTGCGCCATTACTAGTTCTAAGTAGTAGTGGCGCACCAAGAAGACAGTGCGCCATTACTGCAAAAAAAATTATTCCTTTTTTGCAAAACTACTAATGGCGCATCGTTTCACAGTGCGCCATTACTAGTTTAAACTAGTAATGGCGCACTATTACCTGGTGCGCCATTAGTATATATATTTAATTTTTTTTACTTTTTTGCAAAACTACTAATGGCGCACCACCTGCAGGTGCGCCATTAGTAACCAGGGTTACTAATGGTGCATTTGCTGGTGGTGCGCCATTAGTAACCTGGGACCCCAACAAGATATTTTGGACAGCCCCACACATACCCACTCACTTTCCCCACTTCATTCCCTCCACCTCCTTCTCCAAGCTTTCGGCCGTCTCCTCCTCCTCACCTCATTTCCACCATAGATTCATCAAAATTAAGTGGTGAAATTACCTTTTTTTGATAGGTAAGTAAGGGGAAAGCTATCTTCATGATGTAGATCTACTTTTTTTCTCCCTAGCTCGCTCCAACAACGTGCACATGCACTTTTTGTGGCCTAGCTAGATCTATGTATGTTTGTGTTGTTGCATGTGTTTGTGGTGTTGCATATATGTTTGTGTTTGAAGGTACCGGTATTTGAAATGCGATAGTTGCCAATATTTTGCCGGAATGTTTTGATTCATTTCCGTTTCGGCAAGAATTTTGGCACTATGCATTCTTTTTTGTCCTATTTTTAGGGAAGGTCATGCCAAATTTTTTCTTGGTTCTAAAATATCGTTTTGCTCTACCCCGCAGGCGACCATGGTCCGCACGATGACTGAAGGCATCGTGAATAGGTTTTTGAGCTCCGCTAAGGCCGAGATGCTTCAAAAGAATGAGACAGAGATAAGATGTCCGTGTCGAAGATGCAAGCTGAAGAGCCTTATTGCGGACCCGGATTCCGGGCAGGTTGGGGACCACCTCCTCTTGCGTGGTTTCATGGATGGCTATCAGTGGCAAGGTGATGAAGATGACTATGAAGTCGTCCATGGGGGCCGGGCAAGAAATGAGGAAGGGCAACAAGACAAGTACCACCGCGGCAAGGGCGGGCGAGAAGACGAAGAATCTCCAGGACATGATCATGATGGTGATGCTGTACACAATCATCATGTAGAAGATGTCATACATGATGATGAGGAAGATCAAGACGAAGGGCATGATCATGAAGATGAAGATGCCGGAGCAGACGACGATGGAGGTTGTGTGCAGGACCCTCATATTCAAGAGCTCCTTCTCAAGCAGACGGATAACGCAAGAGCTGCCGCCCGAGAGAAAGCCAAGCTGGATCAACTGGAGATAGACGCGGTTACTCCATTGTATGAAGGATGCAGGCCCGAGGATACCCGCCTGAAAGTAACGCTCATGGCTCTGGAGATGAAGGTAAAACACAAAATGACCGACGCATGCTTCGACGAGAACATGTCATTCTGGCACGAATGTCTTCCCAAGGGGAACAAGTGCCCGACCAGTTTCGAGGAGGCGAAGAAAATCGTGTGTCCTCTGGATTTACCACACGTGAAATACCATGTGTGCATGAACAATTGTATCATTTATCGGGACGAGCACGCGGAGTCTACCATATGTCCGGTGTGTGGCGTCACTCGATACAAGAAGAGGAAGAAAGCTCCTCGAAAATCGGTGTGGTACTTTCCGATCACTCCTCGTCTGCAGCGGTATTTCGCGGACCCTAAGGTAGCAAAGCTCCTGCGTTGGCACGCGGATAGGGAGGAGAAGAAGCGGGAAGATGACGGAAATGATCCGGAGATAAATAAAAAAGACAAGATCCTGAGTCACCCTAAGGATGCGAGCCAGTGGCAAGCGTTGAACTTCGAATACAAGGAATTTGGGAAGGATCCAAGGAACATCGTGCTGGGCGCGAGCACCAATGGAGTCAACCTGTTTGGCAGCCAGAGAAGCACACATAGCACCTGGCCTGTGTTTGTGTGGATGTACAACCTTCCCCCCTGGTTGTGCATGAAGAGGAAGTACATTCACATGAGTATGCTAATTGAAGGGCCGAAACAACCAGGGAACGACATCAATCTGTATCTGGAGCTAGACACGCTGTGGAAAACGCCAGCCAATACGTGGGACACCGCAGAGAAAGAATATTTCCCTATGAGAGCCGCACTGCTCACGACGGTGCACGACTATCTCGGTTACGGATATCTCGCGGGGCAGGTAGTCCATGGATTTTCTCGATGCGTAAGGTGCATGGATGACACAACGTATCGCCAGCTAGATAGAGATCCTGGGTCTTCGAAAACCGTGTTCATGGGACATCGAAGGTGGCTTCGCGACGATGACCCGTGGAGGAAACGCAAGGATCTGTTCGATGGTGAAACCGAACCTCGAAAACGCCCGTGTACGAGGAGCGGCGAGGAAATAGACGAGCTGTTGAAAAATTGGAAAGACTGCCCATTGCCGGGAAAGAAGCAAAAGGCGCCAGAGCCGGGAAAGAAGCGAAAGGCGCCAGAGCCGCTGCTGAAGGTATGGAAAACGAGGTCTGTTTTCTGGGACTTGCCGTACTGGAAGATCCACCGTGTGCCTCACAACCTAGATGTCATGCATATCACGAAGAACGTGTGCGAGAGTCTTCTTGGTACCCTGCTCAACATGCCAGAGAGGACCAAAGATGGGCCGAAAGCAAGGGCAGACTTGAAATCAATGGGCATCAGGCAGGAGCTTCACGCTAATGATGATGATGATGATGATGATGGTGACGATGAGGCGAAGCAGGACACAGAAAGTCGTCGCAAAGGAAAAAAGGCCAAGAAGACCGGAAATGACTACCCTCCCGCATGCTTCACTCTAATTCAGGAGGAGATCGAGCAGTTTTTCACCTGCCTCCTAGGAGTAAAACTTACTTACGGTTACGCGGGGAAGATAAGCAGATACCTAGACCCAGCGAAGCAGAAGTTCAGCGGGATGAAGTCTCACGACTGTCACGTGCTGATGACGCAGATACTTCCAATTGCAATCCGTGGGATCATGGACGCGCACGTCCGTGAAACGCTATTTGGCCTATGCAACTTTTTCGACGTCATCTCTCGGAAGTCGATTGGCATGAGGCAACTCAGAAGGCTACAGGAAGAGATTGTGGTGATACTATGCGAGCTTGAGATGTACTTCCCGCCCGCATTCTTCGACGTTATGGTGCATCTGCTGGTCCATATCGTGGAGGATATCATCCAACTCGGGCCGACGTTCCTGCACATCATGATGCCGTTCGAAAGGATGAATGGTGTCATCAAAGGATACGTTCGCAACATGTCACGTCCAAAGGGAAGTATAGCCAGGGGCTTTCTGACCGAAGAGTGCATCTCCTACTGCACGAATTATCTAGGCATCGAGAACCCCGTTGGTCTGCCCGTCAACAGGCACCTCGGCAGGCTCGCTGGATGGGGTCACCGTGAGGGTCGCCGCTAAATGCATGTCGACTTCGAGGGTCGACTCGCCGACTTTGAAAGTGCAAACCTAGTCGCGCTACAACACATAGACGTGGTCGATCCTTGGGTGCTAGAGCACAAAGCCTTTATTGAGAAGACGTACAATGACCGAGGCCAATAGAGGACGGACGGAGATATACTCAAAGAGCACAACTCATGTGTCACGCGTTGGTTCAAGCAGAAGCTTATGTCGTACCCTTTACATGAGGATTCTTCCACGGAAGAACAACTCATATTCGCCTTGTCACAGGGCGCCGAGCACAACCTGATGACCTATGAGGCGTACGATATCAACGGCTACACATTCTACACCAAGAACAAGGACATGAAGAGCGATGGTTATCAGAACTCCGGGGTAACGATGGAATCCTACACCGGTAATGACAAGGACAGATACTACGGAAGGATCGAGGAGATCTGGGAGCTAAGCTACGCTGGAGAGAAGGTCCCGATGTTCCGTGTCAGATGGGCCAAGAGCGTCCTAAAAGAAGACCGCTATTTCACCACCATGGTTATACCCGAAGCCAAATCCAAGACCGTGGGCGCAAATGTCACCGCGAAAAATGAGCCATGGGTACTGGCTTCCCAAGTGGACCAATGCTTCTTCATTACCGACCCGTCAAAGCCCAGTCGTGTTGTCGTGAGGAGAGGCAAAAGGAAGATCATCGGAATGGATGGAGTAGCCAATGAGCAAGACTTCGACAAGTACGGCGACCCGAAGATCAAACACGACTATGACGATGAAGTAGCAGCACACACCACAAGAAGAAGCAGGACCACCCTACCTAAAGGACGTCCGTTCCACAGAAGAACTCCATTTGCGAAAAAGAAGGGCAAGAAGATTGTGAACAGATAGCTAGCTAAGATCGATTGTAGTTAAATCGTAGTCTTCATTTCTCGATTGTATTTCATGGGCATTTTTTGATATCATGAATATTTTTAAATTTCATGGGCACTTTTTGAATTCATGAGGACACTTGATCTCGATCCCCCTCCATCTCGATCTCGATTCCCCCTCCATCTCGATCTCGATCCCCCTCCATCTCGATCCCACCCGCACCCTCCCCCGCTCCACCATCACAAATGAATGCAACTAAAAATCCAAAAAAAAACAAATTTGATTATATTTTCAAATAACAAATTTGATGATATTTTCAAATTACAAATTTGATGATATTTTTTTAAAAATTATTACTGTTTCATATTCATATGCATTTTCTAAAAAATTATTAGATGCAACAAAAAATAATAAAAAAATTACTTATGGCGCACCGCTGGCTGGTGCGCCATTGCATTGCAAAAAAAAGATTACATATGGCGCACCGCTGGCTGGTGCGCCATTGCATTGCAAAAAAAGATTACTTATGGCGCACCGCTCGGGGGTGCGCCATTGCTATCAGAAAAACATTCTAATGGCGCACCGCCAGGGGGTGCGCCATTAGTAATGTCCCCCCTAGCCAGATCCACTTCCCCCCTCGCCAGATCCACTTCCCCCCTCGCCACACCTTCACGCGCACCCCGTCCTTCCACCGCCCGCTCCACCGTCGCCGCCCTGCCTCCTGGGGTTCCACCGCCGTCGCCCTGCCTCCTCGAGCCGGGCAGCCACACGCGCCCAGCCTCCGCGGCCCCGACTCCGGCACCGCAGCGCCTCCCTCCCTGTCCCCGGAGCAGCCGCCCCCGCCCAGGAACGCCGCCGCCGAAGCTACGTCGGCGAACGGTCCATAGGCAGGTAGCCACCACCCCTCCTTCCTCCTCCCTCCCCCTCCCTCCTTCCCTATTGCATCCTATGGCCGCTCATTATCCCCCCTGATTTCTGCACTGGATGAGCACCTGCCCTGCTACTGCCCGCCCTCGCCCTGCCTGCACCGGCCCACGCCTCTGCTCTTGCCCCGCGCATCGCGCTCGGCCTACCGCCGGCTGAGCCCCGACCCCGCCCGCGTGACCCTGCTGCCGCTGCTCTATCGTGGTTGCACGCCTGCGCCGCCGCGCTGCTCTGCTGCTCTACATGCTGCTATCGCCGCCTCCTTTCCTCGTCCTTGCTGCTCCTCTCCCCTCGCCCCTAGTGCTGCTACTCCACTTCTCTAAATCCTTCTTGCTGCCGCTCTCTACTGCTTCTACTCCATCTTTATGCTATGAGAAATAACTGTCATCGAAAGCTTGCTTTGTGATTGAGTAATCTACTAGTATAATTGTGTGATTGAGTAATCTGCTAGTATAATTGGTGATGTTGCAAATAGAAGTAGAGTACTGCTTGTTGTACTTGGGATCTTGCAAATAGGAGTTGGAGTAATTTAACTTAACTGGAGTAATTTGTTGCATCTGTTGTAGGTGGTCTAGTGCTGCCCATCTACTGCCAATTTCCTCTGGTACCGGAGTTGGAGTTTAGTGTACTGGACACTTTCATAGATTGCTAGGGTACTTCCTCTCCTTTCTCTCCTTCAGTGTACTAGAAACTTCCATAAATTTCAGAAACTTCATATAAAATTTTATTCACTGCTGCTGATGTACTACTTGTGATGCTGCTACTGCTGCTGCACTATTTGTGATGCTGCTGCTACTTGGCTAAATTTTATTCACTGCTGCTGATGTACTACTTGTGATGCTGCTGCTGCTGCACTACTTGTGATGCTGCTGCTACTTGTGATTTTGTCAACTTGTGATGCTGCTGCTACTTGTGATCTTCTGAAATGACCCCTTTCTCCTGAAATGTTGATTAATTTCCGTTTTGGTTGAGAATGGAGCACTCCTAGGTCAAGAAAATTAGCAAAGGTCATGCCCAATTTTCTTGACCTAGAAGGTGCCCGATTCTCAACCGAAACAAAAATTAATCAACATTTATAGTTTGACCTAGAAGATGCCCAATTTGTTAACTCTATTCAGGTGTTGAATGTTAATCTGAGTGTGTGCGATGGTGACTGAACAGATAAATCATGTCTCCCAACATTTTCAGCTAAGTGGACTCTCACACACACACTATCTAGCTTTACACTTAAGCAGTGGCGAGATCTGCTCCCTCCACACAATGTGCAACAAGCAAGCAGGTGGATCTAGGTTGCTTGGCTAGATTAGCTATGAGCCAATGTGGTCAAGTCAAAAGAGATGATGCAGATGGATGGATAGATTGATGGATGGGGATGCAACACCACTCCACCACCTTCACTTGTCTAGCTTGTGGTTTACCCCTCACTCTCTCATGCACCGGAAGAATATGATACATACATCCACTTTGATAAACTAAAACTAGTAAGAGAAGCAGGGCAAAAAATAATTTTTGTATTTATTTTAGATCACATACACAAAATAACCTACCAGCAATACAAATCTAGTTTTAGAAACATGTGATACATACATCCACTTTGATAAGCTAAAACTAGTAAGAGCAACAGGGCAAAAAATAAATCTATGTACGATATAGGGGTGCTACAGCTATATCCTCCATCCCGTCCCACCGGAGCAAGCAAACCTACAAGCTGCTCCTCATGTTTTTCCCTCTATTAGTAGACTGGAACTTCCCAATGCTGGCTAGTTTGCACCCTCTACAAGTTGCTACTGCTTCCGAATAACCTAACAGCCATCGAAATCTAGTTTGAATCAGAAAAATGTGAGAAAACCCATCGATTGAGGTGGATAACTAGTTGTAGATGAGGAAGGGCATTTGAGGCCCCATCGAGTCTATGAAGATGTGATGGGTCCTGATATATTGACTTGCGGATTTATTTTTTCCTAGACTGCCTCGGTGTCGACAAAACCTAAATGATGAGACCATGATCTTGTTCCTTAACAATAACCAACTTTTTGACCAAACTTTTTTCCTATTTAGAGCGAAACATGGCCCACAACAATGAGGCCGGTGGTTCGGGCGACAAGCAATTCTGGGAGCTGTCCCAGGAGATGGAGGAACAACCTCACCGCTATGAGGACGCCGCGGAAGACACCGATCCTTATTACACAACCCCTAGTGGCGTCGGGGATGACACCACCGATGGTGCCGCCGAGGATGCCACCACTGATGATGGCGGCGCACACACAGATGGCAGCCAACCGAAGAAGCAAAGGAAGGACCGGCACCCGAATGCGCTCCGCACCGTCAAGGAGGAATTCACTCAAGTGGACTCCGACAGGGAATCCAACGGAGCACAAACATATAGTCAAGGGGTACTCAGTTCAGCTCGGGTGCATTCTCCGGAGCACCGTCTCGATCAACACCGAGAACCTTAGGCATAAGGACCGAGGGAATTTGGGCAACCTCCTCTTCATGAAGCTGCACGAACGATACGAGTTCCCCGCCGAATTTGAAAACACACGCCTCTCAGGGAATAAAGTGAACAGTGCCGCCCTCACAAAGATGAGCACGGCCCTGTCTACTTGGAAAAGCGCGGTGAAGAGAATGATTGATAAAGGTGATAGTTATGAGAAGATCAAGGAGAAATATCCTTTGATGAGCGAAGATGAGTACAAGGAGTTCAAGATCAAGTGCGAGAGCAGTGCAACCTCCGAATCAAGTCAGTGGGGGAAAGAAATGCGGGAGTCAAACTTAGGGGAACACAAACTCGGTCCCGGCGGTTACAGAGTGGCGGAGCCTATATGGGACAAGGAGGATGAGGAGCGTGCCGAGCAAGGCCTACCGCCCCGCTTCGAGAAATACAGCGGTGACAAGCAGACCAGGAACTATGTCAGGGCCCGGTACAAGGAGGACCCGATAACAAAGGAGCTTACCACGGATCCGAAGACCAGGGCGCTTGAGCTTCTTCTGGTAAGGAATACACCCCCGCGTAATTAGCTCCATATGGTTGCACTCTAATTAATCCCCAATACTTCTAAATGGTTCACGTTCCTTTCGCAGGACACTGAAAGCAGTAGCGCCGGTTCGTCTAAGAGCTCCCCTTTCGACACCCCTTTAAATAGGGCGTTGAACGTAATGAAAAACAAGGATAAGCTCACTAAGCCGACGTCAGCTGGTTGTGTGGCCGGCAAAGGCTTGTCCACAAAATGGGGGTCATACTATACCGCTGGTGTGCGGAAGGAGAAAAGACCAGCTTAGAAAGCCAGACGCGCGAGGTTGAAGAACTCAAGGCACAAGTGGCGCGGATTCCAGAGCTTGTCCAAGAGCAAGTGCAACAACAACTTCGAACGATGCTCAACTCCATGGTGCCTACGTTGATTCATGGGCTGACGACGTGGATTGCGGGCGGCCAACAGGGGCCTCCCCCGGTTCCCAGCTTCACGGCCATTGGTGTCTCCGGTGGCGCCATTGGTGTCTCCGGCGAAGGCGGTATTCATGTCTCTCACGCCGGCACGGGCATTGGAGCTTAATGCACCCGGGTGTACGCCGGCCGGCACCTCGCCAGCAAGCGCCCCCTTCGTCAGTTGCACGCTCACCGTTGGCGGTGCCTCGACATTAGCCGAGCTCGACGGCATCATGGTAACTAAGCCTCTCGGCCGATGACTTCATCTCCTTGCCTTTGACTGGGCATCCCTGACGCCCTGTACATGTTTTCGCAGGGCACCGCTGACGTTCCTTGCACTCTTCTGCACTTCATGGGCGCCGAGTTGGTCGATGTCGCCAAGGGCAAAATCGTTCAACCGGGCAACCCCATGTTCCACGGTAATCCGATGCCACACACAATGTATAGGGTTGAAGTGGTTCGGGTGCTTCCAGGCTGCGACGAGCTGTTACCTCCGATTCGACCCGCTGGGGCCGACAAAGAAGATGAGATGACCCTCAGCACCTACGTAAACTAGCCCCTGCTTTGGCCGAAGAGGCAGATTCGTTTGGGGGCAGGGGACACCACCCCACAGACAAGACCGCCAGTCGTGCCGGTGCCAAGCCATGGCAAGAACGCCGCAACGCTATCGGACCTGCCGGACATCCCTATGGCACAGGATCTGGACAGCCCTATGGCATAGGATCCGGACGGCGACGACAACGATGACGGTACATTTACCAAAGTTGATAAGTACTTTGCCGAACATGGGTACGCTGACAAGTTCTGCGGGCCTCTTTCTCAAGAACCCAACCAAGACGACCGTGATCTAGCTGGGACGGCGGACAAATCCAATTGCAACAGGCGTCGTCTGGCGTTCAGTTCTCAGGACACGCCTCCAGCTCCTGCCTTCATCGAGCCTCAGATAGCTGAGGAGCGAAATATTATCAGCCCCAACACGCTCAAGAAGGCGGTCTATGAGTAGAACTCGGTCCCAGTACAGGAGATCAAGAAGAAGGGACGGAACCGAAAGACTAACAAGGGCGCCGGTGCGAGCCAGCCGGCACCGAGTTCGATCCGTGCTCAGGACGGGCCACCTTCACCTAAGGATATCTCGAGGAGGGTGCATGTGGTGGGTAGGGCGATGCTACCGCCAAATATGCTGAATGCTGCAACCGGTGCTATGCTGAGTCTGCACGACAGTGTTCTTTCGTTGGAGAAGCGGCGTCTCAGAGAGAAGGATGTGGCATACTCGGTTTTTGTGGCCAAGGTGCCAGAGGGCAAGGGCTTTGTGGATGGCGACATCGGGGGTACGGTCGTCCTGCTGTTTGATGACATCTTTGCTATGTTTAACCTTCATCCGCCGCACTACACCTTCGTTCGGCTATTTTCGCTGAGTATGGAGATGCGGATCATTAGAGACAAGACCCCAGACATCGTGATAGTCGACCCCTTCTACATGCATGCCAAGCACTTGAGCAGCGCTGGGGACCGCCAAGTTGCGAGTTCACACCTCGAAGGCATCATTCTGGCAAACCCAGATAAGGATAACTTCCTTGTGGCTTACTTTCCCGAGTAAGTAATCCCTTAACCGCCCCGTAACATATGATTTCTTAGATTTCGATTGTTCTTTTTTTTTTCTAACATTCCGTATTTTGTGCAGTGAGACACATTGCACACTCATCCTCTTAAGCCCGAAATATTCCATTGCCACGTATTTAGACCCGATCCGTAACTCCAAGATAGGCTACACAAATGTCAAGAAAGTTCTTGATGATGTTCTCCCCGCCTACGACAAATCTGGAGGCACCTTCACCAGGGTAGTTCGTAAGTACGGCAAGCACATGTTCTCACACAATACGAAGTTCTGCTGCATCAAGCAGCCGCCTGGCGGTCAGAAGGATGCCTACTACGCCCTCCATCACATGCGGGCGATCGTAAGGGACCATCATCAACTTCTGCTACCAGATAATCTCAAATATTGGGCCGCGAGCTTGTCGGCAGTCCAGGACGCGGACCTCAGACAAGAATCCTTTCGCATCCAGTCAGAGTTTGCGGACATCATCCATCAAGATGTCCTTCATACCTCGAGGCAGTTCTTCCTTAGATATCAACCGTCCAACAGTGAGATAGATGAAATGCTACAAATGCAGGGTGACAACGACCGCGATTTCATGACCATCACGACAGACGGCGGCTTCATCCACGTTCCTGTCCGATGAGTCGAGTCGAAAGTAGTGATGTGTAGTTCTAAAACATTGATTGGCTCATGTTGTAATTATACTTGAATGAATTCGTATGTCTCTTTGGTTTGGACAGTCGTTCAACTTAGATGTAATCGATGCTATTTATTAGTAGGACCATGAATCGTGCTATTAATGTCTTGCTTTTCTCTTCCGATCTTTTTGTTGCATACTTACATATTGCTTATGTATTGTCTGTTGTTTGGCTTGTGCATAGAGATGTCGTCGTATGTCGTGTACAAGGGTAAGGTTCCCGAAGTCTACGACGAATGGGAGGAGTGTCGGAGACAGGTTCACCATTTCAGCGGTAACAGTTACAAAGGGTACACCACTAGGGCGGAGGCCAAATGTAGATACGCCCGCTATCTAGAGGGAGAAAGGAGGGAGCGTTGGAGGAACCGGATGAAGACCAGTTTGATCGCGATGATGCTCATCGTGATGACCACAGCTCTATTCTATGTGATGGTAGTTTAGATGATCGATATCGACTTGTAATGTGAAGGCAAACTCGATACTCGCGGTCTTGAGACTTGTAATGTTTTATCTTTGTTCGGTCTTTTGAATTCGGAGACTAATATGATGAATTGTATTCGGAGACTAATCTTATATTGTATTCGATGAATCTGATGTTGTTGTGTGCTGCTATCTATATTCTGTCCAATAATATATTTTGTAACCTATGCAAAAATCAGAAAAGAAAAAAAACCTAATATTCATACTAATGGCGCACCACACAAGACACTAATGGCGCACTGTGATCATCACACTAATGGCGCATTAACTGCTGGTGCGCCATTAGAATGCCAAAGCACATGGGTACATATGGCCCCCTGGGATGCATTCTAATGGTGCACTGCAGGCTATACTAATGGCGCACCGGTGGTGCGCCATTAGAATTTAATTCTAATGGCGTGATGCGAGTGGCGCACCGGTAGTGCGCCATTAGAAGGCAAATTCGGTGCGCCACTAGCATGCCTTTTCCTAGTAGTGCCGGAACCCCCCGGGGGGCTTAATGGGCCTACATGGGGCTTAGTGGAAATAGAGGGCAGCAAGGGGAGTGTGGGGCGCCCCCCCATGGCCCAAAACAAATTGTTTTAGGGCAAAGGGGACCGGCCCCCTCTTTCCTTCTCCTCCTCTCCCTTTCCTTCCCCCTCTCCTACTCCTACTAGGAAAAGGAGGACTCCTACTCCTAGTGGGAGTAGGACTCAACCTCTTGGCGCGCCTCTGCCTGGCCAGCCGCCCCCTCCCCTTGCTCCTTTATAACGGGGGCAGGGGCACCCCATAGACACAACAATTGATCATTGATCTCTTAGCCGTGTGCGGTGCCCCCCTCCACCATAATCCACCTCGATCGTATCGTAGCGGTGCTTAGGCGAAGCCCTGCGTCGGTAGCATCATCATCACCGTCACCACGCCGTCGTGCTGACGAAACTCTCGTGTGAAGCTTTGCTGAATCAGAGCTCGCGGGACGTCATCGACTTAAACGTGTGCAGAACTCGGAGGTGTCATACGTTCAGTAATTGGATCGGTCGGATCGTGAAGACGTACGACTACATCAACCGCGCTGTGCTAATGCTTCCGCATTCGGTCTACGAGGGTACGTAGACACACTCTCGCCTCTCGTTGCTATGCATCACCATGATCCTGTGTGTGCGTAGGAATTTTTTTGAAATTACTGCGTTCCCCAACAGTGGCATCCGAGCCAGGTTATTGCGTAGATGTTATATGCACGAGTAGAACACAAGTGAGTTGTGGGCGATACAAGTCATACTGCTTACCAGCATGTCATACTTTGGTTCGGCGGTCTGGTTGGATGAAGCGGCCCGGACCGACATTACGCGTACGCTTACGCGAGACTGGTTCTACCGACGTGCTTTGCACACAGGTGGCTGGTGGGTGTCAGTTTCTCCAACTTTAGTTGAACCAAGTGTTGCTACGCCCGGTCCTTGCGAAGGTTAAAACAACACTAACTTGACGAACTATCGTTGTGGTTTTGATGCGTAGGTAAGAACGGTTCTTGCTCAGCCCGTAGCAGCCACGCAAAACTTGCAACAACAAAGTAGAGGATGTCTAACTTGTTTTTGCAGGGCATGTTGTGATGTGATATGGTCAAGACATAATGCTATATTTATTGTATGAGATGATCATGTTTTGTAACGGAGTTATCCGCAATTGGCAGGAGCCATATGGTTGTCGCTTTATTGTATGCAATGCAATTGCCCTGTAATTGCTTTACTTTATCACTAAGCGGTAGCGATAGTGGTAGAAGCAATAGTTGGCAAGACGACAACGATGCTACGATAAAGATCAAGGTGTCATTCCGGTGACGATGGTGATCATGACGGTGCTTTGGAGATGGAGATCAAAGGCACAAGATGATGATGGCCATATCATATCATTTATATTGATTGCATGTGATGTTTATCCTTTATGCATCTTATTCTGCTTTGTCTGACGGTAGCATTATAAGATGATCTCTCAGTAAATTTCAAGGTAGAAGTGTTCTCCCTAAGTATGCACCATTGCCAAAGTTCGTCATGCCGAGACACCACGTGATGGTCGGGTGTGATAAGCTCAACGTTCATCTACAATGGGTGTAAGATAGTTTTACACACGCAGAATACTCGGGTTAAACTTGACGAGCCTAGCATATGGAGATATGGCCTCGGAACACTGAGACCGAAAGGTCGAGTGTGAATCATATAGTAGATATGAGCAAAATAGTGATGTTCACCATTGAAAACTACTCCATTTCGGTTATGGTTTAGTTGATATGGATCACATGATCACTTAGATGATTAGAGGGATGTCTATCTAAGTGGGAGTTCTTATGTAATATGATTAATTGAACTTAAATTTATCATGAACTTAGTACCTGATAGTGTTATGCTTGTCTATGTTATTTTAGATAGATGGCCTGTGCTGTTGTTCCATTGAATTTTAATGCGTTCCTTGAGAAAGCAAAGTTGAAAGATGATGGTAGCAATTAAACAGACTGGGTCCGTAACTTGAGGATTATCATCATTGCTGCACAGAAGAATTACGTCCTGGAAGCACCGCTGGGTGCCAGGCCTGCTGCAGATGCTGCTGATGACGTTAAGAACGTCTGGCAGAGTAAAGCTCGTGACTACTCGATAGTTCAGTGTGCCATGCTTTACAGCTTAGAACCGGGACTTCAACGATGTTTTGAACGTCATGGAGCATATGAGGTGTTCCAGGAGTTGAAGTTAATATTTCAAGCAAATTCCTGGATAGAGAGATATAAAGTCTCCAATAAGTTCTATAGCTGCAAGATGGAGGAGAATAGTTCTGTCAGTGAACATATACTCAAAATGTCTGGGTATCATAATCACTTGACTCAACTGGGAGTTAATCTTACTATTGATAGTGTCATTGACAGAGTTTTTCAATCACTGCCACCAAGCTACAAAAGCTTCATGATGCACTATAATATGCAAGGGATGAATAAGACAATTCCCGAGCTCTTCGCAATGCTAAAGGCAGCAGAGGTAGAAATCAAGAAGGAGCATCAAGTGTTGATGGTAAACAAGACCACTAGTTTCAAGAAAAGGGTAAAGGGAATAATAAAGGGAACTTCAAGAAGAACGGCAAACAAGTTGCTGATCAAGAGAAGAAACCCAAGTTTGGACCTAAGCCTAAGACTGAGTGCTTCTACTACAAATAGACTGGTCACAGGAAGCGGAATTGCCCCAAGTATTTGGCAGATAAGAAGGATGGCAAGGTGAACAAAGGTATATGTGATATACATGTTATTGATGTGTACCTTACCAGAGCTCGCAGTAGCACCTGGGTATTTGATACTGGTTCTGTTGCTAATATTTGCAACTCGAAACAGGGACTACGGATTAAGCGAAGACTGGCTAAGGACGAGGTGACGATGCGCGTAGGAAATGGTTCCAAAGTCGATGTGATCGCCGTCGGCACGCTACCTCTACATCTGCCTTCGGGATTAGTTTTAGACCTGAATAATTGTTATTTGGTGCCAGCGTTGAGCATGAACATTTTATCTAGATCTTGTTTGATGCGAGATAGTTATTCATCTAAATCTGAGAATAATGGTTGTTCTATTGATATGAGTAATATCTTTTATGGTCATGCACCATTGAAGAGTGGTCTATTTGTGTTAAATCTTCATAGTAGTGACACACATATTTATAATGTTGAAGCCAAAAGATGCAGAGTTGATAATGGTAGTGCAACTTATTTGTGGCACTGCCGTTTGGGTCATATTGGTGTAAAGCGCATGAAGAAACTCCATACTAATGGACTTTTGGAATCACTTGATTATGAATCACTTGGTACTTGCGAACCATGCCTCATGGGCAAGATGACTAAAATGCCGTTCTCTGGAACAATGGAGTGAGCAACAGATTTGTTGGAAATCAAACTTACTGATGTATGTGGTCCAATGAATATTGAGGCTCGCGGCGGGTATCCTTATTTTCTCACCTTCACAGATTATTTGAGCAGATATGGGTATATCTACTTAATGAAACATAAGTTCAAAGAATTTAGAGTGAAGTGGAAAATCATCATAACAAGAAAAATAAAGTTTCTACGATCTGATCGTGGAGGAGAATATTTGAGTTACGAGTTTGGTCTACATTTGAAACAATGCGGAATAGTTTCGCAACTCATGCCACCGGGAACACCATAGCGTAATGGTGTGTCCGAACGTCGTAATCGTACCTTACAAGATATGGTGCGATCCATGATGTCTCTTACTGATTTACCGCTATCGTTTTGGGGTTATTCTTTAGAGACGTTTAATTCACGTTAAATAGGGCACCATCTAAATCCGTTGAGACGACTCCTTATGAACTATGGTTTGGCAAGAAACCAAAGTTGTCGTTTCTTAAAGTTTGGGGCTTTGATGCTTATGTGAAAAAGCTTCAACCTGATAAGCTCAAACCCAAATCAGAGAAATGTGTCTTCATAGGATACCCAAAAGAAACAGTTGGGTACACCTTCTATCACAAATCCGAAGGCAAGACATTTGTTGCTAAGAATGCATCCTTTCTAGAGAAGGAGTTTCTCTCGAAAGAAGTGAGTGAGAGGAAAGTAGAACTTGATGAGGTAACTGTACCTGCTGCCTTATTGAAAAGTAGTTCATCATAGAAACCGGTTCCTATGACACCTACACCAATTAGTGAGGAAGCTAATGATGATGATCATGAAACTTCAGATCAAGTTACTACCGAACCTCGTAGGTCAACCAGAGTAAGATCCACACCAGAGTGGTACGGTAATGCTATTCTGGAGGTCATGTTGCTAGACCATGATGAAGCTACGAACTATGAGGATGCGATGATGAGCCCAGATTCTGCAAAATGGCTTGAGGCCATGAAATCTGAGATGGGATACATGTATGAGAACAAAGTGTGGACTTTGGTTGACTTGCCCAATGATCGGAAAGCCATTGAGAATAAATGGATCTTCAAGAAGAAGACAGACGCTGATGGTAATGTTACTATCTACAAAGCTCACTTGATGCGAAAGGTTTTCGACAAGTTCAAGGAGTTGACTACGATGAGACCTTCTCACCCGTAGCGATGCTTAAGTCCGTCCGGATCATGTTAGCTATTGCCGCATTTTATGATTATGAAATTTGGCAATGCTACCTCTTGAGCATTGCGTTGGTTTTCCCTTGAAGAGGAAAGGGTGATGCAGCAAAGTAGCGTAAGTATTTCCCTCAATTTTTGAGAACCAAGGTATCAATCCAGTAGGAGATCACGCTCAAGTCCCACGCACTTACACAAACAAATAAGAACCAAGAAACCAACGCAATAAAGGGGTTGTCAAGCCCTTCACGGTCACTTACGAGAGTGAGATCTGATAGATAGGATAAGATAATATTTTTGGTATTTTTATGGTAAAGAGAAATAAAGATGCAAAGTAAAATAAATAGCAAAGGAAATAACTCAGTGTTGGAAGATTAATATGATGGAAGATAGACCAGGGGGGCATAATTTTCACTAGTTGCTTCTCTCAAGAGCATAAGTATTACAGTGGGTAAATGAATTACTGTCGAGCAATTGATAGAATTGAGCATAGTTATGAGAATATCTAGGTATGATCATGTATATAGGCATCACATGTGACACAAGTAGACCGAAACGATTCTGCATCCACTACTATTACTCCACACATCGACCGCTATCCAGCATGCATCTAGAGTATTAAGTTCATAAGAACAGAGTAATGCTTTAAGGAAGATGACATGATGTAGAGGGATAAACTCATGCAATATGATATAAACCCCATCTTTTTATCCTCGATGGAAACAATACAATACGTGCCTTGCTGCGCCTGCTGTCAGTGGGAAAGGACACCGCAAGATTGAATCCAAAGCTAAGCACTTCTCCCATTGCAAGAAAGAACAATCTAGTAGGCCAAAGCAAACTAATAATTCGAACAGACTTGCAAAGATAAACCAATCATACATAAAATAATTCATAGGAGAATCAAATATTGTTCATAGATAATCTGGATCATAAACCCACAATTCATCGGATCTCGACAAACACACCGCAAAAGAAGATTACATCGAATAGATCTCTAAGAAGATCGAGGAGAACTTTGTATTGAGATCCAAAGAGAGAGAAGAAGCCATCTAGCTAATGACTATGGACCCGTAGGTGTGAAGTAAACTACTCACACATCACCGGAGAGGCCATGGAGTTGATGTAGACACCCTCCGTGATCAATGCCCCTTTCGGCGGAGCTCCGGAAAAGGCCCCAAGATGCGACCTCTCGGGTACAGAAGGTTAAGGCGGTGGAATTAGGTTTTCGTGGTGCTCCTGGATGTTTGGGGGGTACGTGGATATATATAGGAGGAAGAAGTACGTAGGTGGAGGAACAGAGGGCCCACGAGGGTGGAGGGCCCGCCAAGGGGGGGGGTAGGCACGGCCCCCTGCCTCGTGGCTTCCTCCGTTGTTTCTTGACGCCCACTCCAAGTCTCCTGGATCACGTTTGTTGAGAAAATCATGTTCCTGAAGGTTTCATTCCATTTGGACTCTGTTTGATATTTCTTTTCTTCAAAACCCTAAAATACGCAAAAAAAAACAATTTGGGCTAGGCCTCCAGTTAGTAGGTTAGTCCCAAAAATGATATAAAAGTGTAAAATAAAGCCCATTGACATCCAAAATAGATAATATAATAGCATGGAGCAATCAAGAATTATAGATACGTTGGAGACGTATCAAGCATCCCCAAGCTTAATCCCTGCTCGTCCTCGAGTAGGTAAATGATAAAAGAAGAATTTTTTTGATGTGGAATGCTTTCCAACATATTTCTCAATGTAATTTTTCTTTATTGTGGCATGAATTTTCAGATCCGAAAGATTCAAGATAAAATTTTAATATTGACATAAAAATAATAATACTTCAAGCATACTAACTAAGCAATTATGTCTTCTCAAAATAACATGGCCAAAGAAAGTTATCCCTATAGAATCATATAGTCTGGCTATGCTCTATCTTCACCACACAAAATATTTAAATCATGCACAACCCCGATGACAAGCCAAGCAATTGTTCTATACTTTTGATGTTCTCAAACTTTTTCAATCTTCACGCAATATATGAGCATGAGCCATGGAAATAGCACTATGGTGGAATAGAATGGTGGTTGTGGAGAAGACAAAAAGGGAGAAGATAGTCTCACATCAACTAGGACTATCAACGGGCTATGGAGATGCCCATCAATAGATATCAATGTGAGTGAGTAGGGATTTCCATGCAACGGATGCTCTAGAGCTATAAGTATATGAAATCTCAACAAAAGAAACTAAGTGGGTGTGCATCCAACTTGCTTCCTCATGAAGACCTAGGGCATTTTGAGGAAGCCCATCATTGGAATATACAAGCTAAGTTCTATAATGAAAAATTCCCACTAGCATATGAAAGTGATATCATAGGAGACTCTCCGTATGAAGAACATGGTACTACTTTGAAGCACGAGTGTGGAAAAAGGATAGTAGCATTGTCCCTTCTCTCTTTTTTATTCGGGCCTTCTTTCCTTTTTTTCTTCTTTTTGGCCTCTTTTATTTTTTTATATTTTTCCGTTCGGAGTCTCATGCCGACTTGTGGGGGAATCATAGTCTCCATCATCCTTTGCTCACTTGGGACAATGCTCTAATAATGATGATCATCACACTTTATTTACTTAAAACTCAAGAATTACAACTCAATACTTAGAACAAAATATGACTCTATGTGAATACCTCGAGCGGTGTACCAGGATGTGCAATGATGCATGAGTGACATGTATGAAGAATTATGAATAGTGGCTTTGCCACAAATGCGATGTCAACTATATGATCATGCAAGCAATATGACAATGATGAAGCGTGCCATAATGACGGAACGGTGGAAAGTTGCATGGCAATATATCTCGGAATGGCTATGGAAATGCCATAGTTGGTAGGTATGGTGGCCATTTTGAGGAATGTATATGGTGGGTTTATGGTACCGACGAAAGTTGCGTAATACTAGAGAGGCTAGCAATGGTCGAAGGGTGAGAGTGCGTATAATCCATGGACTCAACATTAGTCATAAAGAACTCACATACTTATTGAAAAAATCTATTAGTTACCGAAACAAAGTATTACGTGCATGCTCCTAGGGGATAGATTGGTAGGAAAAAACCATCGCTCGTCCCTGACTGCCACTCATAAGGAATACAATCAATAAATAAATCATGCTCCGCCTTCATCACATAACGGTTCACCATACGTGCATGCTACGGGAATCACAAACTTCAACACAAGTATTTCTCACATTCACAACTACTCAACCAGCATGACTCTAATATCACCATCTCCATATCTCAAAACAATTATCAAGTATCAAACTTCTCATAGTATTCAATGCACTTATATGAAAGTTATTATTATTATTGCCATGTTGTTCTAAAGGACTCTCAAAATAATATAAGTGAAGCATGAGATATCAATTATTTCTATAAAATAAAACCACCACCGTGCTCTAAAAGATATAAGTGAAGCACTAGCGCAAAAACTATATAGCTCAAAAGATATAAGTGAAGCACATAGAGTATTCTAATAAATTTCAAATCGTATGAGTCTCTCTCAAAAGGTGTGTACAGAAAGGATGATTGTGGCAAACTAAAAATCAAAGACTCAAATCATACAAGACGCTCCAAGAAAAACACATATAATGTGGTGAATAAAAATATAGCTCCAAGTAAAGTTACCGATAGACGAAGACGAAAGAGGGGATGCCTTCCGGGGCATCCCCAAGCTTAGGCTTTTTGGTCTCCTTGAATTTTACCTTGGGGTGCAATGGGAATCCCCAAGCTTATGCTCTTGCCACTCTTTGTTCCATAATCCATCAAATCTTTACCCAAAACTTAAAAACTTCACAACACAAAACTCAAAATAGAAAATCCCGTGAGCTCCGTTAGCGAAAGAAAACAAAACACCACTTCAAGATACTGTAATGAACTCATTATATATTTATATTGGTGTTAAAACTACTGTATTCCAACTTCTCTATGGTTTATAAACTCTTTTACTAGCCATAGATTCATCAAAATAAGCAAACAACACACGAAAAACAGAATCTGTCAAAAACAGAACAATGTGTAGTAATATGTAGCTAACACAAGTTATGGAACCCCAAAAATTCTAAAATAAATTGCTGTATGTGAGGAATTTATCTATTAATCATCTCAAAAAATAATTAACTAAATATAACCTTCCAAATAAAAATGGAAGCGATTCTCGTGAGCGCTAAAGTTTCTGTTTTTTACAGCAAGATCAAAAAGACATTCCCCAAGTCTTCCCAACGGTTCTACTTGGCACAAACACTAATTAAGCACAAAAAACACAAAAAAAACAAAGGATAGATAAATTATTTATTACTAAACAGGAGAAAAAAGAAAGGAATAAAAATAAAATTGGGTTGCCTCCCAACAAGCGCTGTCGTTTAACGCCCCTAGCTAGGCAAAAAAAACGAAGATAGATCTAGGTATTGCCATCTTTGGTAGGAAATCCATAAGTGGCTCTCATAATAGATTAATATGGTAATTTAATTTTATTTCTAGGAAAGTGTTCCATGCCCTTCCTTAACGGAAATTGGAATTTAATATTCCCTTCCTTCATATCAATAATTGCACCAATCGTTCTAAGGAAAGGTCTACCAAGAATAAGGGACATTAAGGATTGCAATCTATATCAAGAACAATGAAATCTAATGGCACATAGTTCCTATTTTCAACAATAAGAACATCATTAATTCTTCCCATAGGTTTCTTAATAGTGGAATCAGCAAGGTGCAAGTTTAAAGAACAATCATCAAAATTACAGAAACCTAGCAAATCACACAAAGTTTTTGGAATCGTGGAAACTCTAGCACCCAAATCACACAAAGCATAGTGCTCATGATCTTTAATTTTAATTTTTATTGTAGGTTCCCACTCATAATAAAGTTTTATAGGGATAGAAACTTCCAACTCAGGTTTTTCTTCATAAGATTGCATCAAAGCATCAACGATATGTTTAGTAAAACCTTTATTTTGACTATAAGCATGAGGAGAATTTAGCACGGATTGAAACAAGGAAATACAATCTATCAAAGAGCAATTATCATAATTAAATTCCTTAAAATCCAAAATAGTGGGTTCATTGATACTTAAAGTTTTGACCTCTTCAATCCCACTTTTAACAATTTTTGCATCAAGATCTAAAAACTCCGAATTTTTGGAACGCCTTCTAGGTAAAGGTGGCTCATCTTCAGCCCCATCATTATCAAGATTCATATTGCAAAAAAAATATTTAAGAGGAGACACATCAATAACTTTTAGATCTTCATCCTTATTATCATGAAAACTAGAAGAACACGCTTTCACAAAGCAATCTTTCTTAGCACGCATCCTAGCGGTTCTTTCTTTGCACTCATCAATGGAAGTTCTCATGGATTTGAGAGACTCATTGATATCATGCTTGGGTGGAATAGATCTAAGTTTCAAAGAATCAACATCAAGAGAAATTCTATCCACGTTCCTAGCCAATTCATCAATCTTAAGCAATTTTTCTTCAATCAAAGCATTGAAACTCTTTTGCGAAGTAATAAATTCTTTAATACTAGATTCAAAATCAGAGGGAATATTATTAAAATTTTCATAATAATTGTTGTAGGAATTACCATAATTATTAGAGGAATTACTAGGAAATGGCCTAGAATTAAAATTACCTATATACGCATTGTTACCAAAATTGTTCCTACCAACATAATTCACATCCATAGATTCATTATTATTCTCAATCAAAGTAGACAAAGGCATATAATTAGGATCAGTAGGAGCACTCTTATTAGCAAACAATTTCATAAGTTCATCCATCTTTCCACTCAAAACATTAATCTCTTCAATTGCATGCACTTTTTATTAGTAGATATTTCGGTGTGCCATTGAAAATAATTAACCATAATATTATCTAGGAATTTAGCAGCTTCTCCTAAAGTGATTTCCATAAAAGTGCCTCCCGCGGCCGAACCTAAAAGATTTCTAGAAGCAAAATTCAATCCGGCATAAAAGTTTTGTATAATCATCTAAAGATTCAAACCATGTGTAGGGAAATTACGTATCATTAATTTCATCCTCTCCCAAGATTGTGCAACATGTTCATGATCAAGTTGCTTAAAATTCATAATATCGTTTCTAAGAGAGATGATCTTAGCGGGAGGAAAATACTTAGAGATAAAAGCATCTTTGCACTTATTCCATGAATCAATACTATTTTTAGGAAAAGACGTAAACCAAGCTTTAGCACGATCTCTAAGAGAAAGCGGAAATAGCTTCAATTTAACAATATCATTGTCCACATCTTTCTTCTTTTGCATATCACACAAATCAACAAAGTTGTTTAGATGGGTAGCGGCATCTTCACTAGGAAGGCCGGTGAATTGATCTTTCATGACAAGATTCAACAAAGCAGCATTAATTTCACAAGATTCAGCATCGGTAAGAGGAGCAATCGGAGTACTAAGAAAATCATTGTTGTTGGTATTGGCAAGGTCACATAATTTAGTATTATCTTGAGCCATCGTGACAACTAAGAAATCCAACACACAAGCAAACAAGAAACGGGCAAAAAAGTCAAATAGGGAAAGAGAAGGGGAACAAACAGAGAGGGCGAATAAAACGGCAACGGTGAAGTGGGGGAGAAGAAAACGAGAGGCAAATGGCAAATAATGTAATGCTAGGGATAAGAGTTTGTGATGGTATTTGGTTTGTTTTGACATGGTAATGGCGCCAGAAATGACTCGTTGTTGGGAGTCAAATCTTGACTTGACTTGGCGCGAATCTCCCCGGCGACGGCTCCAGAAATCCTTCTTGCTACCTCTTAATCAATGTGTTGGTTTTCCCTTCAAGAGGAAAGGGTGATGCAACAAAGTAGCGTAAGTATTTCCCTCAGTTTTTGAGAACCAAGGTATCCATCTAGTAGGAGATCACGCTCAAGTCCCACACACCTACACAAACAAATAAGAACCTCGCAACCAACGCGATAAAGGGGTTGTCAAGCCCTTCACGATCACATACGAGAGTGAGATCTGATAGATATGATAAGATAATATTTTTGGTATTTTTATGATAAAGAGAAATAAAGATGCAAAGTAAAATAAACGGCAAACAAAATAACTAAGTGTTGGAAGATTAATATGACGGAAGATAGACCCGGGGGCCATAGGTTTCACTAGTGGCTTCTCTCAATAGCATAAGTATTATGGTGGGTAAACGAATTACTGTCGAGCAATTGATAGAATTGAGCATAGTTATGAGAATATCTAGGTATGATCATGTATATAGGCATCATGTCCGAGACAAGTAGACCGAAACCATTCTGCATCTACAACTATTACTCCACACATTGAACGATATCCAGCATGCATCTAGAGTATTAAGTTCATAAGAACAGAGTAATGCTTTAAGGAAGATGACATGATGTAGAGGGATAAAATCATCCAATATGATATAAACACCATCTTTTTATCCTCGATGGCAACAATACAATACGTGCCTTGCTGCCCCTGCTGTCACTCGGAAAGGACACCGCAAGATTGAACCCAAAGCTAAGAACTTCTCCCATTGCAAGAAAGATCAATCTAGTAGGCCAAACCAAACTGATAATTCAAAGAGACTTGCAAAGATAAACCAATAATACATAAAATAATTCATAGGAGAATCAAATATTGTTCATAGATAATCTGGATAATAAACTCACAGTTCATCGGATCTCGACAAACACACCGCAAAAGAAGACTACATCGAATAGATCTCCAAGAAGATCGAGGAGAACTTTGTATTGAGATCCAAACAGAGAGAGAGAGAAGAAGCCATCTCGCTAATAACTATGGACCCGTAGGTCTGAAGTAAACTACTCACACATCACCGGAAAGGCCATGGAGTTGATGTAGATGCCCTCCGTGATCAATGCCCCCTCTGGCGGAGCTCCGGAAAAGGCCCCAAGATGGGATCTCTCGGGTACAGAAGGATGCGGCGGTGGAATTAGGTTTTCGTGGCGCTCCTGGATGTTTGGCGGGTACGTGGATATATATAGGAGAAAGAAGTACGTCGGTGGAGCAACGCAGGGCCCACGAGGGTGGAGGGCGCGCCCAGGGGGGGTAGGCGCGCCCCCTGCCTCGTGGCTTCCTCCATTGTTTCTTGACGCCCACTCCAAGTCTCCTGAATCAATTTTGTTGAGAAAATCATGTTCCCGAAGGTTTCATTCCGTTTGGACTCCGTTTGATATTCCTTTTCTTCGAAACTCAAAAATAGGCAAAAAACAACAATTTGGGCTGGGCCTCCGGTTAGTAGGTTAGTCCCAAAAATGATATATAAGTGTGAAATAAAGCCCATTGACATCCAAAATACATAATATAATAGCATGGAGGAATCAAAAATTATAGATACGTTGGAGACCTATCAGGCAAATGGATGTAAAGACTGCATTCCTGAATGGATTTCTGGAAGAAAAGTTGTATATGATGCAACCTGAAGTTTTATCGATCCAAAAGGTACTAACAAAGTGTGCATGCTCCAGCGATCCATTTATGGACAGGGGAAAGCTTCTCGAAGTTGGAATAAACGCTTTTATATTGTTATCAAGGCATATAGTTTTATACAAACTTTTGGAGAAGCCTGTATTTACAAGAAAGTGAGTGGGAGCTCTGTGGCCTGTCTAGTATTATATGTGGATGACATATTGTTTATTGGAAATGATATAGAATTTCCGGATAGCACAAATGGATAATTGAATAAGAGTTTTTCAATGAGGGACCTCAGTGAAGCTTCTTACATATTGGGCATCGGGATTTATAGAGATAGATCAAGACGCTTAATTGGACTTTCACAAAGCACATACCTTGACAAAGTTTTGAAGAAGTTCAAAATGGATCAGGCAAAAAAGGGTTCTTGCCTGTATTACAAGTTGTGAAGTTGAGTAAGACTCAATACCCGACCACTTCAAAAGATAGAGAGAAAATGAAAGATGTTCCCTATGCTTCAGCCATAGGCTCTATCATGTATGCAATGATGTGTGCCTTGCTATTAGTTTAGCAGGGAGGTACAAAAGTAATCCAGGAGTGGATCACTGGACAGCGGTCAAGAACATCGTGAAGTACCTAAAAAGGACTAAGGATATGTTTCTCGTTTATGGAGGTGACAAAGATCTCATCGTAAATGGTTACGTTGATGCAAGCTTTGACACTGATCCGGACGATTTTAAATCACAAACCAGATTTGTGTTTATATTGAATGGTGGAGCTCTTAGTTGGAGCAGTTCTAAACAGAGCGTCGTGGCGGGATCTACATGTGAAACAGAGTACATTGTTGCTTCAGAAGCAGCAAATGAAGGAGTATGGATGAAGGAGTTCATATCCGATCTAGGTGTCATACCTAGTGCATCGGGTCCAATGAAAATCTTTTGTGACACTACTGGTGCAATTGCCTTGGCAAAGGAATCCAGATTTCACAAGAGAAGCCAGCAGACGCTTCAACTCCATCCGTGATCAAGTCCAGGTGGGAGAAATAGAGATTTGCAAGATACATACGGATCTGAATGTTGCAGACCCGTTGACTAAGCCTCTTCCACGAGCAAAACATGATCAACACCAAGGCTCCATTGGTGTTAGAATCATTACTGTGTAATCCAGATTATTGACTCTAGTGCAAGTGGGAGACTAAAGGAAATATGCCCTAGAGGCAATAATAAAGTTATTATTTAGTTCCTTATATCATGATAAATGTTTATTATTCATGCTAGAATTGTATTAACCGGAAACATGATACATGTGTGAATACATAGACAAACAGAGTGTCACTAGTATGCCTCTACTTGACTAGCTCGTTGATCAAAGATAGTTATGTTTCCTAGCCATAGAGATGAGTTGTCATTTGATTAACGGGATCACATCATTAGGAGAATAATGTGATTGAATTGACCCATTCCGTTAGCTTAGCACTTGATCGTTTAGTATGTTGCTATTGCTTTCTTCATGACTTATAATGTTCCTATGACTATGAGATTATGCAACTCCCATTTAGCGGAGGAACACTTTGTGTGCTACCAAATGTCACAACATAACTGGGTGATTATAAAGGTGCTCTACAAGTGTCTCCGAAGGTACTTGTTGAGCTGGCGTATTTCGAGATTAGGATTTGTCACTTCGATTGTCGGAGAGGTATCTCTGGGCCCACTCGGTAATGCACATCACTATAAGCCTTGCAAGCATTGTAACTAATGAGTTAGTTGTGGGATGATGTATTATGGAACGAGTAAAGAGACTTGCCGGTATCGAAATTGAACTAGGTATTGAGATACGGACGATCGAATCTCGGGCAAGTAACATATCGATGACAAAAGGAACAACATATGTTGTTATGCGGTTTGACCGATAAAGATCTTCGTAGAATATGTGGGAGCCAATATGAGAATCCAGGTTCCGCTATTGGTTATTGACCGAAGACGTGTCTCGGTCATGTCTACATAGTTCTCGAACCCGTAGGGTCCGCACGCTTAAAGTTCGGTGACGATTGGTATTATGAGTTTTTGTGTTTTGATGTACCGAAGGTAGTTCGGAGTCCCGGCTATGATCACGGACATGACGAGGAGTCTCGAAATGATCGAGACGTAAAGATCGATATATTGGATGACTATTTTCAGACACCGGAAAGGTTCCGGAAGGTTTCGGACATATACCGGAGTACCGGGGGGTTACTAGAACCCCCCGGGGGGCTTAATGGGCCTACATGGGCCTTAGTGGAAATAAAGGGCAGCAAGGGGAGTGTGGGGCGTGCCCCCCCAAGGACCAAACTGAATTGGTTTAGGGAAAGGGGGCGGCCCCCTCTTTCCTTCTCCTCCTCTCCCTTTCCTTCCCCCTCTACTACTCCTACTAGGAAAAGGAGGAGTCCTTCTTCTAGTGGGAGGAGGACTCCCCCTCTTGGTGCGCCTCTCCCTGGCCGGCCGCCTCCTCCCCTTGCTCCTTTATATATAGGGCAGGGGGCACCCCATAGACACAACAATTGATCATTGATATCTTAGCCGTGTGCGGTGCCCCTCCACTATAATCCACCTCGATCATATCGTAGCGGTGCTTAGGAGAAGCCCTGCGTCGATAGCATCATCGAGTAGCGGTGCTGACGAAACCCTCCTGTGAAGCTTTGCTGGATCGGAGCTCGCGGGACGTCATCGAGTTGAACGTGTGCAGAACTCGGAGCTGCCGTATGTTCGGTACTTGGATCGGTCGGATCGTGAAGACGTACGACTACATCAACCGTGTTGTGCTAAAACTTCCGCATTCGGTCTACGAGGGTACATAGACACACTCTCCCCTCTCATTGCTATGCATCACCATGATCCTGTGTGTGCCTAGGAATTTTTTCGAAATTACTGCGTTCCCCAACACGAAGACCCTCAAGTTCCTTATGTCAATGATAGACAGAAAGATGATATTTCGACCTTGCTGAAGGAAAATTTCACCCTACCGCCAGAGGAGGATCCGGATAAGCCAGTTATAGAGCCATTGGTCAAGGCTCATGCTCTTAAAAAGATGGCAGATCCATTCAGGAGATGGAAGAATGAGTTGAAATCAATGTATGTCGACAAAGGGAAGAATCCAGAATTCATCGAACGATTTGAGAAGATAAGAGATCACAGGCCCGCATTTGTGGCCTACAAGACATCGGACAGGAGTAAGAAGATGTCAGAGACAAACAAGAACAATGCTGCAAAGAAGAAGTTTCACCATCGCACTGGGTCAGGTGGCAAGCCGGGCCGTTGTGGGACAAAGCTGAGAATGACCTGATTGCTAATGGGGTCGAACCAGAGACATTGAACTTACCAGACCGTTCAAGGACACGGTTCTTCGGGGTTGGGGGAACATTGGACCATGAAACAGGGAAGTGCGTTTGGACGAACGAGCAACTTGCAACACCCGTCAAGAAGCTTCAGAAGTGTATCGCCGCAGCGCACCAAGGGAAGTTTGTTCCCGACATAGAGAATGATGAGCTGACCGAGGCCCTCGGGAATCCTGAGCACCCTGGATGAACACGAGGCATGCCAGGCTCCGTTGCGTGGAAGGTTGGGTTTCCTGGCGCAGGCGGTTACAAAACCCGGGAGAGGAAGAGGAAACTGGAGCAGAGCAAAATGCAGAAGCTGAATGCAAGAGTACAAAAGCTAGAAGAACAAGTTGAGAGCCAGCGAGCTGCTGGAGCTACCCCAGAAGCTAGCCCCCATCTCAACTGAGAAGCAGCGTGGCTTCCAGCGAGCTCGTTCAGCAGCGTGACTTCACAGCTCCTAGCTACCCCGTGGATGCTATCACGGAGGCTCAACATTGCTAGCTTATGACGCAATGGTAGAACCTCAAAGTCAAGGCGGCTGTCGGCTCTGTTGCACCTCCTCAACCCAACGGAACTTTTCACTGCCGTTCGATTTCGCATGGCTATGCTGTTATGATGGTGGATGAAGTAACGGAAGGATATGAGGAGCTCGAGCTTGACCACCCTACAGGTGAAGGGGAGACTTAGCTGGGTCTTGCTCTGAAGACTCCATGTCCATGGCGGACGGAGCACATCAAGCTTTCGAAATGGATGCCTCCGCCTCCACCTCCATCTCCTCCTCCGGCGAGAGATCAGGGCACTTCGCCTCCTTCTCCGACGCGTGAGGCCAGCACTCCAACTCCATCTCCGGCTGCTCCGGCGCGTCCGAGCAGTCCACCTCCTCCTCTGCCTCATCACAAACGGCGGAAGACAGATGTCGCCGCTCCGGCTGATCCGGCGCGTCTGAGCACTCCTCGTCCTTCTCTGCCTCGTAAGCAACGACGGAAGAGAGACGCCGCCGCTCCGGCGGCTAGCAATTTAGCCAGAGGTGTGAGGCAATATAGATACGGTCCATCTCTCAAGCCTCTTGAGAAGTTACCATACGACAGGACCGTGGAGGAAAACGCGGAGATCATTGAAGCCCAAGTGAGGGACTTTTTTGCAAAGAAACCTCCACCTCCGAAGGATAGATCCGGTGAAAGCGAAGCACACTATCAATGCCCTGAAGCGACCACCACCGCCTTCGCCGGATGACAACCATGTCTGTTTTCTTAAAAAGACATTGGAAGATGCGCGCCGGTCGGGAACTACTTCAAGTGATAAAAGGTTAGCAGAACAAATAATTGGGAAAAAAATTCCCCAGCTCGGTGAGCAAGCGAATCAATCATGCCCCCGCTCAAGGTGTCTAGCGATATCGTCGCAAATCTGCTGGGGATGGTGCCCGACACCAATCCTGGTGATTACCTGGGCGATGATGTACATTTTAATACAATGGAGGTGGACCAATTCAGATACCAGTATGGGAAGCCTCTCGTCAAAGATGGAAGTCCTCCTCTAACAACGATGATGCGAAGATTCCATCAATGGTACATGAAAACCTGCAGCGAGTCTGGGAAGGAGGCTTTGTCAATGAGAATTAAAGAGGGCCACGACTTCATTGGACAAGATCGGTTAACTGTTGATTTTGATGACTTTTTCCAGTTCTACAATCAAAAGGCACTCGAAAAATCATTAGTGGCTTGCTACTATCTGTAAGTACTATTTTCTGTAATTAAGTATCTATATATAGCTCAGCTCTTTCATTGCATGTATATATAATTATCCTCACTATATTATGCAGATTGAAGATCGCCATCTGCAAAAAAGCACAAATCTATGACATTGGGTTCATTAACCCAAATGTCATACATGAATGGACGCTTAAAAAGAATGTCACAGAAACCGAAGACAACTTGCTACAATCGTTGCTCAAAAATCAAAGCGAAGATAAAATACTCTTTCCTTACAATTAATTTCTAGTGAGTGTTACTGGCTTGTGCATATTTGGTTTCCCTTATTACTCGAGGTTATAGTAATGTAACTGATAAGTTATGCATGCATGCGGAGCTTCCACTTTATTCTCCTAGAGATTAAGCTTGAGCCGTGAGTAGTAATTGTCTTAGACTCGAGACGAAAAGAGGCCGAGGACTATGCGGAGATTACTCGAATGCTCCATAAGTAAGTTCAATCGATCATTATGTACCATATCAACAACTTTGTTCATTTCCTGATATCAAGTAATTATTTTCTTTGTCTGGCAGGGTTTGGAAAGAGTTCACCGCAATTTCTCTGGGACTGCCGACCGAGCTGCGATTTTTAAACACCCGAGCATAAGTACTACTACCTAGTTTCGAGCATCTCCCATTGATTCTAGCTAGTTTCATCAATATCATTTATCATGCTTGTTTATCAGTTTGATTGACCTCTATTTCTCGTAAAGTGCTTGTGGCAGGAAGTCGAGAATGATTTCTGTGGATACTACGTTTGCGAGTTCATCTACAACGCGACGACCTCTAATAAGCGAGGCTACTCTGAAAAACAATATGAAGTGCATAAGCAAAAATATTCACAATTTTATTTTATTACCATCATTTGTGTTGAGTTTCATTCATGCACATGTATTGAACCTCTTATTCAATTTAGATCAGGCAGATGCGGGATGAACTCCTACCAGAAGATAGCATACGAGCAATTCAAGAGGAATTGGCGGGATACTTCTTGACCACGTCATCAATCTAGCCGGAGAATACCATGTGGAAATTGACTTCATATGTTAGGGATTGTAAGATATCTTACATTGTATATATGTAGCTAGTAGCGTCGGATAGATATACGAAAAGTTGTTGTTCGACCAATCTTTCGAAGAAGGAGAGGTCGATCACTTGTCGTTGTATATGTTCATGACGATTTTGTGTACTTAATGGTTCCTTCATTTCCCTACTAGCTAGCGTGTCGAGTTCTCTCTATACGTATAGTACCTACCGTCGACCAAGCACGGAGATAAGAGAGGTCACTTCTCTCTATTAGCTAGCTAACACAATACATGAAACCCCTAAATTAACCCTCCAACCCCCCCCCCCCCCCCCCCCGCATTTAAAAAAACCCAGCTCCTCAGCTGCTGACGCTTGGATGCTTTTTTGTCCCGGTTGGTGTTACCAACTGGAACCAAAGGTCCTCCTGTCTGGGCTCGCCGCAGCGGCCACATGGAGCACCATCTGGCCCAGTTCGTAAGTGAACCGGGACTAAAGGTGATGGGCTTTAGTCCCAACCCTTTAGTCCCGGTTCCAGAACCAAGACAAATGGGCCTCTGGAACCAGGACAAATGGACCTTTTTCTACTAGTGTAGCACCTGGTCCGCTCTTTCATCAGTGCCAAAGTGGTAAGATTCTTGTCGTAGGCTACCCGGTGCCAACATGAAGGTGTACAATTCATTGAAGATGCTTGTCTGGTGGGCAATATGGAATGTGAGAGTATTTTACAACAAGGGGCCTCCTTGCCCAGCAAGTGGTTGCGTCGATCAAGGCGAAAGCAAGGCTCTGGGTGTTTGCCGGGGCAAAATATTTGGGTAATTTAATACCGGGAGAGTGATCTCTTTGTTTTTTGACCTTTTTGGTCATGTAACCACGAAACTCTGTTCTCCTCTTCTTAATTAATGAGATGAGGTAAATCTAGTGCTTCCGATTGAAAAACAATCTACAAAAGAACTCGATCTGTTACTAACATGTTTCACAGGAAAGAACTAAAAACTGCACTATATCATATCCATAGTAAACTGATAATTGTAATTTGGGTATTTATTTGTTCCCGTAGAACAATTAATTAACCAAGTTGTGCCAATAATATAAACAAACTTAACTAATCAGTTCACACTACCAAAAGGTGCATGATCCACAAAAGAGGAGTCTCTTGGAGAGAAGAAATAAAATTGTTCACAAAGGAAGAAAATTAAATGTGTCTGCTTCTTAAAGAGTAATCCAGCTAAGGATTACAAAGCAGGGTTTGTATTCTTTGAAGCATCACATCCCTATGATGGAAGCAAACATGCAATTATAATGCATCATTAATAGTGTTAGAAGCATATATTCATGATTTGTTTCAGGGGACACAATGGCAGGCATCAGAGGCACCAGTTTTCACATTACGAAATAGAAATTGCAGCGATAAAGAAGTAATCATTGGTAGCATTGCGGAGTAAAGAAAAACATAAATAATTCCTCCATCCGCAGGCTAATTTTATTAGTGTTGATAATAAAACTGTTGCTACTTTCTCGTCTCCCCTCTCACTCGCACGTATTCCTATATCCAATGCATGCAAGTTCTGTTCATTAGTTGTATGCCATCACGAGCGAAAGGGGCATACGACAAACTCACACATCAATTATGGCCATTTTCAAACGTTATTTTGCAGGAGAAACACACTTGATTGCCAAGCGTCATAATTCAACAATTCACATGATGCACCCGCTCTGCCTCGGTTGCGATGCACTAATGGTAATGACCAACAACCCCGGATTGGCGGATGTGGCACATATGCATGGATATTAACTACCAATAGGCCACATCCAGCACCAAAGGCACAGATTCAACGAGTCTAATCTTTCAGCAAATAAGGAAGCCAATGATGTCCCGATAGAGTGATATATACTCTGCCCCCCCTCCGGCATCGCTCCTCCCGTAGATGACACGAGTGGAAACCGTATAACAGTATAACAAGCCATTGCAGATGTGCTTACTGAAAAAGGCTTTCGCCCTGCTTTATATATAAAGCACCGACCGATCACAACTCAGATACAAACGCACTCCACCACAACACACGGACGCGCCCAAGGCAGGATACAAAGGCGCTGAGTGCAGCAACACTACCCCTAGTACTACAATAGCAACCGGAGTCCTCAACTGTGAGCATGCCACCACGAAGAGGTGAAGCCACATATGACGAACCATGTGCTCCAAGGCGACGCCTTCAGGAAGGTTACGACACCAGAGCGCCGCCACCGCCCGACCCGAGGATCAGTGTTTCACCTGAAAGAACAAAACGGGCAATGAGAGCCGCGACGACACCTTCAAGAAGGAAACAAGCTTTGTCGCCGCCGGTCGTCCGAAGATAGATCAGGTTTTCACCCCGGCCAACACTCACCACCACCAGACACCACACCCCAGCGACCACGCCATCCACACGACCATGGTCATCGGGCAGCACCTAACCACATGCTCCGCCCATGAGCACCGGGGAACAACCACCAGGGCCGCCACCCCGGCATCCCAGACCTTGACACCATCTCCCTCGAGACCCATCGCAACCCCAACCAAAGATACGGGCGGAAAGGGCCTGCCTTTCCCCTGGGCTGCCCCCAATGCCGAAACCCAATAGGTCGGCCCAAACTGGCCTCCATCGACCCATCCCAGGCACCGGGCGCGAGACGAGCTCGGTCCTGCTGCGGGCGGGAGACCAGCACGGTCCTGCTGCCTGACCGATGTGCTTTCCGTCCAAAAAACTACTTGACGGAAAACTGATCGTGGCCTGGATAAATGGTATGCCATGTTCTGCAGCTTGCCCGTGGAGTAGTCCCTTGCATATGTGATGCCCGTCCAAAGGAACTTTTTCATGCATGCTTGCATGTCTGCCTGCACGCGGCTGTGCTACACTAAGATGTCTTCATAAAAGCAAGTTCGAACAAACATGCATGCTACAAATCAAGTTCAGAGAAATACTAGAAAATGTCAATAAAGGAACTCTAACCCCGAGTTAGCATATCAGAAACCAAGAACCCAATGGTTTAAGAAATTACCAAAAAAAATACCTTAAATTTATTGTTAGATTGTGTTTGCCGTGTAGGTGTAATAGTATTTCAGTTATTGCAAAACATTTCTGTCGCAGGCCTATTCATTGTTGGAGCCTGATAAAAAGTCATTGATCCCATCCAAACCTATGTTCGTTACTCTAATAAAGCAACATTTCTTATGTAGATTGACCAGTATTTGAATGTGTTTACAAACTGGGGTTATATGAATATGACGGTCTTTGCCCCTTTTCAGTTTCTACATAATTTTAGTTTTCTTTTTCTCTTGAACTGAAAATTTCATCAAATGGTTGTATTTGCCTACCCAGCATATAATAAAGTTCAACTTTACTTTTGTCAATTTGTTTGATAAGCATTAAAATATTATTGCAATACTGTTGTACTCTACAATGGAAGACAGAACTGAATCATCGTATGACAATAGTGACATAACTATAGCTTGGTATTCCTATCTTTTTTTGCTCCCATTTTCTTAGCACAAGAAACACATTGTTACATAATACAATACTCAGGCCTGCATGCCCTCCATCGTAGTCCAAGAGCTATTGTTTTGTTTCGAAAATGAGCAAGAAAGGTCTATTAATAACTAGGTGAACCACATCCAAATATGTAGATGTGAAAGCATTTTCAATTGATTAACACAACAACTATACAGCCATGTGATTTATACGTAATGATTTATTTTGCATCCTAGAACACTATGCACTATCTTCTCCTTTATATGTGTATTGACATGTACTCCTTGTTTTGTGAAGACTGATCATATAATTAGTTAAGATTCAATAGAAACCCCCATTCACACAGAGCGTTTTTTTCCTAAAAGGAGGATTTTTTTTAGATAAAAGGCCTTGGCCCGACTTTATAAATAAAGCCACACGGCAGCGTCACAGACCCGAACACCCAAACAGATAACAAGAACTGCGAATCCATCGACCAAAAGCCTAGAGCGGGCGAAAGAAGTTCCAGAGCGATACATGGCACCCTGCCATATATGGCGCGCAGGCCGGAGGGGAAAGATGACTACGACCAAACCAATAAAACCACTGCAACAGAGATCAGACGTTAGGACCCAGCCCGGAGAAGAAGAATGCCGAAGCCCGAATTTTGGCGATGAGCACGTCCAGGGCATCCTGATCGTCTTCTTTAGTCAATAATATCCACTGCTGCAATATGATACAAGATTTGAAAAGAACATCAGCAGGTTTAGATGGAAAGATATGCTCGATAGTAAATTTTTTCCTAGTAGTCCAAAGGGACCAACATAAGGCACCCAAGCCGACCCAGAACACCCTCTTGGTGACCCCAACCAAAACCGTGGCTAGGGTACTAAGCTCAGAGAAGGACGAGGGATTCCATGAGACCTGAAGCCAAGATCTGACGCAACTCCAAACGAACTTAGCCAAGACACAATGGAAAAAGATGTGGTCCGAGTTTTCCAAAGCACCACAAAGGTGACAGAACTCTGATCCCGGACCATTGCGCTTGCGAATCTGATCAGCCGCAGGAAGGCGGCCTCTGAAGGCTTGCCAAAGAAATATCATAATCTTAGGAGGCACTTTACACTTCCAGATGTTAGAAAATCTATTCGAGGGGGTACCTGCGATAAGCCTAGAGTAAAGAGACTTGACTGAAAACCTGCCAGAAGACGAATGAGGCCAAACTACAGAATCCGGTGCCTCCGAGAGCACAGGGAAGAGGGCAGAAAGATTTTGCCAATCCTCCAACTCTTCAGGAGACAGGGAGCGGCGAAAAGCCAGATCCCAGTTATTATCCGCCACCTCCGCGATGGAGATGTCCGGCTTAGGACAGTAGGAAAACAAAACCGGGAATTGAGTAGCCAGAGGAGCATCTCCACACCACCAATCCCGCCAAAAACGAACAGAACTACCATTGCCCACGATAAACTTAACATGCTCCAAAAAAATTGGTCTGACTTTGACAAGGTTCTTCCAGAATTGAGACCCTCGTCTAGCCGAAGCAAACAGGGGGCTAGATTGAGGGAAATACTTGGCCTTGAGGATAGAATACCAAAGAGAGCCGGCCCCAGTAGTCATAATTTTCCACCACCATTTAATTAATAAGCATTTGTTCATCACCAACGTATTAATAATGCCTAAACCCCCAAGGTTCTTAGGCCGACACATAAGCTGCCACTTGACTAATCTATATTTCCGCTTATTATCCGCCGCATTCCAATAGAAGGCACCCCTGTGTTTGTCAAAGCCAGCGTGAATACCAGCCGAAAGGAGATAGAAACCCATAAGGAACATAGGAAGGGATGAGAGACAGGAGTTGATTAAGGCCACCTTGCCAGCATTAGTATTGTATCTACTGCGCCATGGAAGGACGCTGTTTCCCACTTTAGCTACAGCCGGAGCAAAATCCTTAGCAAGAAGTTTAAAAGGAGAAATTGGGAGGCCCAGATATTTGAATGGAAAGGAACCTAAAGAGCAGTTAAGAAGCCTGGCCACACGCAGGGCTTCCGCATCATTCACACCAGTAACTAAAACCTCACTCTTGGAGAAGTTAATCTTCAATCCAGAGACCGCTTCGAAGCAAAGAAGGATGAGTTTCAATTTGGAAATACACGCATCATCCAATTCAACCATAATGATCGTATCATCGGCATACTGAAGGTGAGAAACCCCTTCCGGAAGGAGATGAGAGACCACCGGACTAATGTGACCACATTGAGTCGCCCTCGTGAGGATACAGGAAAAGGCATCGGCCACAAAATTGAAAAGGACAGGGGAAGCATGATCCCCTTGATGAAGCCCCTGCCATTGGCAAAAAAATTACTAATATGCCCATTCACCGAAACAGCAGTGTGGCCCCAGTGACCAACTGCATGATACGATGCACGTAACCTCCATCAAAACCTTTCGCGAGCAAGACCTGCTTAAGAAAAGTCCAACTGACCGAGTCGTATGCTTTCTCAAAGTCTAACTTAAGAATAACCGCTTTAGAGCCCCGAGAATGCAGGTCATGCAAAATTTCGTGCAAAGAGAGGATACCATCTAAAATAAACCGACCCTTAATGAAAGCAGATTGGAAGGGACTAATAACTCTATGAGCAACCGGAGAAAGGCGGTTTGCGAAGCCCTTAGCCGGGAATTTGGCAAAATTATTAATCAGAGCAATAGGACGAAATTGAGAGATTAGTTCAGCCCCCTTGACCTTGGGAATCAGAGAAATGACAGCATAGTTCAAGCGGGAAATATCGATATAGCCAAGGCAAAAACCCTGTATGACATTGCAAACCAGCTGCTTTAACTGAGGCCAGAATTTACGAAAAAAGGAATAGAAAAGCCGTCAGGCCCAGAGGCCGCATAAGGGTTAGCGGAGTTAACTATGTCCCAGATTTCCTGATCAGAAAGGGGGATCATCAACGCGGCGTTGTCTTCGGCCGAAACTTTTAAACCCATGTTCCAGAGAGAAGGGGAGATCGAGAGGCCCTAAGGAGGTTTCGCCTCAAGCAAAGTAGAGAAGAAGTCCCGCACGTGATTCATAATAACAGATTGGTCCGAAGACTGCACCCCATTGATGATCAGATTGTTGATACCACAACGCCTCCTCCGACCGTTCGCAATGGCAAAAAAATATGCAGTGGGGGAATCGCCCTTTAGCGTCCAATTAAGCGTGCCCCGCTGTCGCCAATACACCTCAGCCTGATGGTGCATCTGCAGTAAGGCAGCCTCAAGGTTATACCGCACAGACCACCCATCCTCGGAAAGCCCAGCAGAGTCAGCAGTCAAGTCTAGTGCCAAGATTTGGGTCTCGAGGAAATCTATGGAGCGACGTTCCTCCGCCACACGGTTGCGGGACCAGCATGAGGATTACCCCCATTCACATAGTGGTGTTAATACATAAGCTTCATAGAGTAAATAATAGTACACAGAGCGCCTCATAGGCACAATTCATGTTATGCAGCTTATGCTAATATTATTCCCACTACCATCGAGGAGTCAATATTTCACAATCGTTCAGCAACTTTTAGGTATATGATATAAGATTTATAAACATATATCCTTCGTTTGAATTATCTTTTACCAGTTACCACTCAATTATTGAAATAAATTGCTCAATACCTTGAAAGTTACTAATAGACCTCATCTAGCTAGGAATTTAACTATTGGTTAGATTTTAATGATATCACTGCAAAGTGCTCAAAGTCATGTTTGCATTTTTTGATAATTTCTAGAAGATTGGTTGGTCCTTTTTAGAAAAATCTAGAAGACAACTACTTTATCTTTTTTCAGAAAGAAAAATAAATCAACAGTCATTTAAAATCACTAGTGTCAGATATGTACAATCATTTCTTTCCCAATGCCGGTTTGTGCATTACACGACTCTTTATGTTCCATGGTACCCAAGCATGGATCTCCAAGGTTTAATATTTTTTTTCATCTTTAGGAAAAGAAGTGAAAAGGCTTTGTTGTGGATTTCACCTCTAGCCTACCCCAACTTGTTTGGGATTAAAAGCTTTGTTGTTGTTGAGGAAAACAAGTGAAAAGTACATTATGGTTATATGAATTCGCTAAAATTGCCTATGCCGAGTGTTTACATGGTGGATTTGCGTATCTTTTGTTTGATTTTGCCTTTTGAGGGTTAACTCTAACTATCGTTGAAAGTGAGACTTCGGTTGGGAAAGCATTCTAAATACTAATTGCCCAAATATGCATTGCCCAATCACACATCCATCTTAAATTCTTTTATTCGCTAATATGAAAAGCTCATGAGTTACCAATACAACACACATCCATATGTACATTAAATCAAAATCACAGACTTATACTATAATATGTCCCAGGATTTGCGTCCACCTTGAGTATGAAATTAATTTCAGCCCCATCTGAAGCCTTGCTCTCTAGCAGAAGCTTCTGACGCTGTTTTGCGAAGAACTCCTCATCGTTATTCTTGACTAAAACCGTCATCGACTCTAGACCTCTAGCATTCGGTACGAAAAAGGTTACAAAATCAATGTCAGATTTTTTGGCCTGATAATAATCCAAAACTATTTTTTTTAGACGGATGACAAAAGATCTGAGAAGGTCCCGGTGTTTACGACGCCACAAATTCTTCGTCCCAGATTTCTCGCACTGAAAAGAACATTGACAAACCAAATACATAACAACTTCAGAACAACAAGTAGATCAATAAAGTAATCAAACAAAATGTACTATCGGTGAAAGAATGATCACCTGAATGTACAACTTCTCCATGCATGGAAAACAACTCATCAATTCAATAACCATGTCCAAACATAGAGTACGCATACAGACATGCAAGGACTTGATTCTGGACAGTGCTGTTGAAAGGCTAACAATTGCAATGCGCGGTCCCTTCATAAAAGCATGAAATCCAACATTAGACAATAATATACATAGGTTTGCAGAGCATATGTAATTTCTGTATGCACTGAAATGCAAGTTATATAGAAGGCTGAGGATGGTAAAAATGAAGAAGATCAGTTACCTGATGAATATCTGTGGAACCAAACACGAGCCAGGTGGAGTTAGTACAACAACCTAGGGTCTCCAACTTAGGCGCCGAGAGCACTGATACATGCAAATCCTCGTTCTGATCAAGATGGAATAATCTTTCAAGATGAGGGGCACTCTCGATGATCAGCTCCTCCATGGATGGATCTGGCGAAGAATTGCCGACTTCAATGCTTCTAAGGGTAAATGAATTGATCCGGAGGCAACGGGCTCCACTGCACCGAATAATTAGCAAGACCTCGAGAGAAGGGCTGCCGGCAATCATGCTGCTGAGTGAGAACTCCGAGAGGAAGACATAATCAAGACCGAGCTTCTTAAGCTGCGGGAAGTGAAGCCCTTGAACGATGTCGTCCGTGAGTGTGCAATGTCCGAATTGGGCGACACAGAGGGTGGGCGAAAAACGGAAGATAGATGTTGGTGCCGGCACCCGCTGCCAATTGTCCCACGGCCGACGGTAGAACTCAAGCTCCTTGAGTTTATTCAGAGCGGGGGACAGGAGACAGGCGTCCACGGCAGCATCGTTCTCCATGTTCGTGGCCAAGAATGGGCGAATGCAGAAGCGGTGGCAGTCGCCTTGGTGGGAGGAAATTATGCGTTGTAACACATCACCGAGCTTACCATGATTAGAACGGGCGATTTCACCGCAGTCGATGTTGAGAGGAAGAGAGCGCCAGAGGGGAAGCCACCGTTCCACGAGGATCTGCGTGCGACCGCGTTGCTTCATGGGGAGGACCGAAATAATCTTCCGGACTACGTCGTCGGGGAGGTCGCTGAAGTGGAGATCTCGCCCGCCTCCACAACCATCGTGGTCAGCCGCTTCGGGATCGGGAGCTGCCGCCGGCGCTGGCCCCGGAGCCGGACTGCCCTCGCCCTCGAGTGCAGCTGACTTCCTCTTCCTGCTGGTAGTCTCACTCCTACTACTACTACCGCCGGCCTCCATCTCCTTTGCCAGAGACGGCTGCTATTCCGGCGGTGAGGAGAATTAGGTTTGGAAGTTTGGTGGTGGAGGTCAGGATCGTAGCAGGACAAGGGTCGCTTCTGAGGATGACAGCCGAACCCTACTGTCCGCTGTGAGTAAATAGTAAGCTGGCGTGAGCAAGTAGAAACTGCCCGTGGTGTGACATGTGGGCATGGGAGCAAACCTGCACTGGGCGTCAAAAAGGATATCCGTCCAGCTGCAGCTTTAATTTGTTGCAAAAGAGAAGGGCGTCAAAGCTAGCGACAACCAGGAGACGGTGGATCGCCAGGACGGCAGTGAGTCGGGAATGAGGGGGACCAATATATTTCAGTGTTCTGACATTTTATGGAATTCCGTGTAGTTTCTTCAGTCAGTAACAACGATCGAGGCATTAATACATTACACTGTTCTGACAGTTTTTACCGTGGCGATTCTATGCGAAGGATCATGAGAAGGGCATGGCTTCCTCCACCAATGCTTCTTTTCGATTTCATATTTCATGTCCACCGTTGCTTCCTCCAACCTTCCTCTCTATTTTTCATTGCTCCCCAACAATCGAGTCCTCCATCAAACCAAAATTTTAGATGAAGACCATCAACCTAAGTGAAGATCCATATAGCCAAGAACCCGGCCGCACCGGGGGTATATTCACTAAATTAATTAATAACAATAAGACAGGGGTAATATAACCTCGCAGATTTGAACAATAGGAGGTACCCTGTCCATCCCAGCTACCCCTGCTACGTGCTCGTTTTCCGCCTTGGAGTCGGCTCCGCTTGGACCACCTCGCTAAGGTGGCCGCGGACTCGACCATAGTGTTGCGGGGAGAGATTGCCCCCCTCCCCCCCCCCCCCCCCCCCCCCCGCTAGTTCAGATTGAGGCTATTCGCGCGAGGGAAAACCTCGATGCACGTCTTGCCGAGGCCCGTGCACGCCTTCCGACCTCCTCGGGCGCCCCTTCCGGGGCTGCCCCGAGCGTTCGGCCGCCGCACCTGTGGAGATCCGGGGCTGTACCCGCTGTCGCACCGCAGCCCTCCGGCCCCAGAGCGCATCACGAGTCTTGGGGTCAAGCAGCCCCCCGATGGATTCGTGATGTGGACCCTCTTCTGGAACATCCACGGCTTCGGCCAAGATGGCCGCCGCCGCCAACTGATAGAGTACATGCGGACCGAGTGAATTGACATAGTGGCCATGGAGGAAACGATGCGTACGGAATTTTCCCTATCGGAGCTCGAGCATTTGAGGTCTGACCTTTTTGCTTAGCACTGGCTCCCTTCTAGTGGGAGTACGGTCCACTCGGGTGGCATCCTTCTTGGGGTGAAGGATGCCACCTTTGAGGTTGGAAGCATGGACCGGCGCGAGTTCTTCGTTAGAATGGAGATCTTCGAGCGGGCCCTAAACTTCAAATGGGAGATTATTGCGGTTTATGGCCCTTACGATCACCGCCGTTCTGAGGCCTTCCTCGATGAACTCCATAGGAAGGTGGCGGCCGCCCAACTACCGGTAGTGGTGGGCGGCGACTTCAACGTCATCCGGATAGAGGAACACAAGAGCAATAATTTGGTCAACTTCCCCCGGATGCAGATGTTCAATGACTGCATCGCGGATATGGGGCATCACGAGCTCGATAGAGTCGGTGCCAGGTTCACTTGGACCAACCGCCATGTGGAGCAGACCCGCTCAGTCCTAGACAGGGTCTTCGCCTCTCCTGAGTGGGACATTCGTTGCCCCCTAGCATTGCTCCAGGCGATTACGTGGATTGGTCCCGATCACGTTCCCCTCCTCCTCTCTTCGGAGAACGAGTGTCCCCCCTGCGGCCCCGCTTCCGCTTCGAAACTTTCTGGTTACGCCAGCCTAGAATTGCTGCAGCGGTGGTCGCCCGGTGGCGCGAGGCGTGTGATGCCCCCATCGTTCCCTCTCGGCCGTCGACTCTTGGCACTTCTGTGCGAAGCGGTCACGACAATTCATGAAAGGATGGGGTGCAAATGTGGGTCGGGACATCCATGAGTGAAAGAAAGCCCTGCTTGAGGGCATCCAATCCCTCGATCTGCGGGCAGATACTGTAGGCCTACCAGCCGATGAATGGATGCTTAGGTATGACCTGGAAGACCAACTCACGCTCATCTACATGGATGAGGAGGCTTACCGGCGCTTGTGGGGTACGCAGAATTGGGTCCTCAAGGGGGATGCCAATACCGCCTACTTCTAGGCCATAGCTAACGGCCGGCGACGCCGTAACTCCATCCCGGTCCTTTAGAACGGAGAGACCCTCGTGCAGCGGCCGGAGGACATCCGAGCCCATGTAGACGGCTTTTACAGAGACCTATTCTATGCCTCACCTCGGTGAGGTCTTGCCCTTGCCGAAGACATTTGGCCGGCCCACAGCTATGTCTCGCCTGCGGACAATGTGGCCCTTATGGCCCCGTTCTGCGAGGCTGAAGTGCGTGCGGCTATTAAGGGCATTGATACGTCTCCGTCGTATCTACTTTTCCAAACACTTTTGCCCTTGTTTTGGACTCTAACTTGTATGATTTGAATGGAACTAACCCGGACTGATGCTTTTTTCAGCAGAATTGCATGATGTTGTTTTATGTGCAGAAAACAAAAGTTATCGGAATGACCTGAAACTCCACAGAATATCTTACAATAAATAATAAAAAATCCTCGCCAAAGATGAAGACCAGGGGTCCACACCCTTGCCACGAGGGTGGGGGGCGCCCCCCCCAGGGCTCGCCCCCTACCTCGTGGGCCCCCTGGAGACCTCCCGACTCCAACTCCAACTCTATATAACTGCTTTCGGGGAGAAAAAAATAAGGGAGAAGAAATCATCGCGTTTTACGATACGGAGCCACCGCCAATCCCTAAAACCTCTCGGGAGGGTTGATCTGGAGTCCGTTCGGGGCTCCGGAGAGGGGGATTCGTCGCCATCGTCATCATCAACCATCCTCCATCACCAATTTCATGATGCTCACCGCCGTGCGTGAGTAATTCCATCGTAGGCTTGCTGGACGGTGATGGGTTGGATGAGATTTATCATGTAATCAAGTTAGTTTCGTTAGGGTTTGATCCCTAGTATCCACTATGTTCAGAGATTGAGGTTGCTATGACTTTGCTATGCTTAATGCTTGTCACTAGGGCCCGAGTGCCATGATTTCAGATCTGAACCTAGTATGTTTTCATCAATATATGAGAGTTCTTGATCCTATCTTGCAAGTCTATAGTCACCTATTATGTGTTATGATCCATTAACCCCGAAGTGACAATAATCGGGATACTTACCGGTGATGACCGTAGTTTGAGGAGTTCATGTGTTCACTATGTGCTAATGCTTTGTTCCGGTTCTCTATTACAAAGAGGCCTTAATATCCCTTAGTTTCCATTAGGACCCCGCTGCCACGGGAGGGTAGGACAAAAGATGTCATGCAAGTTCTTTTCCATAAGCACGTATGACTATATTCGGAATACATGCCTACATTACATTGACGAATTGGAGCTAGTTCTGTGTCACCCTATATTATGATTGTTACATGATGAACCGCATCCGGCATAATTATCCATCATTGATCTGATGCCTATGAGCTTTCCATATACTGGTTTACTCTTATTTACTTTCCTGTTGCTATTGTTACAATCACTACAAAATACCAAAAACATTACTTTGCTTTCGTTACTCTTTTGTTACCGTTACCATCACTATCATATAACTTGCTACTAAACACTTTGCTACAGATACTAAGTTTCCAGGTGTGGTTGAATTGACAACTCAGCTGCTAATACTTGATAATATTCTTTGGCTCCCCTTGTGTCGAATCAATAAATTTGGGTTGAATACTCTACCCTCGAAAGCTGTTGCGATCCTCTATACTTGTGGGTTATCAAGACTAATTTCTGGCGCCGTTGCCGGGGAGCATAGCTCTATTCTTTGAGTCACTTGGGATTTATATCTGCTGGACACTATGAAGAATATGAAAAACACTAAGACAACAATTTATCCCTCAACTACGAGGGGAGGTAAGGAACTGACATCTAGCTTTGCACTTGATTCACCTTCTGTTATGAGTAAGCTTGCGACACCTAAACCTGCTTCTGCTATTCGTTCTGATATGTCGCATGTTATTGATGATGCTACTTCTGATATACATGATACTTATGATGAAACTACCTCTATGCCTAATACTACTATGCCACTTAGTGATTTTCTCGAGGAATGACTTGCTAGGGCTAGAGAGATTGAAAATATTGAATCTGATTATGAAGATGAAAGTGATGATGAAGAATCACTTGTTATTCCCGAGGGTTGTTTATTTGATCAAGAAGCTTTTTTAGCTATTTTAGCTTGCAAAGATAGATATGAACTCAAAAGGTTATTAGCTAAATGGAACAAGCAATCTCTAAATGCTAGGATGAGACCTGATCCTGCTTTTGCTACTTCACCTATCTGTGTTACTAATAAGGATTATGAATTCTCTGTTGATCCTGATATAATTACTTCGGTTGAATCTGATCCTTTTCATGGCTATGAATCTAAAACTGTTGTGGCACATCTTACTAAATTAAATGATATAGCTACCCTGTTCACTAATGATGATAGATCGCTACTTTGATATCCTTAAAATATTTCCGTTCTCATTAAAGGGTGATGCTAAGATATGGTTTAATTCTCTTGATCCTGGTTGTGTGCGTAGTCCCCAGGATATGATTTACTACTTCTCTGCTAAATATTTCCCTGCTCATAAGAAACAAGCTTCTTTAAAGGAAATATACCACGTTGTGCAAATTAAAGAAGAGAGTCTCCCACAAGCTTGGGGGAGGCTTCTCAAGTTACTTAATGCTTTTCCTGATCATCCTCTTAAGAAAAATGAAACACTTGATATCTTTTACAATGGACTAACCGATGCTTCTAGAGATTACCTAGATAGTTGTGTTGGTTCTCTTTTCAGGAAAAGAACACCAAATGAAGCTGAAATCTTATTGAAAAATATGTTGACAAATGAAAATAATTGGGCACCTCCTGAGCCAGCTCCTGCTCCAATTAATGATCCTATTCCTAAACCAACTCCGAAGAAGAGAGGTGTTCTATTTCTCAGTCCCGAAGATATGCAAGAGGCAAAGAAATCTATGATAGGAAAAGGTATTAAAGCTGAGGATGTTAATAATTTACCTCCTATTGAAGAAATACATGGTCTTAATGTACCGCCTGTCAAAGAAACATATGATCTTAATCCTTTATTTATTGAAGAACCTCCAGACCCCGATAACCCGACATAGGTAGTAAAGGTAAATTCTCTCTATAGATATGATAAAGCTGAAATCCCCCCTACTAAAATTGCTAGTCAATGCTTGGATGAGTTTGATAATTTTATGTTTAAGAAAGAAGACTTCAATGCTTATTTTGGTAGACAATTAAAACAAGATGATGATATGATTAAGTACTTGGGTGATTATATGGCTAATATTAGAGGTGAACTTAAACTTGTTAGCAAACATGCTTCTATGGTTACCACTCAAGTAGAACAAGTACGTAAAGCTCAAAAGGAATTGCTCGATGAGATGAATAGTAAGAAAAATGATTATGCTGTTAAAGTGGCTACTAGAACTAGTAGAATGACACAGGAACCTTTGTATCCTGAAGGCCACCCTAAAAGAATTGAGCAAGATTCTCACAGAAATAAAATTGATTCACCTAGTTCTTCTAAAAAGAAGAAAAAGAAGAATGATAGAACTGTGCAAACTTCTAGTGAACCTATTGCTGAACCACCTGATAATCCAAATGATATCTCTATGTCTGATGTTGAAACACAATCTGGCAATGAACATGAACCTAATGAAAATGTTAATGATGATGTTCATAATGATGCTCAACCTAGTAATGATAATGATGTAGAAATTGAACCTGCTGTTGATCTTGATAACCCATAATCAAAGAAGCAACGTTATGATAAGAAAGACTTTGTTGCTAAGAAACATGGTAAAGAAAGAGAGCCTTGGGTTCAGAAACCCATGCCTTTTCCTCCCAAACCATCCAAGAAAAAGGATGATGAGGATTTTGAGCGTTTTGCTGAAATGATTAGACCTATCTTTTTGCGTATGCGATTGACTGATATGCTCAAAATGAATCCTTATGCTAAGTACATGAAAGATATTGTTACAAATAAAAGAAAGACACCAGAAGCTGAAATTTCCACCATGCTTGCTAATTATAATTTTAAGGGTGGAATATCAAAGAAACTTGGAGATCTAGGAGTACCTACTATACCATGCTCCATTAAAAGAAACTATGTTAAAACTTCTTTATGTGATCTTGGAGCCGGTGTTAGTGTTATGCCTCTCTCTTTATATCGTAGACTTGACTTGAATAAGTTGACACCTACTGAAATATCTTTGCAAATGGCTGATAAATCAACTGCTATACCTGTCGGTATTTCTGAGGATGTGCCTGTTGTAGTTGCAAACGTTACTATTTTAATGGACTTTGTTATTCTTGATATTCCTGAGGACGATAGTATGTTTATTATTCTTGGAAGACCTTTTCTTAATACTGCAGGGGCTGTTATTGATTGCAACAAAGGCAATGTCACTTTTCATGTTAATGGTAATGAGCATACGGTACACTTTCCGAGGAAACAACCTCAAGTTCATAGTATCAATTCTATCGGAAAAATTCCATTGATTATATTTGGAGGTTTTGAATTTCCTCTTCCTACTATCAAGAAGAAATATGATATACTTATTATTGGGGATGTGCATATCCCCGTTGAGCTAACCTAGTGTTATTCGAAATTTCTCCGGCTTCATGTTAATCAGAATGAGTTTGTTAACAAGACTTGATCAACCTTGTTAGTGGATTCCTTTTAATGAGCATGAAATGGATGAAACTAGAGGCACAACCTTCTGTACCCCACTTTTACTTTCTGTTAATTATATTAAATAAAATAAAATTAAATATTTTTCTGTCTGTTATCTAATTATCCGTGCAATATAAAAATACCTCGAAAATAAAAGTTCTTCAAATGCCTTGAAAATTAAATAAGATTTTTTCTACAATATTTGAGGATTTATGGAATAGAGAACACACTAGGGAGGCCGCTCGTCGCCACACTGCAGCTCAGGAGGCGTTAGCCGCTGCATCACAGTACGACCCCAACAACTATTATTATGGATATCAGCCAGGCCAGCCGTGGCCATAGACCAACTTAGTCCAAAAGCCTAAGCTTGGGGGAGTACGCATTTCTCACCGACATTACATTTATGTTCACACACACTCATTGCTAGATGTCGGTGCTCATACTTGTTCATTGTATCATCCATGCTAGTTTATTTCCTTTTATACTTTCTTCTTATGTGTTTAATAAACCTTAAGAAAAAACCAAAAAATTAGTTATAGCTTTTAATTAATTTACTTTCCATGCTTGTAGTAGTAATTAAAAAGAAAACAAAAAAATATTTCATGTTCTTCTTTTGCTTGTTGGGAGCTTTCCCGTGTAAATAATTTTATTTCTTTTCTTTTCTTTGGGGGTCAGTAGGAGGAGACCATGATTAAATTGTTGAAGTGGCTCTTATATGCTTTATTGTTGATTTAACCAAGAGCCTATATTGCTATGTCTTTTCCTGTTTTATTGAATGCCTACGGATTCTAGCTTAGTCCAATGCACGTGTACTCTTATTATTATTCACATCGTTCGGTCGTGCAAGTGAAAGGCAATTATGATGATATATGATGGATTGACTGAGATGAGAAATGCTGGTATGAACTCGACCTCTTTTGTTTTTGTAAATATGATGAGTTCATCGTTCTTGATTCAGATTGTTATGAATAAACATGTTTGAAATGACAATTAGAGATCATAGTTTCTTATGCCATGCTTGATTAGCTATGGGTTATAATGGTTTACCTTGCGTGCCAACATGCTATTAAAATGGTTATGATGTGGTATGATAGGGTGGTATCCTCCTCTGAATGATTTAAGTGACTTGACTTGGCACATGTTCACCCATGTAGTTGAAACAAATCAACATAGCCTTCACAATATTCATGTTCATGGTGGATTATATCCTACTCATGCTTGCATCCAATGTTTATTAATTTTAATGCATGTACATGGCTGTTGTCGCTCTCTAGTTGGTCGCTTCCCTGTCTTTTGCTAGCCTTCACCTATACTAAGCGGGAATACTGCTTGTGCATCCAGACTCCTTAAACCCCAAAGTTATTCCACATGAGTCCACTATACCTTCCTATATGCGGTATCTACCTGCCATTCCAAGTGTATGTGCCAAACTCTAAACCTTCAAATAATGATCCTGTTTTGTATGCTCGAGTAGCTCATGTATCAACTAGGGCTGTCTGTATCTTCCATGTTAGGCGGGTTATTCTCAAGAGGAGTGGACTCCGCTCCTCACTCACGAGATAAATGGCTGGTCACCGGGATGCCCAGTCCCATGCTTTATGCAAACTAAATCAAAAATAATTGCAAAACAAAACTTCCCCTAGGACCTGATGTATGTTGGAGGCACTCGTTGTTTCGAGCAAGCCATGGATTGATGTTTGTTGGTGGAGGGGGAGTATAAACTTTACCATTCTGTTTGGGAACCGCCTATAATGTGTGTAGCATGGAAGATATCGCCATCTATTGGTTGTTATGTTGACAATGAAAGTATATTGCTCAAAATATTATTCACCTCTATTTCAAAACCGAGCTCTGGCACCTCTACAAATCCCTGCTTCCCTCTGCGAAGGGCCTATCTATTTACTCTTATGCTGAGTCATCACCCTCTTATTAAAAGCACCAGTTGGAGAGCACCGTTGTCATTTGCATTCATTATTGTTAGTTTACATTCGGTGTGACTATGATTGGATCTCTTTTACCATGAATTACAATGTCTAGTCAGTCCTTGATCTTTAAAGGTGCTATGCATTTATGTTTTGCGGTCTCAGAAAGGGCTAGCGAGATATCATCTTGTTATATCATATTATGATTGTTTTGAGAAAGTGTTGTCATCCGAGATTTATTATTATGGCTTGCTAGTTGATTATGCTATTGATATGGGTAATCATGAGACCGGAGAATTGTTGCAAATATGGTTAGTAATCTTTGCTGAAAACTTGAATGCACCATTGCCAAAGTTCGTCGTGCCGAGACACCATGTGATGATCGGGTGTGATAAGCTCAACGTTCATCTACAATGGGTGTAAGATAGTTTTACACACGCAGAATACTCGGGTTAAACTTGACGAGCCTAGCATATGCAGATATGGCCTCGGAACACTGAGACCGAAAGGTCGAGTGTGAATCATATAGTAGATATGAGCAACATAGTGATGTTCACCATTAAAAACTACTCCATTTCTCGTGATGATCGGTTATGGTTTAGTTGATATGGATCACGTGATCACTTAGATGATTAGAGGTATGTCTATCTAAGTGGGAGTTCTTAAGTAATATGATTAATTGAACTTAAATTTATCATGAACTTAGTACCTGGTAGTATTATGCTTGTCTATGTTATTTTAGATAGATGGCCCGTGCTGTTGTTCCGTTGACTTTTAATGCGTTCCTTGAGAAAGCAAAGTTGAAAGATGATTGTAGCAATTCAACGGACCGGGTCCGTAACTTGAGGATTATCCTCATTGCTGCACAGAATAATTACGTCCTGGAAGCACCGCTGGGTGCCAGGCCTGCTACAGATGCTGCTGATGACGTTAAGAACGTCTGGCAGAGTAAAGCTGATGACTACTCGATGGTTCAGTGTGCCATGCTTTACGGCTTAGAACCGGGACTTCAACGACGTTTTGAACGTCATGGAGCATATGAGGTGTTCTAGGAGTTGAAGTTAATATTTCAAGCAAATTCCTGGATTGAGAAATATGAAGTCTCCGATAAGTTCTACAGCTGCAAGATGGAGGAGAATAGTTCTGTCAATGAACATATACTCAAAATGTTTGGGTATCATAATCACTTGACTCAACTAGGAGTTAATCTTCCTATTGATAGTGTCATTGACAGAGTTTTTCAATCACTGCCACCAAGCTACAAAAGGTTCGTGATGAACTATAATATGCAAGGGATGAATAAGACAATTCCCGAGCTCTTCGCAATGCGAAAGGCAGCGGAGGTAGAAATTAAGAAGGAGCATCAAGTGTTGATGGTCAACAAGACCACTAGTTTCAAGAAAAAGGGTAAAGGGAAGAAGAAAGGGAACTTCAAGAAGAACGACAATCAAGAGAACAAACCCAAGTCTGGACCTAAGCCTGAGACTGAGTGCTTCTACTACAAACAGACTGGTCACTGGAAGCGGAATTGCCCCAAGTATTTGGCAAATAAGAAGGATGGCAAGGTGAACAAAGGTATATGTGATATACATGTTATTGATGTGTACCTTACCAGAGCTCGAAGTAGCACCTGGGTATTTGATACTTGTTCTGTTGCTAATATTTGCAACTCGAAACAGGGACTATGGATTAAGCGAAGACTGGCTAAGGACGAGGTGACGATGCACGTAGGAAATGGTTCCGAAGTCGATGTGATCGCCGTCGGCACGCTACCTCTACATCTACCTTCAGGATTAGTTTTAGACCTGAATAATTGTTATTTGGTGCCAGCGTTGAGCATGAACATTTTTTCTGGATCTTGTTTGATGCGAGACGGTTATTCATTTAAATCTGAGAATAATGGTTGTTCTATTTATATGAGTAATATCTTTTATGGTCATGCACCCTTGAAGAGTGGTCTATTTGTGTTAAATCTTGGTAGTAGTGACACACATATTCATAATGTTGAAGCCAAAAGATGCAGAGTTGATAATGATAGTGCAACTTATTTGTGGCATTGCCGTTTGGGTCATATTGGTATAAAGCGCATGAAGAAACTCCATACTAATGGACTTTTGGAATCACTTGATTATGAATCACTTGGTACTTGTGAACCATGCCTCATGGGCAAGATGACTAAAATGTCGTTCTCCGGAACAATGGAGCGAGCAACAGATTTGTTGGAAATCAAACATACTGATGTATGTGGTCCAATGAATATTGAGGCTCGCGGCAGGTATCGTTATTTTCTCACCTTAACAGATTATTTGAGAAGATATGGGTATATCTACTTAATGAAACATAAGTTCAAAGAATTCAGAGTGAAGTGGAAAATCATCGTAACAAGAAAATAAAGTTTCTACGATCTGATCATGGAGGAGAATATTTGAGTTACAAGTTTGGTCTACATTTGAAACAATGCAGAATAGTTACGCAACTCATGCCACCAGGAACACCATAGTGTAATGGTGTGTCCGAACGTCGTAATCGTACCTTACTAGATATGGTGCGATCCATGGTGTCTCTTACTGATTTACCGCTATCGTTTTGGGGTTATGCTTTAGAGACGGCTGCATTCACGTTAAATAGGGCACCATCTAAATTAGTTGAGACGACTCCTTATCAACTATGGTTTGGCAAGAAACCAAAGTTGTCGTTTCTTAAAGTTTGGGGCTGCGATGCTTATGTGAAAAAGCTTCAACCTAATAAGCTCGAACCCAAGTCGGAGAAATGTGTCTTCATAGGATACCCAAAAGAAACAGTTGGGTACACCTTCTATCACAGATCCGAAGGCAAGACATTTGTTGCTAAGAATGGATCCTTTCTAGAGGAGTTTCTCTCAAAAGAAGTGAGTGGGAGGAAAGTAGAACTTGATGAGGTAACTGTACCTGCTCCCTTATTGGAAAGTAGTTCATCATAGAAACCGGTTCCTGTGACACCTGCACAAATTAGTGAGGAAGCTAATAATCATGATCATGAAACTTCAGATCAAGTTACTACCGAACCTCATAGGTCAACCAGAGTAAGATCCACACTAGAGTGGTACGGTAATCCTGTTCTGGCGGTCATGTTGCTAGACCATGACGAAGCTACGAACTATGAGGAAGCGATGATGAGCCCAGATTCCGCAAAATGGCTTGAGGCCATGAAATCTGAGATGGGATCCATGTATGAGAACAAAGTGTGGACTTTGGTTGACTTTCCCAATGATCGGCAAGCCATCGAGAATAAATGGATCTTCAAAAGAAGACAAACGCTGATGGTAATGTTCTACAAAGCTCGACTTGATGCGAAAGGTTTTCGACAAGTTCAAGGAGTTGACTACGATAAAACCTTCTCACCCGTAGCAATGCTTAAGTCCGTCCGAATCATGTTAGCTATTGCCTCATTTTATGATTATGAAATTTGGCAATGCTACCTCTTGAGCACTGCGTTGGTTTTCCCTTGAAGAGGAAAGGGTGATGCAGCAAAGTAGCATAAGTATTTCCCTCAGTTTTTGAGAACCAAGGTATCAATCCAGTAGGAGATCACGCTCAAGTCCCATGCACCTACACAAACAAATAAGAACCTCACAACCAATGCGATAAAGGGGTTGTCAAGCCCTTCATGGTCACTTACGAGAGTGAGATCTGATAGATATGATAAGATAAGATTTTTGGTATTTTTATGGTAAAGAGAAATAAAGATGCAAAGTAAAATAAACAGCAAAGGAAATAACTAAGTGTTGGAAGATTAATATGATGGAAGATAGACCCGGGGGGGATAGGTTTAACTAGTTGCTTCTCTCAAGAGCATAAGTATTACGGTGGGTAAACCAATTACTGTCGAGCAATTGATAGAATTGAGCATAGTTATGAGAATATCTAGGTATGATCATGTATATAGGCATCACGTGTGAGACAAGTAGACCGAAACGATTCTGCATCCACTACTATTACTCCACACATCGACTGCTATCCAGCATGCATCCAGAGTATTAAGTTCATAAGAACAGAGTAATGCTTTAAGGAAGATGACATGATGTAGAGGGATAAACTCATGCAATATGATATAAACCCCATCTTTTTATCCTCGATGGCAACAATACAATACGTGCCTTGCTGCCCCTACTATCAGTAGGAAACCGCAAGATTGAACCCAAAGCTAAGCACTTCTCCCATTGCAAGAAAGATCAATCTAGTAGGCCAAACAAAACTAATAATTCGAACAGACTTGCAAAGATAAACCAATCATACATAAAAGAATTCAGAGGAGAATCAAATATTGTTCATAGATATTCTGGATTATAAACCCACAATTCATCGGATCTCGACAAACACACCGCAAAAGAAGATTACATCAAATAGATCTCCAAGAAGATCGAGGAGAACTTTGTATTGAGATCCAAAGAGAGAGAAGAAGCCATCTAGCTATTGACTATGGACCCGTAGGTCTGAAGTAAACTACTCACACATCACCGGAGAGGCCATGGAGTTGATGTAGAGGCCCTCCGTGATCAATGCCCCCTTCGGCGGAGCTCCGGAAAAGGCCCCAAGATGGGATCTATCGGGTACAGAAGGTTGCTGCGGTGGAATTAGGTTTTCGTGCTGCTCCTAGATGTTTGGGGGTACGTGGATATATATAGGAGGAAGAAGTACGTCGGTGGAGCAACCGAGGGCCCACGACGGTAGAGGGCCCACCAAGGGGGGGGGGGAGGCGCCGCCCCCTGCCTCGTGGCTTCCTCTGTTGTTTCTTGACGCCCACTCCAAGTCTCCTAGATCACGTTTTTTGAGAAAATCACGTTCCCGAAGGTTTCATTCCGTTTGGACTCCGTTTGATATTCCTTTTTCTTCAAAACCCTAAAATAGGCAAAAAAAATGGGCTAGGCCTCCGGTTAGTAGGTTAGTCCCAAAAATGATATAAAAGTGTAAAATAAAGCCCATTGACATCCAAAATAGATAATATAATAGCATGGAGAAATCAAAAATTATAGATACATTGGAGACGTATCAAGCATCCCCAAGCTTAATCCCTGCGCGTCCTCGAGTAGGTAAATGATAAAAGAAGAATTTTTTTATGTGGAATGCTTTCTAACATATTTCTCAATGTAATTTTTATTTATTGTGGCGTGAATGTTTAGATCCGGAAGATTCAAGATAAAAGTTTAATATTGACATAAAAATAATAATACTTCAAGCATATTAACTAAGCAATTATGTCTTCTCAAAATAACATGGCAAAAGAAAGTTATCCCTACATAATCATATAGTCTGGCTATGCTCTATGTTCACCACACAAAATATTTAAATCATGCACAACCCCGATGACAAGCCAAGCAATTGTTTTATACTTTTGATGTTCTCAAACTTTTTCAATCTTCACGCAATATATGAGCATGAGCCATGGATATAGCACTATGGTGGAATAGAATGGTGGTTGTGGAGAAGACAAAAAGGGGGAAGATAGTCTCACATCAACTAGGAGTATCAACGGGCTATGGAGATGCCCATTAATAGATATCAATGTGAGTGAGTAGGGATTTCCATGCAACGGATGCACTAGAGCTATAAGTATATGAAATCTCAACAAAAGAAACTAAGTGGGTGTGCATCCAACTTGCTTGCTCACGAAGACCTAGGGAATTTTGAGGAATCCCATCATTGGAATATACAAGCTAAGTTCTATAATGAAAAATTCCCACTAGTATATGAAAGTGATATCATAGGAGACTCTCCATATGAAGAACATGGTACTACTTTGAAGCACAAGTGTGGAAAAAGGATACTAGCATTGTCCCTTCTCTCTTTTTCTCTCTTTTTTTTATCTGGGACTTCTTTCCTTTTTTTATTCTTTTTGGCCTCTTTTATTATTTTTATTTTTTTTCGTCCGGAGTCTCATCCCGACTTGTGGGGGAATCATAGTCTCCATCATCCTTTGCTCACTTTGGACAATGCTCTAATAATGATGATCATCACACTTTATTTACTTACAACTCAAGAATTGCAACTTAATATTTAGAACAAAATATGACTCTATGTGAATACCTCCAGCGGTGTACCGGGATGTGCAATGATGCATGAGTGACATGTATGAAGAATTATGAACAGTGGCTTTTCCACAAATGCGATGTCAACTACATGATCACGCAAGCGATATGACAATGATGAAGTGTGCCATAATGACGGAACGGTGGAAAGTTGCATGGCAATATATCTTGGAATGGCTATGGAAATGCCATAATAGGTAGGTATGGTGGCTATTTTGAGGAATGTATATGGTGGGTTTATGGTACCAGCGAAAGTTGCGCGATTCTAGAGAGACTAGGAATGGTGGAAGGGTGAGAGTGCGTATAATCCATGGACTCAACATTAGTCATAAAGAACTCACATACTTATTGCAAAAATCTATTAGTTATCAAAACAAAGTATTACGCGCATGCTCCTAGGGGATAGATTGGTAGGAAAAAACCATCTCTCGTCCCCGACCGCCACTCATCAGGAATACAATCAATAAATAAATCATGCTCCACCTTCATCATATAACGGTTCACCATACGTGCATGCTACGAGAATCACAAACTTCAACACAAGTATTTCTCAAATTCACAACTACTCAACTAGCATGACTCTAATATCACCATCTCCATATCTCAAAACAATTATCAAGTATCAAACTTCTCATAGTATTCAATGCACTTATATGAAAGTTATTATTATTATTGCCATGTTGTTCTAAAGGACTGTCAAAATAATATAATTGAAGCATGAGAGATCAATTATTTCTATAAAATAAAACCACCACCGTGCTCTAAAAGATATAATTGAAGCACTAGAGCAAAAACTATATAGCTCAAAAGATATAAGTGAAGCACATAGAGTATTCTAATAAATTTCAAATCATATGAGTCTCTCTCAAAAGGTGTGTACAGAAAGGATGATTGTGGTAAACTAAAAATCAAAGACTCAAATCATACAAGACGCTCCAAGCAAAACACATATAATGTGCTGAATAAAAATATAGCTCCAAGTAAAGTTACCGATAGACGAAGACGAAAGAGGGGATGCCTTCCGGGGCATCCCCAAGCTTAGGCTTTTTGGTGTCCTTGAATTTTACCTTGGGGTGCCATGGGCATCCCCAAGATTAGGCTCTTGCCACTCTTTGTTCCATAATCCATCAAATCTTTACCCAAAACTTAAAAACTTCACAACACAAAACTCAAAATAGAAAATCTCGTGAGCTCCATTAGCGAAAGAAAACAAAACACCACTTCAAGATACTTTAGTGAACTCATTATTTATTTATATTGGTATTAAACCTACTGTATTCCAACTTATCTATGGTTTATAAACTCTTTTACTAGCGATAGATTCATCAAAATAAGCAAACGACACACGAAAAACAGAATCTGTGAAAAACAGAACAGTCTGTAGTAATCTATAGCTAACACAAGTTATGGAACCCCAAAAATTCTAAAATAAATTTATAGATGTGAGGAATTTATCTATTAATCATATTCAAAAATAATTAACTAAATAGAACCTTCCAAATAAAAATGGAAGCGATTCTCGTGAGCGCTAAAGTTTCTTTTTTTTACAGCAAGATCCAAAAGACTTTCCCCAAGTCTTCCCAACGGTTCTATTTGGCACAAACACTAATTAAGAACAAAAAACACAACCAAAACAGAGGATAGATAAATTATTTATTACTAAACAGGATCAAAAAGCAAGGAATAAAAATAAAATTGGGTTGCCTCCCAACAAGCGTTGTCGTTTAATGCCCCTAGCTAGGCAAAAAAACGAAGATAGATCTAGGTATTGCCATATTTGGTAGGCAATCCATAATTGGCTCTCATAATAGATTAATATGGTAATTTAATTTTATTTCTAGGAAAGGGTTCCATGCCCTTCCTTAACGGAAATTGGAATTTAATATTGCCTTCCTTCATATCAATAATTGCACCAATCGTTCTAAGGAAAGGTCTACCAAGAATAAGGGACATGAAGGATTGCAATCTATATCAAAAACAATGAAATCTACGGGCAAATAGTTCCTATTTTCAACAATAAGAACATCATTAATTCTTCCCATAGGTTTCATAATAGTGGAATCCGCAAGGTGCAAGTTTAAAGAACAATCATCAAAATCACGGAAACCTAGCAAATCACACAAAGTTTTTGGAATCGTGGAAACTCTAGCACCCAAATCACACAAAGCATAACACTCATGATCTTAATTTTAATTTTTATTGTAGGTTCCCACTCATAATAAAGTTTTATAGGGATAGAAACTTCCAACTCAAGTTTTTCTTCATAAGATTGCATCAAAGCATCAACGATACGTTTAGTAAAAGCTTTATTTTGACTATAAGCATGAGGAGAATTTAGCACGGATTGCAACAAGGAAATACAATCCATCAAAGAGCAATTATCATAGTTAAATTCCTTGAAATCCAAAATAGTGGGTTCATTGATACTTAAAGTTTTGACCTCTTCAATCCCACTTTTAACAATTATTGCATCAAGATCTAAAAACTCCGAATTTTTTGAACGCCTTCTAGGTGAAGGTGGCTCATCTTCAGCCCCATCATTATCAAGATTCATATTGAAAAACAAAGATTTAATAGTAGACACATCAATAACTTTTAGATCTTCATCCTTATTATCATGAAAACCAGAAGAACACGCTTTCACAAAGCAATCTTTCTTAGCACGCATCCTAGCGGTTCTTTCTTTGCACTCACCAATTGAAGTTCTCATGGATTTGAGAGACTCATTCATATCATGCTTGGGTGGAATAGATCTAAGTTTCAAAGAATCAACATCAAGAGAAATTCTATCCACATTCCTAGCCAATTCATCAATCTTAACCAATTTTTCTTCAATCAAAGCATTGAAACTCTTTTGCGAAGTAATAAATTCTTTAATACTAGATTCAAAATCAGAGGGCAAATATTAAAATTTTCATAATAATTGTTGTAGGAATTACCATAATTATTAGAGGAATTACTAGGAAACGGCCTGGAATTGAAATTACCTCTATACGCGTTGTTACCAAAATTGTTCCTACCAAAAAAATTCACATTCATATATTCATTATTATTCTCAATCAAAGTAGACAAAGGCATATAATTAGGATCAGTAGGAGCACTCTTATTAGCAAACAATTTCATAAGTTCATCCATCTTTCCACTCAAAACATTAATCTCTTCAATTGCATGCACTTTTTTATTAGTAGATCTTTCGGTGTGCCATTGAGAATTGAAAGTGCGTTATATCGACTAGAGGGGGGGTGAATAGGCGATTTTTATGAAAGTCTTCAAAACGTGAGAGTTGTGAAGACAAACAGTGAAGATCATGCCTATTACTATGCAGCGGAAGTTAGATTACACTAGGCCAGCCATGGTCATGTATTCAATAGAGTGAAAGCGCAATGACAAACAGCTTCAGTGTAATAAGGATCAGGTAGGAAGAAGTTATGAAGCCGAACAGATCATACATTCATGTTGACAGACCTCGCCCAATCACTCTGGTAAGTCTTCAAGGTAGACTCCCAAACCTTCACAGACTTCGTTCACTGACAGTCCACAATTTCTCTTGGATGCTCAGAACGCGACGCCTAACCGTCTGGAGGATGCACAGTCCTCAAGTGTAATAAGTCTTCAAATCACACAGACACGAAGACTTAAGTGATGCCCAATTTACTCTGGCTCTGGGTGGTTAGGGCTTTTCTCCTCACTGGGAATTTTTCTTTCAAAGGCTTCAAGGTGGGTTGCTCTCAAACGACAAAAGCCGGGCACTGAAATATGAGCAGCCAACCGTTTATGGTTGTGGGGGGTGGACTATTTATAGCCACTTGGCAACCCGACCTGATCTGTCCGAAATGACCCTGGGTCACTAAGGAACTGACACGTGTACCAACGGTCGAATTTTGAACTCACACGGCAACTTTACTTGAGCTACAAGTAAAGCTGACTTGTCTGACTCTGGACAAGATTTTCTCTCAAAGTCTTCGCTCGAAGACATAGGATTTGAATTAGGCATCACTTCAGTCATTCTGACTGGTTCTCTTCGACCCCACTTAACAGTACGGTGGTTCCTATGACACAACATGAATGAAATAAAACTACGAAGGATCTAGGTCTTCGAGTTTCAAAAGCTTCATAGGGAGTCTTCTCATGTCATTGTCTTCAATATGAATATCTTCATAAACCACCATTGTCTTCAATGTCTTCATAAACCACCATTGTCTTCAATGTCTTCGTACATTTTTAGGGGTCATCTCTGGTAGTAAAACCGAATCAATGAGGGACTTCTACCTGTGTTTTCCTGCAATTCTCACAAACACATTAGTCCCTCAACTAGGTTTGTCGTCAATATTCTAAAACCAACTAGGGGTGGCACTAGATGCACTTAAAAGAATAATTAACCATAATATTATCTAGGAATTTAGCAGCTTCTCCTAAAGTGATTTCCATAAAAGTGCCTCCCGCGGCTGAACCTAAAAGATTTCTAGAAGCAAAATTCAATCCGGCATAAAAGTTTTGTGTAATCATCTAAAGATCCAAACCATGTGTAGGGCAATTACGTATCATTAATTTCATCCTCTCCCAAGATTGTGCAACATGTTCATGATCAAGTTGCTTGAAATTCATAATATTGTTTCTAAGAGAGACGATCTTAGCGGGAGGAAAATACTTAGAGATAAAAGCATCTTTGCACTTATTCCATGAATCAATACTATTTTTAGGCAAAGACGAAAACCAAGATTTAGCACTATCTCTAAGAGAAAACGGAAATAGCTTCAATTTAACAATATCATTGTCCACATCTTTCTTCTTTTGCATATCACACAAATCAACAAAGTTGTTTAGATGGGTCGCGGCATCTTCACTAGGAAGGCCGGCGAATTTATCTTTCATGACAAGATTCAACAAAGCAGCATTAATTTCACAAGATTCAGCATCGGTAAGAGGAGCAATCGGAGTGCTAAGAAAATCATTGTTGTTGGTATTGGCAAAGTCACATAATTTAGCATTATCTTGAGCCATCATGACAAGTAAGCAATACAACACACAAGCAAACATGAAACAGGCAAAAAAGGCAAATAGGGAAAGAGAAGGGGAACGGAGAGAGAGGGCGAATAAAACGGCAAGGGTGAAGTGGGGGAGAAGAAAACGAGAGGCAAATGGCAAATAATGTAACGCGAGGGATAAGAGTTTGTGATGGGTATTTGGTATGTTTTGACATGGTAATGGCGCCAGAAATGACTCGTTGTTGGGAGTCAAATCTTGACTTGGCTTGGCGCGAATCTCCCCGGCAACGGCGCCAGAAATCACTCTTGCTACCTCTTGATCAATGCGTTGGTTTTCCCTTGAAGAGGAAAGGGTGATGCAGCAAAGTAGCGTAAGTATTTCCCTCAATTTTTGAGAACCAAGGTATCCATCTAGTAGGAGATCAGGCTCAAGTCCCCCGCACCTACACAAACAAATAAGAACCTCGCAACCAATGCGATAAAGGGGTTGTCAGGCCCTTCACGGTAACTTATGAGAGTGAGATCTGATAGATATGATAAGATAATATTTTTGGTATTTTTATGATAAAGAGAAATAAAGATGCAAAGTAAAATAAATGGCAAAGGAAATAACTAAGTGTTGGAAGATTAATATGATGGAAGATAGACCCGGGGGCCATAGGTTTCACTAGTGTCTTCTCTCAAGAGCATAAGTATTATGGTGGGTAAATGAATTACTGTCGAGCAATTTATAGAATTGAGCATAGTTATGAGAATATCTAGGTATGATCATGTATATAGGAATCATGTCCGAGACAAGTAGACCGAAACCATTCTGCATCTACTACTATTACTCCACACATTGACCGATATCCAGCATGCATCTAGAGTATTAAGTTCATAAGAACAGAGTAATGCTTTAAGGAAGATGACATGATGTAGAGGGATAAAATCATGCAATATGATATAAACCCCATCTTTTTATCCTCGATGGCAACAATACAATACGTGCCTTGCTGCCCCTGCTGTCACTCGGAAATGACACCGCAAGATTGAACCCAAAGCTAAGCACTACCCCCATTGCAAGAAAGATCAATCTAGTAGGCCAAACCAAACTGATAATTCAAAGAGACTTGCAAAGATAAACCAATCATACATAAAATAATTCATAGGAGAATCAAATATTGTTCATAGATAATCTGGATCATAAACCCACAATTCATCGGATCTCGACAAACACACCGGAAAAGAAGATTACATCGAATAGATTTCCAAAAAGATCAAGGAGAACTTTGTATTGATATCCAAAGAGAGAGAAGAAGCCATCTAGCTAATAACTACGGACCCGTAGGTCTGAAGTAAACTACTCACACATCACCGGAGAGGCCATGGAGTTGATGTAGAGGCCCTCCGTGATCAATGCCCCCTCCGGCGGAGCTCCGGAAAAGGCCCCAAGATGGGATCTCTTGGGTACAGAAGGTTGCGGCGGTGGAATTAGGTTTCGTGGTGCTCCTGGATGTTTTGGGGGTACGTGGATATATATAGGAGGAAGAAGTACGTCGGTGGAGCAACGGAGGGCCCATGAGGGTGGAGGGTGCACTCAGGGGGGGTAGGCGCGCCCCCTGCCTCGTGGCTTCCTCCATTGTTTCTTGACGCTCCCGAAGGTTTCATTCCGTTTGGACTCCATTTGATATTCCTTTTCTTCGAAACTCTAAAATAGGCAAAAAAAACATCAATTTGGGTTGGGCCTCCAGTTAGTAGGTTAGTCCCAAAAATGATATAAAAGTGTAAAATAAAGCCCATTGACATCCAAAATAGATAATATAATAGCATGGAGGCGGAATAAAAAATTATAGATACGTTGGAGACGTATCAGGCAAATGGATGTAAAGACTGCATTCCTGAATGGATTTCTGGAAGAAAAGTTGTATATGATGCAACCTGAAGTTTCTATCGATCGAAAAGGTACTAACAAAGTGTGCAAGCTCCAGCGATCCATTTATGGACTGGTGCAAGCTTCTCGGAGTTGGAATAAACGCTTTTATAGTGTGATCAAAGCATATGGTCTTATACAAACTTTTGGAGAAGCCTGTATTTACAAGAAAGTGAGTGGAAGCTCTGTAGCCTTTCTAATGTTATATCTTGATGACATATTGTTGATTGGAAATGATATAGAATTTCTGGATAGCACAAAAGGATACTTGAATAAGAGTTTTTCAATGAAGGACCTCAGTGAAGCTTCTTACATATTGGGCATCAAGATCTATAGAGATAGATCAAGACGCTTAATAGGACTTTCACAAAGCACATACCTTGACAAAGTTTTGAAGAAGTTCAAAATGGATTAGGCAAAGAAAGGGTTCTTGCATGTATTACAAGGTGTGAAGTTGAGTAAGACTCAATGCCCAAGAACTGCAAAAGATAGAGAGAAAATGAAAGATGTTCCCTATGGTTCAGCCATAGGCTCTATCATGTATGCAATGCTGTGTACCAGACCTGATGTGTGCCTTGCTATTAGTTTAGCAGGGAGGTACAAAAGTAATCCAGGAGTGGATCACTGGACAGTGGTCAAGAACATCCTGAAGTACCTGAAAAGGACTAAGGATATGAATCTCGTTTATGGAGGTGACAAAGACCTCATCGTAAATGGTTATGTTGATGAAAGCTTTGACACTGACCCGGACGATTTTAAATTGCAAACCAGATACGTGTTTATATTGAACGGTGGAGCTGTCGGTTGGAGCAGTTCTAAACAGAGCGTCGTGGCGGGATCTACATGTGAAGCGGAGTACATTGTTGCTTCGGAAGCAGCAAATGAAGTAGTCTGGATGAAGGAGTTCATATCCGATCTAGGTGTCATACCTAGTGCATCGGGTCCAATGAAAATCTTTTGTGACAATACTGGTGCAATTTCCTTGGCAAAGGAATCCATATTTCACAAGAGAACCAAGCACATCAAGAGATGCTTCAACTCCATCCGTGATCAAGTCCAGGTGGGAGACATAGAGATTTGCAAGATACATATGGATCTGAATGTTGCAGACCCGTTGACTAAGCCTCTTCCATGAGCAAAACATGATCAGCACCAAGGCTCCATGGGTGTTAGAATCATTACTGTGTAATCCAGATTATTGAATCTAGTGCAAGTGGGAGACTGAAGGAAATATGCCCTAGAGGCAATAATAAAGTTATTATTTATTTCCTTATATCATGATAAATGTTTATTATTCATGCTACATGATACATGTGTGAATACATAGACAAACAGAGTGTCACTAGTATGCCTCTACTTGACTAGCTCGTTGATCAAAGATGGTTATGTTTCCTAGCCATAGAGATGAGTTGTCATTTGATTAACGGGATCACATCATTAGGAGAATAATGTGATTGACTTGACCCATTCCGTTAGCTTAGCACTTCATCGTTTAGTATGTTGCTATTGCTTTCTTCATGACTTATACATGTTCCTATGACTATGAGATTATGCAACCCCCGTTTACCGGAGGAACACTTTGTGTGCTACCAAACGTCACAACATAACTGGGTGATTATAAAGGTGCTCTACAGGTGTCTCCGAAGGTACTTGTTGAGTTGGCGTATTTCGAGATTAGGACTTGTCAGTTCGATTGTTGGAGAGGTATCTCTGAGCCCACTCGGTAATGCAAATCACTATAAGCCTTGCAAGCATTGTAACTAATGAGTTAGTTGCGGGATGATTTATTATGGAACGAGTAAAGAGACTTACCAGTATCGAGATTGAACTAGGTATTGAGATACCGACGATCGAATCTCGGGCAAGTAACATACCGATGACAAAGGGAACAACGTATGTTGTTATGCGGTTTAACCGATAAAGATTTTCGTAGAATATGTGGGAGCCAATATGAGCATCCAAGTTACGCTATTGGTTATTGACCGGAGACGTGTCTCAGTCATGTCTACATAGTTCTCAAAACCGTAGGGTCCGCACACTTAAAGTTCGGTGACGATCTGTATTATGAGTTTTTGTGTTTTGATGTACCGAAGGTAGTTTGGAGTCCCGGATATGATCACAGACATGACGAGGAGTCTCGAAATGGTCGAGACGTAAAGATCGATATATTGGATGACTATTTTCAGACACCGGAAAGGTTCCGGAAGGTTTCGGACATATACCGGAGTACCGGGGGGTTACCGGAACCCCCCGGGGGGCTTAATGGGCCTACATGGGCCTTAGTGGAAATAGAGGACAGCAAGGGGAGTGTGGGGCGCGCCCCCCAAGGCCCAAACAGAATTGGTTTAGGGCAAGGGGCGGCCCCCTCTTTCCTTCTCCTCCTCTCCCTTTCCTCCCCCCTCTCCTACTCCTACTAGGAAAAGGAGGAGTCCTACTCCTAGTGGGAGTAGGACTCCCCTCTTGGCGCGCCTCTCCCTGGCCGGCCGCCTCCTCCCCTTGCTCCTTTATATACGGGGTAGGGGGCACCCCATAGACACAACAATTGATCATTGATCTCTTAGTCGTGTGCGGTGCCCCCTCCACCATAATCCACCTCGATCATATTGTAGCGGTGCTTAGGCGAAGCGCTGCGTCGGTAGCATCATCATCACCGTCACCATGCCGTCGTGCTGACGAAACACTCATGTGAAGCTTTTCTGGATCGGAGCTCGCAGGACGTCATCGAGTTGAACGTGTGTAGAACTCGGAGCTGTCGTACGTTCGGTACTTGGATCGGTTGGATCGTGAAGATGTACGACTACAACAACCGCGTTGTGCTAACACTTCCGCATTCGGTCTACGAGGGTACATAGACACACTCTCCCCTCTTATTGCGTTCCCAAACACGAAGACCCTCAAGTTTCTTATGTCAATGATAGACAGAAAGTTGATATTTCGACCTCGCTGAAGGAAAATTTCACCCTACCGCTAGAGGAGGATCCGGATAAGCCAGTTATAGAGCCATTGGTCAAGGCTCATCCTCTTAAGAAGATGGCAGATCCATTCAGGAGGTGGACGAATAAGTTGAAATCAACGTATGTCAACAAAGGGAAGACTCCAGAATTCATCGAACGATTTGAGAAGATAAGAGATCACTGGCCCGCATTTGTGGCCTACAAGACATCGGACAGGAGTAAGAAGATGTCAGAGACAAATAAGAACAATGCTGCAGAGAAGAAGGTTCACCATCGCACTGGGTCAGGTGGCTACCTCAAAGCCCGGCCGTTGTGGGACAAAGCTGACAATGACCTGATTGCTAATGGGGTCAAACCAGAGACATTGAACTGGCCAGACCGTTCAAGGACATGGTTCTTCGGGGTTGGGGGAATATTGGACCATGAAACAGGGAAGTGCGTTTGGACGAACGAGCAACTTGCAACACCCATCAAGAAGCTTCAGAAGTGTATCGCCGTAGTGCACCAAGGGAAGTTCGTTCCCGACATAGAGAATGATGAGCTGACCGAGGACCTCAGAAATCCTGAGCACCTTGGACGAACAGGAGGCACGCCAGGCTCCGTTGCGTGGAAGGTTGGGTTTCCTAGCGCAGGCGGTTACAAAACCCGGGAGAGGAAGAGGAAACTAGAGCAGAGCGAAATGCAGAAGCTGAATGCAAGAGTACAAAAGCTAGAAGAACAAGTTGAGAGCCAGCGAGCTGCTGGAGCTACCCCAGAAGCTACCCCCCCATCTCAACGGAGAAGCAGCGTGGCTTCCACCGAACTCGTTCAGCAGTGTGACTTCACAGCTCGTAGCTACCCCGTGGATGCTATCACGGAGGCTCAACATTGCCAGCTTATGACGCAATGGCAGAACCTCAAAGTCAAGGCGGCTGTCGGCTCTGTTGCACCTCCTCAACCCAACGAAACTTTTCACTGCCATTCGATTTCACATGGCTATGCTGTTATGATGGGGGATGAAGTAACAGACGGATATGAGGAGCTCGAGCTTGACCACCCTACAGGTGAAGGGGAGACTTAGCTGGGTCTTGCTTTGAAGACTCCATGTCCATGGCGGAAGGAGCACATCAAGCTTTCGAACTGGATGCCTCCGCCTCCGCCTCCGCCTCCTCCTCCGGCGAGAGATCAGGGCACTTCACCTCCTTCTCCAGCGCGTGAGGCCAGCACTCCGCCTCCATCTCCGGCTGCTCCGGCGCGTCCGAGCAGTCCGCCTCCATCTCCGGCTGCTCCGGCGCGTCCGAGCAGTCCGCCTCCTCCTCCGCCTCGTCACAAACGACGGAAGACAGATGTTGCTGCTCCGGCGCGTCTGAGCACTCCTCGTCCTTCTCCGCCTCGTAAGCAATGATGGAAGAGAGACGCCGCCGCTCCGGCGGCTAGCAGTATAGCCAAAGGTGTGAGGCAATACAGATACGGTCCATCTCTCAAGCCTCTTGAGAAGTTACCATACGACAGGACCGTGGAGGAAAACACGGAGGTCACTGAAGCCCAAGTGAGGGAATTTTTTGCAAAGAAACCTCCACCTCCGAAGGATAGATCCGGTGAAAGCGAAGCACACTATCGATGCCCTGAAGCGCCCACCACCGCCTTCGCCGGATGACAACCATGTCTGTTTTCTTAAAAAGACATTGGAAGATGCGCGCCGGTCGGGAACTACTTCAAGTGATAAAAGGTTAGCAGAACAAATAAGTGGGAAAAAATTCCCCAGCTCAAGGTGTCTAGCGATATCGTCGCAAATCTGCCGGGGATGGTGCCCGACACTAATCCTGGTGATTACCTGGGCGATTATATACATTTTGATACAATGGAGGTGAACCAATTCAGACACCAGTATGGGAAGCCTCTCGTCAAAGATGGAAGTCTTCCTCTAACAACGATGATGCGAAGATTCCATCAATGGTACATGAAAACCTGCAGCAAGTCTGGGAAGGAGGTGAGGGAGTCCTGGATTAGGGGGTCTCCGGACAGCCGGACTATCTACATTGGCCGGACTGTTAGACTATGAAGATACAAGATTGAAGACTTCGTCTCGTGTCCGGATGGGACTCTACTTGGCGTGGAAGGCAAGCTAGGCAATACGAATATGGATATCTGTTCCTTTGTAACCAACCTTGTGTAACCCTAACCCTCTTCGGTGTCTATATAAACCGAAGGGTTTTAGTCTGTAGAAGACAACAACCACAACATACAATCAGACCATAGACTAGCTTCTAGGGTTTAGCCTCTCTGATCTCGTGGTAGATCTACTCTTGTACTACCCATATCATCAATATTAATCAAGCAGGACGTAGGGTTTTACCTCCATCAAGAGGGCCCGAACCTGGGTAAAACATTGCGTCCCCCGCCACCTGTTACCATCCGGCCTAGACGCACAGTTCGGGACCCCCTACCAGAGATCCGCCGGTTTTGACACTGACATTGGTGCTTTCATTGAGAGTTCCTCTGTGTCGTCACCTTTAGGCCCGATGGCTCCTCCGATCATCAACAACGATGCGGTCCAGGGTGAGACCTTTCTCCCCGGACAAATCTTCGTGTTCGGCAGATTTGCACTGTAGACTAATTCGCTTGGCCATCTGGAGCAGATTGAAAGCTACGCCCCTGGCCATTAGGTCGAATTTGGAAGTTTGAACTACACGATTGACATCCGTGGAGACTTCATCTTCGACGGATTCGAGCCACAGCCGGGCGCGCCGAACTGTCACGATGGGTATGACCTAGCTCTGCCGCCGAACAGTACCCCAGAAGCCGCGCCCGCATCAGCTCCGACCCTTAGCTCGGAGCGAACTGCGCCAATCAAGGACAGGTGGCTAGACACCGCCTCAGGGGCTGCAGTCTCAACGACGATCGAGCCGAACACCAGCCTAATCCTCTGCGCAGCCCGTGACTCCAAGGTGCCGGACTCTTTTCCGGACTCCGAACCGTCCGCGCCCCTGCCAATCGAATCTGATTGGGCGTCGATCATGGAATTCACCGCCGCGGATATCTTTCAGCACTCGCCCTTCGGCGATATTCTGAATTTACTAAGGTCTCTCTCTTTGTCAGGAGAGCCCTGGCCGGACTATGGCCAGCAGGATTGGGATGCGGACGACGAAGAAATTCGATGCCCACCCACCACCCACTTCGTAGCTATAGTCTATGATTTAACCGACATGCTCGACTTCGACTTCGAAGACATCGACGGTATGGACGACGATGTAGGAGACGAACATGAACCAACGCCAATAGGGCACTGGAAAGCCACCTCGTCATATGACATATACATGGTGGATACACCCAAAGAAGGTAATGGCGACGAGATAGCGGAGGATGACCCCTCCAAGAAGCAACCCAAGTGCCGACGTCAGCAGCGCCGCTCTAAGTCCCGCCAAAGCAAAAGTGGTGATACCGGCACAGGAGATAATAACACTCCGAATAGTGCCGAAGACAACAACAATCCCCTCCAGCTAGATTTAGAGCAGGAGGATGGAGGAGCCAGCCCTCCTGAGAGAGCGGCAGACGGAGAGGAGAAGGATGACAATTAAATGCCCCCCTCCGAAGACGAGGCAAGCCTCGGCGACGATGAATTCGACGTTCCAGAGGTTCCCGTCGAACAAGAGTGCTTCAAGCGCCGGCTTATGGCCACGACAAATAGCTTGAAGAAAAAGCAGCAGCAGCTTCAAGCTGATCAAGATCTGCTAGCTGACAGATGGACTGAAGTCCTCGCGGTCGAGGAATATAAACTCGAGCGCCCCTCCAAGAATTACCCAAAGTGTAGGTTACTACCCCGACTGGAGGAAGAAGCGTATGATACGGCTGATCGGCCACCTCGTGGCCGCGATAGAGAGGCATTCCAGCCAAAAACTCAGCCACCACCACGATGCCATTCAAATAAAAAGGCATGGGGAGATATGCCAGACCTGCGAGACATATTGGAGGACAAAGAAAAGCATGCAAGATCGATCTACGGATCACGAGGGCACACCACTCTGCAAGATGATAAATGTCACGCCGGATACAGTAAAAGCAAATCCGGCCGGGCCGAACACAGCGGGCAAGACCCATTCGAGCTGTGTCGCGATATAGCCCAATACAGAGGCACCGCACACCCCTTATGCTTCACAGACGAAGTAATGGATCATCAATTCCCAGAAGGTTTCAAACCTGTAAATATTGAATGATACGACGGCACAACAAATCCCGCAGTATGGATCGAGGATTTCCTCCTCCACATCCACATGGCCCACGGTGATGACTAACACGCCATCAAATACCTCCCACTAAAGCTCAAAGGACCAGCACGGCATTGGCTTAACAGCTTGGCAGCGGACTCCATTACCTGTTGGGAAGATCTGGAAGCCGCATTCCTCGACAACTTTCAGGGCACTTATGTGCGACCACCAGACGCCGATGACTTGAGCCACATAATTCAGTAGCCAGAAGAGTCGGCCAGGTAATTCTGGACTCGGTTCCTTACAAAGAAAAATCAAGTCGTCGACTGTCCGGATGCAGAGGCCTTAGCGGCTTTCAAACACAACATCCGAGACGAATGGCTAGACCGGCACCTTGGTCAGGAAAAGCCGAAATCTATGGCACCTCTCACGACGCTCATGACCCGCTTTTGTGCGGGAGAAGACAGCTGGCTGGCTCGCAGTAATAACATATCAAAGAACCATGGTACCTCGGATACCAAGGACGGCAATAGCAGGTCACGTCGCAACAAACATAAGCGCCGCATTAATAGCGAAAATACCGAGGATACGGCAGTCAATGCCGGATTCAAAGGCTCTAAACCCGGTCAGCGGAAAAAGCCATTCAAACAAAGTACGCCAGGTCCGTCCAGCTTGGACCGTATACTCGATCGCTCGTGTCAAATACACGGCACCCCAGACAAGCCAGCCAATCACACCAACAGGGATTGTTGGGTGTTCAAGCAGGCCGGCAATTTAATTGCCGAAAACAAGGACAAGGGGCCGCATAGCGATGACGAGGAGGAGCCCCAGCAGCCACATACCGGAGGACAGAAGAGGTTTCCCCCGCAAGTGCGGACGGTGAACCTGAGATACGCAACCCACATCCCCAAGAGGGAGCGGAAGCGTGCGCTCGGGGACGTATATGCGTTGGAGCCAATCGCCCCAAAGTTCAACCCTTGGTCCTCCTGTCCGATCACCTTCGATCGCAGGGACCACCCCACTAGTATCCGTCATGGCGGATTCGCCGCACTAGTCCTAGACCCAATCATTGACGGATTTCACCTCACTCGAGTCCTTATGGATGGCGGCAGCAGCCTGAACCTGCTCTATCAAGAAACAGTGCGCAAAATGGGTATAGACCCCTCAAGGATCAAACCCACAAAAACGACCTTAAAAGGCATCATTCCAGGTGTAGAGGCCCATTGCACAGGCTCAGTTACACTGGAAGTGGTCTTCGGATCCCCGGATAACTTCCGAAGCGAAGAGTTAATCTTCGATATAGGCCCATTCCACAGTGGTTATCACGCGCTGCTCGGGCAAACTGCATTTGCTAGATTCAATGCGGTACCGCATTATGCATACCTCAAGCTCAAGATGCGAGGACCTCGCGGAGTTATTACAGTCAATGGAAACACAGAGCGCTCTCTCCGAACAGAGGAGCACATCGCGGCCCTCGCAGCAGAAGCGCAAAGCAGCCTCTCAAGGCAATCAACCAGTTCGGCGCTTCAAAGCCCGGACACCTTCAAGCACGCTCAAAGCAATCGGCAAATAGACCGCCTGGCGTGATCTGAGCTCGCATAGCAATACGGTGGCCACCCCAATCCCATACCAACGGCGAAACTCGTGCCACGCGTACATAATTACGCATTAAAAATACCATGGGCACAGGTGGGGAGGGGGCACAACTGCGGCACGCCCCATGATGCGGCTTAAACCGCACTATGGGCTTCTCGTTTGGTTATTTTTCTTTTTTTTGAGGACCTTAATCTCTGGAAACACTGTCCGACAGCACTATTGCCGAACACATGATGCAGCAACCAAGGAGGCAGATAACTACGTCATACCATGGAATTCCCAGGTGGATTACAGTAACGAGCGAAATATTCGATTTAATATCATTCCTCAGCTTGCCCTTGGAAGGGACATAGTCCTACTCTTTGGCTATCACACTATATGTATCACTCTGCTTTAATGCAATTTTTTGAATGAACAATGCATGGCATTACGACTATTATTGCATTCTTGTTATATATATCTATGTGTTCATTAATGACGCCTTGCAACCGTACACTTTGGTACAACCAATACACCAGGGGCTTACGTACCCCACAATACGGTGTGAAAAGTCCGAACACTTTCACAAGTGTGGCACCCCGAATTTATAGCATTATATGCACCGGCTCCGAATCATGTCTTTGGTTAAATGTTGGGTTTGCCCGGATCCTATGTTTTGGTACCTTACGTTCCGCTCTATGGGCTAAGGTAGCTCTAGGAGAACTACTGCGATTGTGCCCCGGTTCTGCTGGGTTCAGCACCTTAGTAGAGAAAGCTAAAACTGACTGTCATGATAAGGCGAGAGACTGGTCGCTGTTCGGCGAGGTTTTCGAGTCCCTAAAGACTTATGCCGCTTAGAGCGAGGGGTCGGCCCTGTCTGGCTTAAAGGCGTGTATCGCGCCCCAAATTCGGCCTTCCGAATACCAGGTGCTTCGCTGAAATTTAAAATTATAGAATTCTATGGCTAAGTCAGAGTGATAAAGCATTATTAGTCTGGTTGCCTTATTCACTGTGCTGAGCACCTCCCTCGAAGGACCCAAACATGGGAACAAGAGTGCTCAGGTTTATCCCGAACACCCCAGCACTCGTGGCATGGGGAAAGAAGCCGAGGACTAGCCATCTCTCAGGTTGGATAAATAGCCAAACAGAAGGTAATATTTTAAATTCAAACAAGTGTTGCATAGAGCATATGAAACAAGTTTTCATAAATATAGGATAAAACGAGCAAGTCTCACTCAAATATTACATCTTTTGAACACTCGTCCGCTATGAGACGGGCACCCGGCAGAACACCCTCGTAGTACATCTCGGGGTGGCGGTGCTCCTTGCCCTCCAGCGACCCTCCTTGATCAGCTTCATGGCGTCTAGCTTGACCCATTGCAATTTCACACGGGCGAAAGCCCGTCATGCACCTTCAATGCAGACAGATCGCTTGACGACCTCCAGCCGCGGGCAGGCATCCACAAGCCGCCTCACCTTCGGAAGGGCGTCGCCAGGCCACAGCCGGACTATAAAGCTCTTCATGGCCCGATCGGCCGCCTTATGTAGCTCGACCATCTTCTTCAGCTGGTCGCTCATTGGCACCGGGAGTTCGGCCTTAGCATACTGAGACCAGAACAGCTTCTCCGTTGAGCTTCCATCCTCGGCCTGGTAAAATTGTGCGGCATCGGACACGCTGCGAGGGAAATCTGCGAATGCTCCTGGAGAGCTCCGGATTCGGGTAAGTAATCGGTAATTTACTTTTACATGTTTGCTTTGCATATAGAAAGCCTTACCCGCCGCTATCTTCTTCATCGCGTCGATCTCCTGGAGGGCCTTTTGGGCTTCGGCCTTGCCACTTTTTGCGCTCACGAGGGTCGCGGCAAGCTCAGACTCCCGCGTCTTTGAGTCAAGCTCCAACGCCTCGTGCTTCGCCACGAGAGCCTGGAGCTCTTGCTGCACCTCGCCCACCCGAGCCTCGTGCTTCTCTCGCTCGGTGCGCTCCTTGGCTTCTTTATCTTCGGCCTTGGTTAGCACTTGCTTTAGGGTCGCCACCTCGGTCGTGACCCCTGGCAAATATACGAGGATCCTGTCATTTTGCAATCGCGTCTTCTTTTATATGTACATATCTATAGACAGGGTATTACTTACCCTTGTTCTCCTCGAGCTGCCTCTTGACAAGGCCGAGCTCTTTCCTGGACCCCTCGAGGTCCTGCTTCAGTACGACGACCTCCGCAGTCAGTGCGGCGGACGCCAGCAGCGAAGCCTGCATATGCATATTGACATACTTATATTAGACTCCTGCGATATTATTTGATCCTATGTTCGGCTTTTCTTTGTGAACACCGAACAAAGCATCAGGGGCTACTGTCTATGCGGTAATATTTCTACTACATTTTAAAACACTTACCTTGAAGCCTATTAGAAGGCTGGCACAGGCTTCAGTCAACCCGCTCTTGGCGGACTGAACCTTCTGGACCACCGCACTCATAACAGTACGGTGCTCCTCGTCGATGGAAGCGCTGCGAAGCACTTCTAGCAGATTGTCTGGCGCCTCTGGATGGACAGCGGTCACCGGCATAGGCGTCTTGCCCCTCTTAGAAGGAGGCCGCCTGCCCGAGCCTGGAACCGCTGGAGGTTCCGGCGCGGTGTTCGGCTGAGGGCCGAACTCGGAGCTCTCAGGGGCCTCATCCCCTCGGCTCCCGGAGTCTGGAAGGTCGCCTTGAGGCGCCTCTGGGACTGTCTCCCCTCGATTCGGTGCCTCTTGAGACAATACCTCGGCGTCGTTGGCAGGATGAGGGGAGGTGGCGGTCAGGACTGGATCGCTATCCATGTCTGACGAGCCTAGGGAGCCGTCCGATGATACATCGATACTGGCTCGTGGTGGCCTGCATAATTATGTTCGGCGTTAGGGAAAGCAGTGCGACAAAGGAATGCTATGAGTTACTCTGGTATCCGAATACTTACGATCTCCCCGCGGGCTTGGCCTTGGGCAACCACTCGTCTTCGCCTTCGTCGGTGGCGGTGGAACTGTCCGGAACGAGAGTCCTTCCCTTCTTGGACCCTTCGGCCCTCCCTAGTTGGGGCGGCCTTCCTTTTCTTCTCTCCCCCAGCCGGGGGGGGGGGGAGCATCTTCTTCTTCTTCCTCGTCTTCGGGGGAGGAGTGCGCCGCAGAGTCATCGGACGGTGAGTCCGACGACGCCTGGCGTCGGGAACTCTTTCGGGTTCCCCTGGCCTTCTTGGTCTTCTCCAGCACCGTATAAGGGGCCACAGTCAGCATCTTCGCCAGAAGAGCGTCTACTGGGCCTTCGGGCAAGGGAGCCAGACAGTCGATCTGTCCGGCCGTCTCCTGCCAGTCCTGTCAAAGGTACGGGAGTTTAGATCCCGCATGGAGTCAATCTATAAAAACTAATTATCATGTGAAAGGTAAAGCAGCTTACCGCACTGGCTTGGCGCTTCCCGCTGAATCCACGATCCTCAGTAATGGGAGGGGGGACCTCGGCGCTTTTTAACAGCACCCTCCAGGCATCTTCGCGAGTTGTGTCAAAGAGCCTGTTCAGAGTTCAGTGTTGTGCCGGGTCGAACTCCCACAAGTTGAACTTCCGCTGTTGGCACGGGAGGATCCGGTGGTGGAGCATGACCTGGACCACGTTGACAAGTTTGAGCTTCTTGTTCACCATGTTTAGAATACATGTTTGGAGTCCGGTCAGCTCCCTCGAACTACCCCAGGACAGGCCCTTCTCTTTCCAGGAGGTGAGCCACGTGGGGATGCCAGATCGGAACTCGGGGGCCGCTGCCCAAGCAGGGTCGCGCGGCTCGGTGATTTAGAACCACCCCGATTGCCACCCCTTTATGGTTTCCACAAAGGAGCCCTCGAGCCATGTTACGTTGGGCATCTTGCCCACCATGGTGCCTCCGCACTCCGCCTGGCGGCCGCCCACAACCTTCGGCTTGACGTTGAAGGTCTTCAACCATAAGCCGAAGTGGGGCTTGATGCGGAAGAAGTCCTCGCACACGACGATAAACGCCGAGATGTTGAGGATGAAGTTCGGGGCCAGATCATGGAAATCCAGGCCGTAATAGAACATGATCCCCCGGATGAATGGGTGGAGAGGGAATCCCTGTCCGCGGAGGAAATGGGTGAGGAACACTATCCTCTCATGGGGCCTGGGGGTGGGGATGAGCTGCCCCTCATCTAGGAGCCGGTGTGCGATGTCGTCGGGCAGGTATCCAGCTCTCCTCGGCTTCTTGATGTCTCCCTCCGTGATGGAGGAGACCATCCACCTGCCTCCTGCTCCGGACATGGTTGGAGAAGGTTGAGGTGGGAAGTGCGTACTTGGGCGCTAGAGCTCGAGTGTGCGGAAATGGATGAGCAAAGGAGGATGAAGGCGTGGATAGAAAGGTGAATCCTTATCCCCTTATATGGGTGGACGAAACCAAGCGTCCCCACTTGCCTGATAAAACTCGCTTATCCCCCAAGCACCGTAATCGATGGCGCGGTTGGGTTACCCATGCCCGTATTGATGAGAATCCCGTAATAAGGGGACACGATCTCTGCTTTGACAAGACGTGTCGAAAAACTGCCTCGCGTTATGTGTGGGGCTAGTTAAAGGAAACGGTTCGAATAATCACCGGGCCATGAGATAACGTCATGGTGCCAAAACAAGTCAGCAAATTAGATTTGCGAAAATATTATTCTCTCTACGGTGGTATGTGGAACTTATTTTGCAGGGTCGGACACTATCCTCGTATTCAAATTCTTCTGTGATGTATTCGGAGAAGGAACCCACCTTGCAATGCCGAAGACAATACTGCACGCCGGACTCATCGACATTGAAGCTTGGTTCAGGGGCTACTGAGGGAGTCCTGGATTAGGGGGTCTCCGGACAGCCGGACTATCTCCATTGGCCGGACTGTTAGACTATGAAGATACAAGATTGAAGACTTCATCTCGTGTCCGGATGGGACTCTACTTGGCGTGGAAGGCAAGCTAGGCAATACGAATATGGATATCTCTTCCTTTGTAACCGACCTTGTGTAACCCTAACCCTCTCCGGTGTCTATATAAACCGAAGGGTTTTAGTCCGTAGAAGACAACAACCACAACATACAATCAGACCATAGGCTAGCTTCTAGGGTTTAGCCTCTCCGATCTCGTGGTAGATCTACTCTTGTACTACCCATATCATCAATATTAATAAAGAAGGACGTAGGGTTTTACCTCCATCAAGAGGGCCCGAACCTGGGTAAAACATTGTGTCCCCTGCATCCTATTACCATCCGGCCTAGACGCACAGTTCGGGACCCCCTACCCGAGATCCGCCGGTTTTGACACCGACAGGAGGCTTTGTCAATGAGAATTAGAGAGGGCCACGACTTCATTGGACAAGATCGGTTAACTGTTGATTTTGACAAGTTTTTCCAGTTCTACAATCAAAAGGCACTCGAAAAATTATTAGTGGCTTGCTACCATCTGTAAGTACTACTTTCTATAATTAAGTCTCTATATATAGCTCAGCTCTTTCATTGCATGTATATATAATTATCCTCACTATATTATGCAGATTGAAGATCGCCATATGCAAAAAAGCACAAATCTATGACATTGGGTTCATTAACCCAAATGTCATACATGAATGGACGGTTAGAAAGAATATCACAGAAACCGAGGACAACTTGCTACAATCATTTCTCAAAAATCAAAGCAAAGATAAAATACTCTTTCCTTACAATTAATTTCAAGTGAGTGTTACTGGCTTGTGCATATCTGGTTTCCCTTATTACTCGAGGTTATAGTAATGTAACTGATAAGTTGTGCATGCATGCGGAGCTTCCACTTTATTCTCCTAGAGATTAAGCTTGAGCCGTGAGTAGTAATTGTCTTAGACTCGAGACGAAAAGATACCGAGGACTATGCGGAAATTACTCGAATGCTCCATAAGTAAGTTCAATCGATCATTATCGTACCATATCAACAACTTTGTTCATTTCCCGATATCAAGTAATTATTTTCTTTGTCTGGCAGGGTTTGGAAAGAGTTCACCACAATTTCTCTGGGACTGCCGACCGAGCTATGATTTTTAAACACCCGAGCATAAGTACTACTACCTAGTTTCGCGCATCTCCCATTGATTCTAGCTAGTTTCATCAATACCATTTATCATGCTTGTTTATCAGTTTGATTGACCTCTATTTCTCGTAAAGTGCTTGTGGCAGGAAGCCGAGAATGATTTCTGTGGATACTACGTTTGTGAGTTCATCTACAATGCGACAACCTCTAATAAGCGGGGCTACTCTGAAAAACAATATGAAGTGCGTAAGCAAAAATATTCACAATTTTATTTTATTACCATCATTTGTGTTGAGTTTCATTCATACACATGTATTGACCCTCTTCTTCAATTTAGATCTGGCAGATGCGGGATGAACTCCTACCAGAAGATCGCATACGAGCAATTCAAGAGGAATTGGCGGGATTCTTCTTGACCACGTCATCAATCCAGCCGGAGGATACCATGTGGAAATTGACTTCAGATGTTAGGGATTGTAAGATATCTTACATTGTATGTATGTAGCTAGTAGCGTCGGATAGATATACGAAAAGTTGTTATTCGACCAATCTTTCGAAGAAGGAGAGGTCGATCACTTGTCGCTGTATATGTTCATGGCGATCTTGTGTACTTAATGGTTCCTTCATTTCCTTACTAGCTAGCGTGTCGAGTTCTCTCTATACGTATAGTACCTACCGTCGACCAAGCACGGAGATAAGAGAGGTCACTTCTCTATATTAGCTAGCTATCACAATACATGAAACCCCTAAATTAACCCTCCAAAACCCCCACCCCCCCCCCCCCCGCATTTCAAAAAAAACAAAAACCCCAGCTCCTGAGTTGCTGACGCTTGGATGGTTTTTGGGACCGGTTGGTGATACCAACTAGAACCAAAGGCCCTCCTGTCTGGACTCGCCGCAGCGGCCACATGGAGCACCATCTGTCCTGGTTCGTAAGCGAACCGGGACTAAAGGTGATGGGCTTTAGTCCCGACCCTTTAGTCCCGGTTTCAGAACCGGGACAAATGGGCCTCTGGAACCGGGACAAATAGCCCTTTTTCTACTAGTGTAGCACCTGGTCCGCTCTTTCATCAGTGCCAAAGTGGTAAGATTCTTGTCGTAGGCTACCCGGTGCCAACATGAAGGTGTACAATTCATTGAAGATGCTTGTTTGGTGGGCAATAGGGAATGTGAGAGTATTTTACAACAAGGGGCCTCCTTGCCCAGCAAGTGGTTGCGTCGATCAAGGAGAAAGCAAGGCTCTGGGTGTTTGCCGGGGCAAAATATTTGGGTAATTTAATACCGGGAGAGTGATCTCTTTGTTTTTTGACCTTTTTGGTCATGTAACCACCAAACTCTGTTCTCCTCTTCTTAATTAATTAGATGTGGTAAATCTAGTGCTTCGGTTTGAAAAAAATCTACAAAAGAACTCGATCTGTTACTAACATGTTTCACAGGAAAGAACTGAAAACTGCACTGTATCGTATCCATAGTAAACTGATAATTGTAATTTGGGTATTTATTTGTTCCGGTAGAACAATTAATTAACCAAGTTGTGCCAATAATATAAACAAACTTAACTAATCAGTTCACACTACCCAAAGGTGCATGATCCACAAAGAGGAGTTTCTTGGAGAGAAGAAATAAAATTGTTCACAAAGGAAGAAAATTAAATGCGTCTGCTTCTTAAAGAGTAATCCAACTAAGGATTACAAAGAAGGGTTTGTATTGTTTGAAGCATCACATCCCTATGATGGACGCGGACATGCAATTATAATGCATCATTAATAGTGTTAGAAGCATATATTCATGATTTGTTTTAGGGGACACAATGGCAGGCATTAGCGGCACCAGTTTTCACATTACGAAATAGAAATTGCAGCGATAAAGAAGTAATCATTGGTAGCATTGCAGTGTGAAAGCAAAACATAAATACTTCCTCCATCCGCAGGCTAGATTTATTAGTGTTGATAATAAAAATGTTGCTACTTTCTCGTCTCCCCTCTCACTCGCACGTATTCCTATATCCAATGCATGCAAGTTATGTTCATTAGTTGTATGCCATCACAAGCGAAAGGGGCATACGAAAAACTCACACATCAATTATGGCCATTTTCAAACGTTATTTGCAGGAGAAACACACTTGATTGCCAAGCGTCATAATTCAACAATTCACATGATGCACCCGCTCTGCCTCGGTTGCGATGCACTAACGGTAATGACCAACAACCCCAGATTGGCGGATGTGGCACATATGCATGGATATTAACTACCAATAGGCCACATCCAGCACCAAAGGCACAGATTCAACGAGTCTAATCTTTCAGCAAATAAGGAAGCCAATGATGTCCCGATAGAGTGATATATACTCTGCCCCCCCCCCCTCCGGCATCGCTCCTCCCGTAGATGACACGAGTGGAAACCGTATAACAGTTTAACAAGCCATTGCAGATGTGCTTACTGAAAAAGGCTTTCGCCCTGCTTTATATATAAAGCACCGACCGATCACAACTCAGATACAAACGCACTCCACCACAACACACGCACACGCCCAAGGTACGATACAAAGGCGCTGAGCGCAGCAACACTACCCCTAGTACTACAAGAGCAACCGGAGTCCTCAACTGTGAGCATGCCACCGCGAAGAGGTGAAGCCACATATGACAAACCGTGTGCTCCAAGGCGACGCCTTCAGGAAGGTTACGACACCAGAGCGCCGCCACCGCCCGACCCGAGGATCAGTGTTTCCCCTGAAAGAACAAAACGGGCAATGAGAGCCTCGACGACGCCTTCAAGAAGGAAACAAGCTTTGTCGCCGCGGGTCCATCCGAAGATAGATCAGGTTTTCACCCCGGCCAACACTCACCACCACCTGACGCCACACCCCAGAGACCACACCATCCACACGACCATGGTCATCGGGCAGCACCTAACCACAGGCTCCGCCCATGAGCACCGGGGAACCACCACCAGGGCCGCCACCCCGGCATCCCAGACCTTGACACCACCTCCCTCGAGACCCACCGCAACCGCAACCAAAGATACGGGCGGAAAGGGCCTTCCTTTCCCCTGGGCTGCCCCCAATGCCGAAACCCAATAGGTCAACCAAAACTGGCCTCCATCGACCCATCCCGGGCACCAGGCGCGAGACGAGCTCGGTCCTGCTGCGGGCGCGAGACGAGCTCGGTCCTGCTGCGGGCGCGAGACGAGCACGGTCGTGCTGCCTGGCCGATGTGCTTTCCGTCCAAAAAACTACTTGACGGAAAACTGATCGTGGCCTGGATAAATGGTATGCCATGTTCTGCAGCTTTCCCGTGGAGCAGTCCCTTGCATATGTGATGCCCGTCCAAAGGAACTTTTTCATGCATGCTTGCCTGTCTGCCTGCACGCGGCTGTGCTACACTAAGATGTCTTCATAAAAGCAAGTTCGAATAAACATGCATGCTACAAATCAAGTTCAGAGAAATACTAGAAAATGTCAATAAAGGAACTCTAACCCCGATTTAGCATATCAGAAACCAAGAACCCAATGGTTTAAGAAATTACCCAAAAATACCTTAAATTTATTGTTAGATTGTGTTTGCCGTGTAGGTGCAATAGTATTTCAGTTATAGCAAAACATTTCTGTCGCAGGCCTATTCATTGTTGGAGCCTGATAAAAAGTCATTGATCCCATCCAAACCTATGTTCGTTACTCTGATAAAGCAACATTTCTTATGTAGATTGACCCGTATTTGAATGTGTTTACAAACTGGGGTTATATGAATATGACGGTCTTTGCCCATTTTCAGTTTCTACATAATTTTAGTTTTCTTTTTCTCTTGAACTGAAAATTTCATCAAATGGTTGTATTTGCCTACCCAGCATATAATAAAGTTCAACTTTACTTTTGTCAATTTGTTTGATAAGCATTAAAATATTATTGCAATACTGTTGTACTCTACAATGGAAGACAGAACTGAATCATCGTATGACAATAGTGACATAACTATAGCTTGGTATTCCTATCTTTTTTTGCTCCCATTTTCTTAGCACAAGAAACACATTGTTACATAGTACAATACTCAGGCCTGCATGCCCTCCATCGTAGTCCAAGAGCTATTGTTTTGTTTCGAAAATGAGCAAGAAAGGTCTAATAATAACTAGGTGAACCACATCCAAATATGTAGATGTGAAAGCATTTTCAATTGATTAACACAACAACTATACAGCCATGTGATTTATACGTAATGATTTATTTTGCATCCTAGAACACTATGCACTATCTTCTCCTTTATATGTGTATTGACATGTACTCCTTGTTTTGTGAAGAAAAAAACATGTTTGCAATGAAAAAACCGCATGTTATCCTTTTTTACCACTTCACATATTTGTTCCTCTATGTGATGAGACTGATCATATAATTAGTACAGATTCAATAGAAACCCCCATTCACACAGAGTGTTTTTTTTCGAAAAGGAGGATTACCCCCATTCACACAGTGGTGTTAATACATAAGCATCATAGAGTAAATAATAGTACACATAGCGCCTCATAGGCGCAATTCATGTTATGCAGCTTATGCTAATATTATTCCCACTACCATCGAGGAGTCAATATTTCACAATCGTTCAGCAACTTTTAGCTATATCATATAAGATTTATAAACATATATACTTCGTTTGAATTATCTTTTACCAGTTACCACTCAATTATTGAATTAAATTGTTCAATACCTTGAAAGTTACTGATAGACCTCATCTAGCTAGGAATTTGACTATTGGTTAGATTTTAATGATATCACTGCAAAGTGCTCAAAGTCATGTTTGCATTTTTTTGATAATTTCTAGAAGATTGGTTGGTCCTTTTTAGAAAAATCTGGAAGACAACCACTTTATCTTTTTTTCAGAAAGAAAAATAAATCAACAGTCATTTAAAACCACTAGTGTCAGATATGTACAATCATTTCTTTCCCAAGGCCGGTTTGTGCATTACACGACTCTTTATGTTCCATGGTACCCAAGCATGGATCTCCAAGGTTTAATATTTTTTTTTCATCTTTAGGAAAAGAAGTGAAAAGGCTTTGTTGTGGATTTCACCTCTAGCCTACCCCAACTTGTTTGGGATTAAAAGCTTTGTTGTTGTTGAGGAAAACAAGTGAAAAGTACATTATGGTTATATGAATTCGCTAAAATTGCCTATGCCGAGTGTTTACATGGTGGATTTGCGTATCTTTTGTTTGATTTCGCCTTTTGAGAGTTAACTCCAACTATCGTTGAAAGTGAGACTTCGGTTGGGAAAGCATTCTAAATACTAATTGCCCAAATATGCATTGCCCAATCACACATCCATCTTAAATTCTTTTATTCGCTAATATGAAAAGCTCATGAGTTACCAATACAACACACATCCATATGTACATTAAATCAAAATCACAGACTTATACCATATGTTCCAGGATTTGCGTCCACCTTGAGTACGAAATAAATTTCAGCCCCATCTGAAGCCTTGCTCTCTAGCAGAAGCTTCTAACGCTGTTTTGCCAAGAACTCCTCATCGTTGCTCTTGACTAAAACCGTCATCAACTCTAGAGCTCTAGCATTCAGTACAAAAAAGGTTACAAAATCAATGTCAGATTTTTTGGCCTGATAATAATCCAAAACTATTTTTTTAGACGGATGACAAAAGATCTGAGAAGGTCCCGGTGTTTACGGCACCACAAATTCTTCGTCCCAGATTTCTCGCACTGAAAAGAACATTGACAAACCAAATACATAACAACTTCAGAACAACAAGTAGGTCAATAAAGTAATCAAACAAAATGTACTATCGGTGAAACAATGATCACCTGAATGTACAACTTCTCCATGCACGGAAAACATCTCATCAATTCAATAACCATGTCCAAACATAGAGTACGCATACAGAGATGCAAAGACTTGATTCTGCACAGTGCTGTTGAAAGGCTACCAATTGCAATGCGCGGTCCCTTCATAAAAGCATGAAATCCAACATTAGACAATAATATACATAGGTTTGCAGAGCATATGTAATTTTTGTATGCACTGAAATGCAAGTTATATGGAAGGCTGAGGATGGTAAAAATGAAGAAGATTAGTTACCTGATGAATATCTGTGGAACCAAACACGAGCCTGGTGGAGTTAGTACAACAACCTAGGGTCTCCAACTTAGGCGCCGAGAGCACTGATACATGCAAATCCTCGTTCTGATCAAGATGGAATAATCTTTCAAGATGAGGGGCACTCTCGATGATCAGCTCCTCCATGGATGGATCTGGCGAAGAATTGCCGACTTCAATGCTTCTAAGGGTAAATGAATTGATCCGGAGGCAACGGGCTCCACTGCACCGAATAATTAGCAAGACCTCGAGAGAAGGGCTGCTGGCAATCATGCTGCTGAGTGAGAACTCCGAGAGGAAGACATAATCAAGACCGAGCTTCTTAGTCTGCGGGAAGTGAAGCCCTTGAATTGGGCGACACAGAGGGTGAGCGAAAAACGGAAGATAGATGTCGGTGGCGGCACCCGCTGCCAATTGTGCCACGGCCGACGGTAGAACTCAAGCTCCTTGAGTTTATTCAGAGCGGGGGACAGGAGACAGGCGTCCACGGCAGCATCGTTCTCCATGTTCGTGACCAAGAATGGGCGAATGCAGAAGCGGTGGCAGTCGCCTTGGTGGGAGGAAATTATGCGTTATAACACATCACCGACCTTACCATGATTAGAACGGGCGATTTCACCGCAGTCGATGTTGAGAGGAAGAGAGCGCCAGAGGGGAAGCCACCGTTTCGCGAGGATCTGCGTGCGACCGCGTTGCTTCATGGGGAGGACCGAAATAATCTTCCGGAGTACGTCGTCGGGGAGGTCGCTGAAGTGGAGATCTCGCCCGCCTCCACAACCATCGTGGTCAGCCGCTCCGGGATCGGGCGCAGCCGCCGGCGCCGGCGCCGGAGCCGGACTGCCCTCGCCCTCGAGTGCAGCTGACTTCCTCTTCCTGCTGGTAGTCTCACTCCTCCTACTACTACCGCCGGCCTCCATCTCCTTTGCCAGAGACGGCTGCTAGTCCGGCGGTGAGGAGAATTAGGTTTGGAAGTTTGGTGGTGGAGGTCAGGATCGTAGCAGGACGAGGGTAGCTTCTGAGGATGACAGCCGAACCCTACTGTCCGATGTGAGTAAATGGTAAGCTGGCGTGAGCAA